>NC_041388.1:342017758-342076554 GCF_002162155.2 Triticum dicoccoides | reverse complement strand
ATTTAGGTCCTCCTTCGATGGCCACCACTGGCCTCCCCTGATGTGTGCCACTCCGATTGCGTCATCCACCATATGGGTGTCACTCACTCCGACATTGTCGACCAATTTGATTCCATGGCGCTCTGTGCTACCTGTGATAGGCATTGGGATTTCCCCAAAAAGGAAGGGTGGAGTAGTATAGTAGCATAAAGTATTTCCCTCAGTTAAGAACCAAAGTTTATCGAACCAATAGGAGATTCACACAAACAACTGTCAATAGTACCTGCACACGCACAGAAGCAAATACTTGCACCCAACACGGGTAAGAGGGTTGTCAATCCCCTTGTACTCGTTAATTGTAAGGATTAATTCTGATAGTGGTAGATAGATAAATTATAAAACTAAATAAATAGTAAATGAATTGCAGCAAAGTTTTTAGGGTTTTAACAATATGAGGTGAATGGGCCCGGGGACCATAGCTTTCACTAGAGGCATCTCTCTCAAGAACATAGCAACTGTAGGTACACAAATCACTGTTGGGCGGTTGATAGAAAAAGACATAGTTATGATGTTATTCATGGCATGACCGGTACATAGGCATTACGCTCGTGACAAGTAGACCGTTAAACTTACTGAAGCCTACTACTATTACTCCACTTCGAGAACGCTTCTATGCTTTCCTTTCTAGGTATTAAATTCATGACAAACAGAGTAATGGTTTAAGCATGATGACATAATGTAGACAAAATAAGACCAAGCAATATGATCGAAACCATCGTTTTACCCTTAGTAACAACAATACAAATACGTGCATCGCTACCTGTTCAGTCACGAGGTGAGGACACCGCAAGATTGAACCTACATCAAAGCACCTCTCCCACTGAAGATAAATCAATCTAGTCGCTCAAACTAAACGGATAGATCAGAGAGAAATACAAAGCTATAACAATCACACATGATATAGTTTAGAAATAACTCAATTATTTTCAATGAACAATCTGATCATAAACCCATAATTCATGGGATCCCAACAAACGCACCGCAAAAGAATTACTCCTTCCATTCCTAAATATAAGTCATTTAAGAGATTCCAATATGGACCACATACGGATTAAAATAAATGAATCTACACTCAACCCATTGCTCCCTCCGTTCTGCCTTTTAAATTAATGGGAAAAATATCATAGAACTATTGTTGTACGGTTCTAACCTTCAAACAAGATCCATTCAACCCATCACTAAACTTTCCTACCAAAGCAATTTCATTATCATAACTTCCAGCCTTGATGATTGACACCTTGGAAATACAAGCGACGAGACCACGGAATTCATGGCAAGTGGCTTACTATATTTTGAAGTTTGGTCTAGGTGTTGGGGGTTTCAGTTTCAAAATTCAACATGAGCTCGATCTTGTCAAACCAACTGAGACGAGCCTACATGCCCTGAAAAATATAGTAGATAAGGTAGTGTAGACATAAATTGATAAAAGATAGTGGATGAGAGAGATGAGGTTGGATTGATATCACAAAGGGAAGAAGATATGTGTAGAAAGATCAACGGAGGGTGGTATGGGTAAAAAAAGAAGGACCGGCGTTGCAACTTGCAAGGGTGAATGTTGAAAGTGAAGCACACTTTTGGTTTTAAAGTTGAAACTGTGATTATTACTCCCTCCGTTCCATATTAGTTGTCTCTGAAATGGATGTATCTAGATGTATTTTAGTGCTAGATACATCCGTTTGAGCGACAACTAATATGGAACGGAGGGAGTATTTGGGAAGGGTGGTCTTAGGAAGTGGCTCTAGCTGATTAAATAAAAAAACTTGCTCATCTAGGTTCAGATCGTAACAAACATGAACTTAGAAATCTTTTTATACATCAGGGGTTCCCTAACTATTTGCTTTAAAAAAATTAAGTGGCAGTCTCCAATGACTACAAAAACCTTGCCAACAAACAATCCGTATGGACCCCTTTCTTTTTCCAGGAAACTAGCACGGATTCTAGCAGTCGCTACGTATTACAGGTCACCCAACATGCATAAAATGCACTGTTTCTAGCCACGGAATAGGAACAAACATATCACCAGTTGGAGACGGAAAGATCAAGCGAAAATAAAGCGCCTTCCGATAGCCATGTCTTTTGTCCCAATTGTCGTTACCACGAGTTTGGCCTATGGTCGCCACACAATTTGCAAGAGGGGGCCTTTTTTCCCCTTTTTTTCTGCTTTTCGGTAAAGGCCAAGGAAAATGATAGCTGGAGAACCCACTTGGTGAGACGGTGAGGTTACGCATCCAGTAGTTTCCAAATTACGCGCTCGTATTTGCATAAGCATGGATGTGCATTTCATACGAATTCAGAGAATTTTGCCGACTAATCATAAGATATAGTCTATGCCGACTCTTTGGCGGGACGATCCACATCATTCAAATACTCATCGACTTGAGATGGCTGAACACGGCGGGCCTGATATGATAGGCTAGACTAATTCTAGTGTGTGCACGCTCTGGTGGATTCGTGTAGCTAGCAGTATTGTTGAGTGCGGTGACAAATACATCTCTCTCGTGATCGAAAGATGATGAAAAATAAAGGGAGATGGAGACAAGAAAAGTGGGGCAATTGGGGGGTGCGAGTGAGTGAGCTGATCGAGTGGGCGACAGGAGGTGTCCCCTGTCGCGTGCGTGGACAACTGGACGATGCTTGGGGCCTGGAGCCTGCGGTTGGGTGCCAGTGCGGCCAACGCAACGGACCACTCGTGACCTATCGGGGTGGTGGTGGTGCCTGGAGTGGACTGACTGACTGACATGGGAGGGACGATCCACCACCTATCAGTCTCCAAAAACTGTGATGCGCTTATCAGGCATGCATGCGTTGCTGACGAGGCTAACATGTCAATGAGAGCCCAGCAGCAGCAGCGGCAGCAGCTCTGTTCCTGGATGCTTCCTCGATCTAGTCATTGAGAATCAGGGAACCCTAATTATTTAAGGATCTGTGGAATGAGAATCGATGCTTCCAGGACGCACACGAGCAAATAGAGCTGATTCTGTGGATTTCTGAGTCACATGATTCCAGATGTTTTTTAAAATGAGTTAAAAAAGTATAAAAATTCCCCAAAACAATTTTGTGAACATGTACCAACAGTCTTTATAGAAGGAAAAAAATCGTTGGTTTGCAGCCTGTGTGAAAAGAAAAGACGAAACTGGGAAGGTACAATAGCATCTTGAGATTTTGAAAAAGGCCCCCAATTTGTTATTCTTTTTCCCCACAAATGAGTTGTGTTTTCACAAAACTTTAAATCTGGAGACCATGTTGAGTAATATGCACGTGAGATTTTCTATAATTTTTTTGATAAGTGCCAGGAACTTAATTGAAAATGGATCATGTGATCCTGAGAGTCAAAAGGGATTTTCTGCCGGGAAATACACTGATATCCTGTTAAAAAAACACCAATATACTCCTCCGCCCGGATTTACAAGGTTTATTAATTTAATCCTAAGCTGTATTTGTTTCAGTTTGTAGAAAAAAAGGTCATGACTGCCTACTACAACAAGGTTGCCCGGCTCTGGTGAAAGAGGGGCAATGACAGCGGCGCGCCTTCGGCTCACTTCAATACCTGTAGTCGTCGCTAGGTGGTCCACGGACATGGTTGTAATTTTATTACCTATTTTGTTCTTTGTACTGCTATGATTGAAAATGAATAGATTGAAAGTTTCTGAAAAAAAAGTTCATAGAAAAAAGGTCAAACATCTATTATATATTTAATATATTACAAAATACTTCCCGTAATAACACCTTATATTATAGGACGGAGAGAGTAGTATGTAGTGGCATCGATTTGGTGTTGTAATCTTACTCTTTAATAATATACACTTGATCAAATTAAAGGGTTTAACTGTGAACTTGGAGGAGAGAGTATTATATACTTGCACTTGCACATTGGAATAGTTGCGTACTAGAGTCGTCTGAATTTTGTCTTATTGTTGCAATTAGTGAGCAAGTGCTCAAGTAGTAAAGCCCACAGCCATATCCGTATCATGAGAGCCAACAAGCTTTAATACGCTGCCGCAGCGCTGCTCACGGGATTGATTAGTAACCACGCGACTGGTTCAATGACTCTTAACTTTCAGCCTGGCGGCGGCCTCACGAGCACGTAACAACAGTGATCACATCCCTTTTGACTGCACACATCACCAAGACTTGATTACACTAGGCAAGATAAGGTTGTTTTTCTCTCTTCATTAAAGTGCAATTTCGTTAACGGATTCGGTCTACGCAGTGCTGCAATATGAACCGTCGAGGATGCACAAAGCCAAACAAGATAAGATCCGTGAGGTGATGCAATTAACTAATCGATCAGTAGTGGAGGACCGTAGGAAGGAACGATCTCATAAACGGATTCGAGCTCCAAGTGTACATACAATTGATAAAAAGCTATGCAGTTGTACTGAGGCGATGGTCGATCGATCGACCAGCGGTGGCTGACGGCCTGCACAGATTACCAGCGATTCATATTGGAGGCGTTCGTACGTACTACGTACGAGAGTAATACATGCGTAGCGGGCGGTGAGAAGCGAGAGCTTCCAGAGCTACTGGCCGGCAGGTAGCTTCGGAAGATGATAGCGTGCCTGCCTCTCGTGCGCCGTCAGGTTAGGCCGCCGCCACCGTGCCGCCGGTGTCGGTCTTGCCGGAGCGGCCGCGGCTGGTCGCCGGCGCCGCCGCCTCGCTCATGGACCTTGGCGTGCACTTGTCCTTCCACTCCTCGTGCGTTATGTGCTGCTGCCGGCACTCCAGGCTGCAGAAGGCCGCCTCGCCCCTGAAAAATCGTGCAACGGAAGCAGAAGCAAAGCAACAGATTAGTATATTGGCTAGTGGTGCTACTTGGCCATTGATGCACGTTGCACGTGCATGCAGGGGCGGACAGCTCACGTACTTGTACATGAAGGTGTCGCGGCCGGGGCCGAGGAGGCGGCGGCAGAGGCCGCAGTGGCGGAGGAACGCGGCCGTCTCGACCTTGGAGTAGTCGGCCGAGTTGCGCCGGAGCCCCGCCCGCGCCGGCGCCGCGCGCGCGCGGTACGCCGCGAGCCAGTCCGTCCCGGGGGCCCCGCTGCCGCCGCCTAGGGCCGCCAGCCAGTCCTGCCCCCCGCCGGCGCCACCTTCTTCGGCCTGCACCACCGCCTTGGCCTGCTCGTCCTCGTCCTCGTCCTCCAACACCACCGCCAACACGGACGGCGGCGCGACCTCCCTCAAGCTCGTCGTTCGCCTCATCGCGTTCCCCCACCTAGCTCCACCCCACACCACAGCCTAGCTCCTCCCTTAACCGACAAACCAAGACGTACGCCTCTGCTCTCGCACGATCCACCCTACCAGACGCACGCCCGCAAAGTCCGTAAATGGTGCGAGGAAGCGGAGCTGGGAGGGGGGGACGAGGAGGAGGCGGCGGCCATGGAAGTGCGTCAGTGTGCTTGTGGAGAGGAAGAGACGAGGGTGGGGATCTGCGACGGCGAGGGTGGGAGGGAGGAGGGGGAAGATAAAGAGGGGGGAAAGGATCTGGGCCGTCGGATGGGGTCCCATGACCGATCGGATCCACGTCAGCGCACTGATTGTTATTCCCCTGGGCCCTGGGCCCTGGGCCGCCTCGTGCTCGCGCCTGATTGCTGCGCGCTTGTTCGCTTCCGGGCGCTCGGTCGGGGGCCTGTCGCAACGTCGTTCGCCGAATTTATTACGATTCCAGGCACCTCTTGGCAACTTTCATTGGCTGGTTTTTGCTACCAGTAGCAGGAGGAGGAGCATTATTGTGACGGTGAAGTTTTTGTGAAGGATAGAAAGGGAGGACGTGTGATTCAGCAGCTCGATGCATGAGATGAAAGCTGAGTTTGTGGTTGGGTTACGTAGCAACTGTAGACCCCATATATTTTTTATTTACTTTGTAATACCCCCTCCTTTCTGGTTTATAAGGCATCTCCCAATGCTCCACCTTGTACATGTGCTAATGTTGCCATGTAGGCAAAAAAGATGATGTGGCAAGGTAATTAAGAGGAGAGAGATGGGTGTGGTAGCCCCAAGAAGAAACAATGTCAAGCGCGGGAACCTAGGAAAAACACTTAAATGGAAGAAGCCCACCAATGCATGGACAACTTTAGTTGCTAAATCACTAAATGAAGGATGCTTAGCAATAACACTACAAGAAAATATACCATTTGCCACCAGGTATTTTGTCACTGAGGAGTTTGGTGGATGTAGATGTACTAATTGCAACCATTTAATTAGTTCCTTGGTCACGATAGGCCTATGTGCTGTACACTTACCGGTTTGTATCGAGGGCAGAAATAGCAACCAAGGACTAATATGCAAAAAGACAAGTCACCACACGATTCCTAGCGTCTCCCCCAAATCGAATCGCCCCTGGCGGCGGCCGACGCATTCCTTGTGGTGGCGGCGGCGGCCTGATTCGTTTTTTTCCGTCGGAGCGGGCGACGGAAGGCGGAGGGCGCGTCGGAGAGCAGCCTCTTCCCGGCAGCGGCGATGGCGGGCTTGTTCCTCGCGGCGGCAACGACATGCTTGTTCCTCTCGGCGGCAGCAGCGGGCTTGTCCCTTGCGGCGGTGGTGGCGGGGCACCTGCGTGAGGGAAGGGAAGCAGCTGCAGCAACGGTCACGTGGGCAAAGAGAAGCAGCTTCGGTAGCAGAGGGGCGCAAGGTCTGCTGCCGCAACAGATGCCTAGGGTTCCACCTTCTCCGAACCCAACCAGCTCTGCCGCAGCTAGCGAGATCTCGCTCTCACCGTCAACACCAGCAAAGGCCAACCTGTAAGAATGATCTCCCCTCTGTCCTTTGCCTCCTTCCCTGTTTCTCTCCATTAATTTGCTTCGAGTACTTGATGGCTAGATCATGCACTTCAAGTGTTTGTGGAAATGTGGAAGTAAAATATACATGTAGCATTCGGTTTGTGATTTGAAAACTGGCTTGGCCTACGATGTAGAGTTTGGTTTTGTGATTTGAATATAATATGTATGTAGTAAATATACTGTATAGTATAATCTTACTGCATATTGATACTTACAACATTAGGACTTGTAATATATTTTTGTAGTACAATGTTTTTCAAGGATATACAATTCTATGATGACTATCTTCAAATACTGTTCTATGAAGACTGTGTTTGTATAATGTTGTAGTATAATGTTTGAAGACCATCTTTGTATACAATTCTAGTACAGCATTATACAGTTCCTTTGGGCTGCTGCTGCTGTGATATTATATTTTAGTATAGTGTTACTGCATATAAAATAATTACATATGCAAGTTGCGGCTTTAGTTTGATAAAGTGCAAGCAGGGCAGGTGCTTGGTAAGGCATATGGTTACTGCATATAAAATAATTACATATGCATATAAAATTATTACGTTTGTGAGCAGGTGCTTGGTAAGGCATATGGTTACATCAGAGGTCGGGGTCATGGACCAAAACCAAATAGAAGGGCCTACTCAAGCGCATCAAGCTCAACTCAGCATGTAGTGGAAGAATTGGCCTCTACAAAGGAGATTGTTGCTACGCGACAAGCTCAAATTGAGGCTCAACAATCTCAACTTGAAGCTCAACAGAAGAAGATCGATTGGCTACAGAGTGTCGTGTCTAACTTGGTTGGCATTTCACCTCCTATGACGGCACTAGTGCAACAGGGCTAGGTTTCACAACTGAGCGGCCAATGCCATCTGACGGAATAGGTATGCAACACATCAATCTCAACTATTTTTGTCATTTTTTATTCACAGAAAATACATGTAGCATATTGCTTTTGATAAAGCATTCCAATTTCTGCCATAGGTTCGCTAATGTCTAACACTGTACAAAGGATGTCAAGTTATCCAAGATCATTTGCAAGGTAATGTTATTTTTCCCATGCTCTGGTATTTTAGATGATGCCTCCTGCACCTGCAGCTTGCTTAGATATAGCAGTGTACTTGGTATCGAGATCTTCTAATCACGATAGTTCTTGCTAACAATTCTGTAACGGAAAATGAAGATACTCATCATGAATATATGGGCTTACAAATTCCAATGTATAGCTAGTAATACATGTATACATTTTCAACAGTCATTTGAGACCAGGATATAGACCTGCTCCAACTTCTTCTGATGGAAATGGTATGATCAGTTTGCCTCTGCTTCAAACAATCAATATACTATGTGATTTGGCAAATTTCTTCATGATCTTAATCTTGATGGTCCAAATTTATGAATCACATGCTCTCTAGTGTCGGATAGAGGGTCCAGGTATTCTTAGAAATGGATTGCTAGAACTCAATTTCACCTGTATGAATTGCAAAACGTCTTATATTAATGAACAGAGGTTGTACTACAAAGTACAACACTTGTATGATAATTAGAGAAGGGGGGAAATAGTACAAGAAAGGTGCATCATTAATTCATTATCAAAGTATTTCTTCCAGTTAAACCATAATCTCGGGTGCACAGAACAGAGCAGTAAAAGGCCTTGCAACTCTGTTTTGGGAGTTTATGTTCCTCGGCAATCAATTAAGAAACTCCAGATAAGATAAGATTGATGGAAGACCGAGTCCTGTAGCAAAGAGAAAACCAGTAGCGAACGGCAAGTGGATGATTTTCGAGGATCCTTTATAGATTTATTGTGTTCTCGGTCGTGGCTGATTGTAGATTTTTGGGTGAAACTTTGGCTGCTGACATGATGGTATTGTGGTTTAGAGACACCACGCCATTGTGTCTAGCGTTAGCTACAACATATTCTATGATTGTCAACATTCAAAAATCAGCTTTCATAGTTAACTGATGGTAGAAGTTAAGAGCACATTTTCTTTCAGATTTGGTTCAGTTCCAGGTTTAAGAAGCGTGTGTTATTGCATCCTTTCCTGTAATAATGGGGTAATTCGATTATGTTCTCCTCTAGATTGACCCAAGTAAGTCTGAGTTCAGTAGCGAAGAGAAACAAACAAATGAATACTTTCTTTTTGCGGGTAGAAACAAATAGATTCTACTAGGTTTGTTTTGGATTGTGCCATTGGATAAAACTTTGGCTGCTGAAATGGTACTGTAACCTAAAGACTCCATGCCACGCCATCATATTGAACTTCTCTGAAGCACTCTGCTCCTGTATTTGTTGTCTGTGTATGTTCTACACATTTTATCATTACAAGTATGGATAGGTTGCCTATGGCATGCTTGCACTCTTTCTGATGTTTGTCATGCATGATGTTGTCAATGAAATAACATGTGCTCTGGCCACCATTATATAGGAGATGACCTTGGAGGAGCAGCAGAAAGCAATACTCGCGCTAAAGACTGAGGAGAGAAAACTATTGCCTCTGCATTTCTTGCACATCTAGTAGACTATGTTGGATCTAAATAAAAACAAAATTCAGTGTACAAATGCTAAATGTAATGTTTGGATCATATTGGGGTGTACTGATTGGATCATATGTTCAGATCAGTACTAAACATGGTACTGTACTTTGCAAATGCTAGAGTGGTATTTCCTACTTGCGAAACAAAATTCAGTTTAGCATGTAATGTTTGGATCATAAGTTTACAAATGTTGATTCTGAACTTCTTATTGTCAAATGTCTAAAATTCTGAGATTTCTTGCATACTGTAATTGTCAGCGTGTGACAATATATTGTACCTATGATATAGTTGCTTTCTCATGCCTGTAGTTACCAAGGTTTACAATTTTTGGGTTACAAAAGAAGTCTAGTCTCCAACATGTAGCTGGTCTCTATATTCTTTTAGTCACCAAGCCTTGGCTGGTCACTAGATATCTCTAGCCACTAACCATGTACATGGTGGCTGTACATTTTTAGCAACCAAGTCGTCAATGGTCTCTAGATGTCATTAGTCACCAAGTCTCCCTTGGTCACTAGATACCATTAGTCACCAGATTTGGTTGGTAGCTATTGGTATGACATTTAGTGACCAGGGTTCTCAATGTTGGTCGCTTAATATCTATAGCGACTAGACTATAGCCACCACAAAGCGACCAAGTAGTGTTGGTACCAGTAGACCACTAGCGACCAATTTTGTACTTTTAGCAACCGATCACCTTGGTGGCTAAAACTCATATCTCTAGTAGTGTAACAAGCTAAGCACCTTTGCATTGGGGACTTTAGTTGTTTAGATTTTTAATGTGCTTAGCACCTCATCTTAGCACTAGTGCATTGGAGGAGGTCTAAGGCTCAATTCAAAAATCTTACCAACCAAGATAGATGATGAGTGGTGGAATATTTTTTGTAGTTTGCAAAAGCATCCAATTAATGCTCTTGTTTTCCTAAAAAAAATATGTTTACGAATGCATTAATTGCAATACATGCATGCATAAAGGGCATGCGTTGGTCTGTTTTCTCTTAATACTTGCATGCAATGATTTAATGCACCTTAACGTCTGAACATGTGATCGGGAACAACCAAATTGATCCTTATAAAATGGAAAAACTAAAATTTTGAGATAAGCCCTATAAACTGGAAAGGAGAGAGTAATTCAGAAATAACATATTCAAACCAACAAAGTACATGTATAAGTGCCTAGCTTGTGTTGAAAAGTTGAAAGGAACAACATGCATCATGCTGTCATCAAATTTATCTATCGGTATACTTGCTAGACTTCTTTTTCTTCCTTCTTTTCGACTCCGCGCCTTGCATCGTTGGTCGTCAAAAACAACGACAACGAGAAGTAGACCATGGATCATCTACAATTATGTGCAAGATCTACACCACTACAGTTGTTTGTCTCAAAAGAATAGCAGAGGTGGTATCTTTTCATCAAACTCGCTTTGGTGTTGATTTTTGGTGTAGGGGTCACTGCCTAGGTGACTTGGTCTTACTCATATACTATCACAGCTGAGTAGGATCTAGTGAAGTACTCAAATGAAAGAGAAAAGGGATGTTGCGCGATCTAGCATAAAAAACATGTGAAATTGGAGATGGAGAAGCTATATATACACCTCCGAGAAATCAAACGAGTCCTCCATCCACTCAACGCAGGTATAAACGCAAGATAAAAGAAAGGGGTTCACTGAAGAATTGATGGAGTTTCAGCTTAGCTAGGGTTCTTGCCCTTTCCGGAAAAAAACTAGGGCTCTTGGCGAAACGGTTTCTCAACATGCGTGACTTATATCACACATATTTGTGTTTTTTCATTTTATCATCAAATGATTACATATTTATATACAAAAAGACATTCCATATTTTTTATTATTTCGGATTTTGTTTTACACTTCATATTTTGTGGGAAAATAATAAATACACATTTTTCGTGTGCTACTGACACAGTAGCAAGATTTTGTAGCGGCGACTGTCTTTGACTTGCAGAGTTGTAAACTTGTAATATGTTCACCATTGGTAGTGACAACTATGTAAAAGAACCATAAATAGTTTTCCCGATCCCGCATCACGTCATACTCTTCAAGAGTGTTAAATCATACTAGAAAACATGTTATTCCTTTTTTATCAAAATTATAACAATTCCATTTTAAATGAATACCCGTGTTTATCAAGTGAATATTAATCCTCAAATAAATAGCAATAAAGAATATGTAGAAAAATACACAATGACATTTTTTGAAACTTTCATTGTCATATCCTTTTTTGGAAAATTCAATCTAATTGTTTGATAAATCTGCAACACTGACTATTCTGGGTACCAAGTATGTAGGAATTTCTTGTCAATATCAATGAAAAGGTAATTGCATGGGAAAAATCAATGACGAATGGTATTTGTGCATCATAAATTAATCCAATTTTTTATTCTAAAAGAACGCCTATTCTAAGGTTTGAAACGAGAACGTGGAACCATGGGGTGTAGAATCATGATGATATGGTTACTTCAAAAAAAGTGACACTAGGGCTACAAAAGTAATGTTGCACCTTCTTTTAGCAGATATATGTTGCAACTGAAAAAACAAAAACTTTTATGGATGCACATATTTTTTTTAAGCTCATACATGTATATCTTGAGCAAAAGTATATAGCTAACTGTCTATGCACAGAAGGAGTCAAAAGGAAGGAGAGCCAGAAGCAACACGGTAAGTGCAAACAATTTTGTAATGTGCATATGTTGTTTCAAAATTTGTAGGTGAGTACTTCAACTCTGCATTGGACGATTAAAAGGAAATATTAGTTTTAGATGTGCAACATACTATGTTTCAAGATTGTGGTGCCATATAATTGTTTTTTGGTCCTTCTCACATAAAAGAGCCATTTATCATACTCGTACACACTCTCACTCCATTTGTTATGTCATTTATCGACAAACTAGTGTGCCCCCTCCTTTGTCATGGTCTTAGGGTTATGATTTCTTAAAATGGATAATTAGAAAAAAGATGCAAAACATAATATACAAAACCTAATAGTATGTAGTGAGACTATGTGAACGAAAAAAAAATCACTTGTGAGAATAATCATGTCAATGTTATTGAATAGTGGCACTATTCGCCAATGTACACAAGTACCTTTACCTGAACCATGAACACCAAGACAACAAAGTGAATGTGCCTTTTTGTGTTTGGTGTGCATAGGTTGGATGTTTTTTCTTTACTTTGGAACATAGGCAATTTTAGTATCAAGCAAAACATAAGAAAAATCATAGCAATGATATTGGTTAAATTACAACACGACGTCTAAGGCTTGTTTGAACTAAGGAATTGGGATATAATGTTTCTGAAACAGAGGCAAGAGCTTTGCCTCATCTCATTAATTAAGAAGGGTAAGGCAATGTTTTAAAGGTCACAGAACCACACAGGTCCGAAACACGAGAATCACTCTTCCGGAATTAAGTTGCCCAAAATTCTAGCCCCGACGACAACTCAGGTCTTCACCTCATCCTTAATCGCCGCGGCCATGCTGGAAGGAAGGAAAGCTTTGGAACGGAACACCCTAGCGTTCCTCGCATTCCAAATCTCCCAGCATATGAGCATCTGTAGAGAGTTGTTGGCCTTCTTGGAGTTCCTTAGACCTATTTATCATATTGAATGAGAAGGTTGACACCACAAATATTATGTATATTCCCAGCATGCACCATAATTTTGTACTCCTCCGTTCATAAATCTTGTCGGGGTTTTACTTACTTACATGTTTTTTTAAAGATCACTAAGCATATTCTTCCGAGTCATGCCTGCATTTTTTTTTCAAATTCAAATTCCTACAAAATTTCAGGAGAGCATTCGAAGAGTTTCTGGAACGATGGCATCATGCCTTCTAAAGAGAACCGAAAAAACAAATGTAAAAAAATGGTAAGCTCAGGCCTGATAAAGTGCACCCAAAGGAATCGAAGCGTGGCCCCGTCCTAAGCTGGATGACCTCGACCCGTAGAACAGTGCGCGCCAAGCGGCGAATAGAACACGAGCGAGGCGGACATACTACGGAACCCAGTCCCCACAAGTCAGTTACTTTTGTTGCTGCAACAGGAGGAGGTGCACGGTTGATTGTACCGTGGCCAGGTGCCCACGTGCCCGGCCTTTATAGGCGGGGAGTGCAAGACCTGTTCGTGCAAGGTGATCGTCTGCGCAGCACGGAAGACGGGCAACTCTGTGGCTGGCTGTTTGTGTAGACTTTCCTTTTTTTTCATGGTAAAACGTGTCTCATTCATACCATAAATATCAAAGTACAAGTCGCGTAAAGATCGTCATGACAAAACTGAAAAGACAACAGAATGTATCTGAACATCGTGTAGAGTTGTCGTTTAGGCCCGGTTCGGATAGGCAACTTCGCAAAATTGAATATGTATTAAAATAGTATACATACTCTAGTATTTTACTGCACACACATAAAACCATCTGATTTCCGGAAAAAAAGTCCAAATACAAACAAGGAAATCATCTCTTCACACCCTTTGGTAAGCTAGAACTAACATCCAAGAAAATTGTGACGTCCACCGTCTAGTTCTCCCGGGTCCTGGTCTACCGGCGTATGTGGGCAAATGGGCCTAATTCTGAGAAATGGAAACCGGACTTTCAAAGTCCCCTTTGCGGCGCGAAAAGAAAATATTTGGATATGTTTTTGTATGATCCATGTTTCGTTTATCTAATATAAAATTGATTGAATGTTGACGGGATGTTTTTGTATGAAAATCATACTAGCACAACAACCTCTACAATAATAGCTACTCTCTCCGCCCGAAAATACTTGTCATTGAAATGGATGTATCTAGATACATCTATTTTCATTCATTTTGATGACAAGTATTTTCGGATGGAGGGAGTGCTTTAGTATTTTGAGCATCAATACATGTAAGTATACGGACTGAACATGAAAGAATAATATCCTTGTCTTTGCCTTACAAAACTCTTTCATGTTATATATGTTTTAATTACTCATTATGCACATTGCAAGAGAAAATATTGAAAGTTGTGCATTGTAGGTTCTTGTGAAAGCAAACACCTATATTTTCAAAACAGATGGAATAATATGCACAGCTCACATGTATACATGTGCAAGACACGTCTCAACTATTGTATATGTACAACTAAATATCACAAAATTATCCCTTATAAATATCACAAAAATAGTTATCATGCAAAAGGACCAAGAGCTGGTGCAAATTGTTCTATCGACAACTGGAGTAGGAGAGAGCGTGAGAGCGCGGCTCCCCCACCAGATCCGCGCCGCTGGCCACTCCGGCCGCGGCGGCCACCTGCCGCAGCCGCCCCCACCCCCGGGGCTCCCGCTCCTCCCCATGCCTTCCCCCGCGTCCCCCCGAGATCCCGGGTCACCACCGGCCGGGCTTGAATGGCCCTCACCTGCGAGCCTGGATCTGTCCGCCGGGCCATCCGAGGTCGCTGCCACCCCCTACCCTCTGGCCGCGCTTGAGGCCGAATTGCCGCCGCAAATCCTGCAGCGTGGGGCGTCCCCCGTGGACGCCCCCCTCTCGGACCGGGAGTCCAAGCCCGCCGCCCCCAGTTCGAGCAGCAACGCCTTCGATCCATCATCGTCGCGCCTTCCCTCCTGCCAGATCTCGCCCCCAACGACATTGATGAGCCCTCCGACGGCATTGAAGAGGGATGGGAGATGCACCTTTCCCGCAAAAGCAAGCAGGCCCTCAAAGCCTCGGCGGTCCGTGTGTCCCCCCGCCGCGGGTCTCCTCTCAGACCACGGTCCGGCCGCAGCTCTGTCCCGGGGCGCGAGGCCTTCCTGAGCAAATTTAAGGGGCTCTGCTTCCGCTGCATGAGCTCCAGACACCGCCGCGTCGATTGCCACGATCCCCTCCATTGTATCATCTGCAGAATACCATGCCACTACGGCAGAGAGTGCCCCCAAAACATTAGGAACCGGCGCGGCGACGGCTCGGTGCGCGACCGCCTGGGCTCGGGTGCCGTCCCGCGTCCTGTCCGCGAGCGCCTCGTCTTCCCCGACCGCTCCGCCACGCCTCCCATGGCCATCGGCGACGTCCCCGGGGCCGACCACAGGCGTTGGCCCCGTTCAAGCCACAAGGTGATTGCCTCCACGCCGTCCCTGGAGCAGCAAGTCTTCCTCCTACAGCAGCACGCGGGGGTGGTGACCGCCGTTAGCAAGGTCCACGCCGCCAGCCCATTCTCCATCGGTCGGGCCATCGAGAAGGAGTTTCAGATCCCTGCGCATCTCCTCCGCATCACCATCCATGACCCGGAGGACTTCTTCGTCCACTTCCACCTACCCGCCCACAAGGATCTGGTCGTGCGCCAGGGCACGATCATGTTGGACGGCGTCCAGTTCCTCCTGGAGCCTTGGCGCGAAGACACTCACGCGGTGCACGCCACCTGGATGTTGCACGTGCGCGTCGTCCTGGAGAAGCTGCCCATGCAGCTCTAGACCCTGGAGGGGGCGGCCGAAGCGCTCAGCGACCAGGTCATTATCGACCGGTTTGGCAGCCGCACCTTCGAGCGGGCCGACACGAAGACGTTTTCCGTCTGGGTGTGGGTGTGGGAGCTGCACCACATCCCCACCAGTCAGACGCTCTGGAAGCACGCGCGGGGTGCGGGCCGGGTGGAGGAGATGCACGGCTTCTCTCCGCCGATCCGGGCCGTCGCTCCGCCGCCGGCCCTGCTTCAATGGGACATCCTAGTGCACATCGACCGCATCGAGGATTGGGCCCCTCTGTCCCCGCGGTCCTCCCACTCCGGACAGAGCGGCCTCCCCCTCCTCGGATGACAATGACGATGACCGCCCGTACCCACGTCGCCCTCCTGCCGGCGGCTGGACCCACGGGATCGAGGACGGGCGCCCTGTGCAGGACCTGGGCGCTGGCGCGGTGCGCGCGATCCTGGCCCCGGGCGCTGGCGCGGGCTATGCCCGCCCCCAGGCGCCGGTGGTGTCCACGGGCTGCCGGGGCATGCCATCCGCGGGCGCCAGGCGCGGCCACGACAGCGAAGACGGCGATGGCCACAGGCGGTCCTGGAAGGACACCCTGCTGGGGCGGGGACGTGGAAAGGAGCCCGTTGCGGCAACCATGGACCCTCCCCCCGAGTTCCACCGCAGTTGCACGCCCACCTCCCACCACCGTTAGGGGGCGCCCCGAGGACGCCGGAGCAGCTCTGATCACCAAGGCAAGCGCCACGGCAATGGCACCGGCAACGGCTACGTCCATGCTACGCAGCGCGGGAAGGGTGTGGGCGGCTCCAAGCGTCTTGAGCACGGTCAGTCTTCACGGACCGCTCCGCCCCCAGCAAACCCGCTCCTTGCTCCGCCGCGCCCCCTGCGTCCCCCCGCGGCGGCCGTGGAAGTGGACCCGGTGGCTGAGTTCTTCGAAGAAGCTGGCAAGGAGCTCCCGTCCCCACCACGCCCGGACCCCAGGGCCGTCGCGGTGGACGCGGCAGCGGCTAAGAAGGTGGACAAGCCCCTCTCCTTCTCTGAGCGCAAGGAGGGCAATGACGGCGACACGGACGACATCGACATGGGCCCTGCCCTCTCCCTCGTAAGGCACACCCCAGCGATGGCGGACACTCATTCCCTGCAGCTCGGCGCCGTGACTAGCCAAGTCTGCCACCTGCAGATCAGCGGGGAGGGTGACAAGGACGCGACCAAGCAACTTTTTTCCAAAACCCCGGCCCCGGTAATTGGTCGGGCACCTCCCCGCTCCAAGACCCCGCTCCGCCCTAGGCCTGCGGCGACCCGCCACAGCGCACGTCAAGCTAGCAACCCGTCCACGATCCCCGTCAGCCAGCGCGCCACCCTCCGCATCGTCCATGGCCTCGGCATCCTCGGTCCGAAGGAAGCTATGACCGCGAAGGAAGCCGAGGCCCTCATCAAGCGCTTCAACGAGCCGCTGTCCGACACCGACATCCACACCATCGCTAGGCTTACCAACCTCGACCCGGCCGCGCTGCGGGTGGCGGCCGACATGCAAGGCCCTGACGGAGAGGCCCCGGAGGCCATGCTTCCCCATGTTAGTGCGTTCATGTTGTAGTTCGCTCCGGCGACGCCCAGCGTTTGGCTGGGTTGAGCTAGGTCTAGTTTGTTGATGTCCTTGTAGTAGGCGTAGAGGCGCTGCCGTCTGCCGGCGGATATTGGGGCCTATTGGTGGCCGCCGGCAACCCCCGGATCGCGAGGAGGTGTACCCGTCTTTTCTTAATGATATTCGTAGTCGTCGGAGCAGCTTCATAGTGTTTAATGATTGACACAAATTGCCCCATCATGAGTTGGAACATCCGTGTCTTAAACACGCCGGCACGACGCGCAGTTGTCTGCGAAACAGCAGAAGCTCATAGGCTAGCCATCCTTTGCCTCCAGGAGACCAAAATTGAGACCTGGAATCGCCCCCTTGTCAAGGACGTCGGCGGTACAAGACTAACCGATTGCGTTGTGCTCCCCGCCTCCGGTACCAAGGGAGGGGCTGCAATCTTCTGGGACAGCTCTGCTGTAGATGTACAGTTGCATGCCATCGGCCTTTTCTCCATCACTGCTCGTGTCACCCTGAGGTCAACAACAACAACGTTTTGGCTGACCATGGTGTACGGCCCCGTCGACGATGGCAGAAAGGACGAGTTCCTGTCAGAAATAGCTAGGACGGTGCCGCCACCAAATGACACATGGCTCATCAATGGCGATTTCAACCTCATATACAAGGCTAGTGACAAGAACAATAGCAACATCAACCGTAGAATGATGGGAAAATTCCGCGTGGCGATCGACGCCGCAGGACTCCGGGAGATTAGATGCAAAAATCGCCGCTTCACATGGAGTGATGAGCGCGATGATCCGACTCTTGTCAGCATCGACAAGTTCTTTTGCAGCAACGCCTGGGACACCATCTTCCCAACCTTCCTCCTGCATGCCGCTTCAACGTCCTGCTCCGACCACTGCCCCCTTCTGCTCGCCGCAACAACTGCACCACACCGACCGACTCGTTTCCGGTTTGAATCCTTCTGGCCGCGCTTCCCCCGTTTCCACGAAATGGTGCAACATGCATGGGATCGCCCCGTTGCCTCTAGTTGTGCATAGAAGCGCATCCGTGTAAAACTAGATAGGGTGGCAAATGATCTCAAAATATGGGCAAAGGGTTTTTTCAGCAACACTCGCCTCTAGCTGCAGATCGCAAATGAAGTTGTCCTCTGTCTTGACACCGCCCAAGAACATAGACAACTTTCTGCCGGCGAGCTCGCTCTCCGGAAGAAGCTCAAGCTCCGCGTCCTAGGGCTGGTGGCGATCGAGAGAGCCAGAAAGCGCCAGGTCTCGCGCATCACTTGGCTGCGGACTGGTGAAGTCCAATCGGCCTTTTTCAGACCAAAATCAACGCTAGGCGATAGAAAAACTTCATCCACGCCATCCACACACCAGTCTCCATTGTCACGTCACACAGCGACAATGCCAGCGCCATCTACGACCACTTCAACTCCTCACTTGGAGCGGCGCCAGCCAGAGACACCACCATTGCCTGGAACTCACTCAATCTTCCATCGCTGCCGGCTGTAGGTTTAGATAATCCATTCTCGGAGGAGGAGGTCTGGCAGGGATTTGTGCTTCTCCGCAGGAAAAAGCGCCTGGACCAGATGGCTTCAACGGAACATTCTTCCGAACATGCTGGATGATCATTAAGCTAGACGTCATGGCAGTCTTCCACCAGTTCTATCACCTTGCCGGTCGGGATGTGGCCGCCATCAACCGAGCAATGGTCGTTCTCCTCCCCAAGAAGGACGGAGCGTCCGCGATCACGAACTACTGTCCGATTAGTCTGATCCATTCAATAGCGAAGCTAATATCCAAGGTCCTCTCCATGAGGCTGGCGAAGGTGATCCACACTATCGTTTCTCCGGCACAAACGGCATTCCTCAAAACCAAATGCATCCATGATAGTTACCTCTATGTGCAAAACACCATTCGCCACCTCCATCGACGCAAAACGCCAGCACTGCTCCTGAAGCTCGACATCGAGAAGGCGTTCGACACGGTCTCGTAGGACTACCTGCTAGAGTTGCTACAGCAGCTAGGGTTTAGCGCGCGCTGGCGAGATTGGGTGGCCCTCCTCCTCTCCTCGGTGTCCTCGGCGGTTTCTTTAAACGGGGTGCCGGGCCGCCACTTTTCTCACCGTCGCGGCCTTCGCCAGGGCGACCCGCTCTCACCGTTTCTCTTCATCCTTGCCATAGACCCTCTGCACCACTTGTTGGCAAAAGCGGTCGAGCTACAATTCCTACAACAGATACCTGGCCGCGAGTTGAAGCTCAGGGTGAGTCTCTACGCCGACGACGTGGTTGTCTTCATAAACCCAATCCGTCAGGAGGTCGACGCTCTCCTGGGCATCCTACACCAATTCGGACGCGCTACAGGGTTAAGCATCAACATAGAAAAATCCACGGCATCGCTGGTCAGCTACAACGACCTAGACCTCGTACATGTGCTGCACAATTTCGGCGGCTCAATCGCCCCTTTTCCGATCAAATACCTGGGTCTGCCACTCATCACCCGGCCGACTTCGGCTAGTGCACCTACAGTTCATCATTGATAGGATCAAGGCTCGGCTGGCAGGCTGGAAGAGAAACCTAATCCACATCACGAGGCGGCGCGTGCTGATCCGCTACGTTCTCAGCGCCATGCCCACCTTTGCACTCACAGTACTGAAGGTGCCAAAAAAGATCCTCAAGGAAATTGACAAATGTCGCCACCACTTCCTTTGGAAGCAAGACGAGGAAATCTCCGGCGCAAGTTGCAAAGTTAGCTGGGTAGTAGTCTGCACTCCAACGGAAAAAGGAGGCCTCGGAGTTCCTGACCTCTCGCGGTTTGGACGTGCCCTTCGCCTGCACTGGCCCTGGCTCGCATGGCGCCACCCTGAGTGCCCATGGGTGGGCTCGCCCCTGCCTTGCAACGATGACAACCTCTCCTTCTTCACGGCGGCCACCTTGGTCTGCATTGGCGACGACACGACGGCGTCCTTCTGGCACTCTCATTGGATGAGACCGGGAACGCTCGCCCAGCAATTCCCATGGTTGGTTCTGCATGCCCGGAGAAAGAACAAGACAATGAAGGAGGCCCTGGCGGATGACACCTGGATCAAGGACCTAGCTCATGGCCGTACTGAACATCTGATCCACGACGTCCTAATCTTGCATAGACGGCTCCATGGCGTAGCTGGCGAACTGCAGGCGGGCACCTCCGACTCCATTAGATGGATCCTCGAGCGGACGGGCGAATACTTGGCAGCATCAGCTTATCGGGTGCAATTCTAGGGCATGCCGACCTCGATTTTCGGCAAGATCATATGGAGTGCTTGGCCCCCGGGAAGATCAAGATGTTTGTTTGGCTCATGCTGCAAAACAGGCTGTGGTGCAACGACATACTTCAACGCCGCGGCTGGAAGAACGAATACTTCTGCAAGTTGTGCACTCGAAACCTTGAATCCTCGAAGCATCTGTTCTGGGAGTGCCCAATGGCCAGGGTGTCTGGGAAACGATAAGCTCATGGACGGGCTGCGCCTCGCTAGCTCTAGCTGCGAGCTGGCGTGACCTCCAGCATTCCTCCATTGCGCTGGCCGCCCTGGACAGGGCCACAGCAAGATGGCGAAAAGGCACCAACATGCTGCTATTGCTGGTTTGCTGGGAGATATGGCAGGAACGGAACAACGCCACCTTCAGGAAAAGCACCCCAAGGGCCTCCAACATCACTAGAAGGATCACAGACTGCATCGAGCTTTGGCGAGCCGCAGGTGCATCCTGCATTGAGAGCCCCTTCGGGGAACCACCATGAGATATAAACCCTAGATTTTTATTGCTTGAGGATTGCCGATCTGTGGCAAGCCCTCTGATCCCCTGGATCCCCTCTCCACCTTTTTCCCACTGCTTCCTGCTTATCAATGAAATGCCAGCGGAAAGCTGTATCTTTCAAAAAAAGACAATTGGAGTAACCATTGTGAACCATTATTCTTTGAAGAAGTTACCAGTTATTATCAATCATATAGCATGATTGAGATAATATTTTCCACACATGGAGTCAACATGTTTTCACCAATCTTACTGAATAGAAAGTAAAAATGTGGCCAATGGTTCCCGATTCTGTTTTGACCACAACTCACATGTACAGATGGTTCCATCGCTCACATGTCCAAATGGTTCCATTGCTCACATGTCCGAACGGTTCCAACACTTAGAAAATGAAGTCGAATTGGCAGTAAAGCATTTCGGAGAACGGTTTCAACATAGACAGTAAGTGGCTAACCTCGCTTATCTTTACTGCAAGCGCCATCATATGTGTTAGAAAGGTCACCGCCTGATCAAGCTTCTTCATCTCCCACCAGAAATTGACGAACCTCTAGTTTAGCTTCTCCATTTCCCTGTTGGTGACTACATTTTTTGCTCCTTCGGTCGGCACCACAGTTTCATTCAGGTTCATATTTGCTCACTGTCGTGTGTCATCAAATTGTAGGATCGAAAGTAGGTTTAGAGGGGGTGATTAGACTACTTGACTAAATAAAAATCTAGCATTTTCCCAATTTCATGTCTTGGCAGATTTTAGCAACTTAGCACAAGTCAAGCAATCAACCTACACATGCAATTCTAAAAGTGTAGCGGCGGAAAGTAAAACATTGCATATGAAGATAAAGGGAAAGGTTTGGAGAAGGTAAACGCAATGTAGACACGGAGATTTTTGTCGGGTTCCGATAGGTGGTGCTATCGTACGTCCACATTGATGCAGACTTCAACCCACAAAGGGTAATGGTTGCGCGAGTCCACGGAGGGCTCCAACCAGGAAGGGTCCATGAAGAAGCAACCTTGTCTATCTCACCATGGCCATCGCCCATGAAGGACCTGCCTCACTCGGGTGGATCTTCATGAAGTAGGCGATCTTCTTGCTCTTACAAACTCCTTGGTTAAACTCCACAATCTTGTCGGAAGCTCCCAAGTGACACCTAACCAATCTAGGAGACACCACTCTCCAAAAGATAATAGATGGTGTGTTAATGACGAACTCCTTGCTCTTGTGCTTCAAATGATAGTCTCCCCAATAGTCAACTCTCTCTCACACAGATTTGGCTATGGTGAAAAGATGATTTGAGTAGAAAACAACTTGTGGAAGGCTAGAGATCAAGATTCTTATGGTTGGATTGGAATGTCTTGGTCTCAACACATGAGTAGGTGATTCTCGCTCGGAAAATGAGTAGTGGAAGTGTAGGCACGTTCTGATGGATCTCTCTCAAATGGAGAAGGGGGTGGATGTTGGGGAACGTAGCATGCAATTTCAAAAAAAAAAAATCCTACGATCACGCAAGATCTATCTAGGAGATGCATAGCAACGAGAGGGGGAGAGTGTGTCCATGTACCCTTGTAGAATGAAAGCGGAAGCGTTAGGTTAACGCGGTTGATGTAGTAGAATGTCTTCACGATCCAACCGATCCAAGTACCGAACGTAAGGCACCTCCATGTTTAGCACACGTTCAACTCGATGACGTCCCTCAAACTCTTGATCCAGTAGAGGGTCGAGGGAGAGTTCCGTTAGCACGAAGGCTTGGTGACGGTGATGGCGATGTGATCCACGCAGGGCTTCGCATAAGCACTACGACGCTATGACCGGAGGAGTAAACTATGGAGGGGGGCACCACACATGGCTAAGAGAACAACTATTGTGCCTTTGGGGTGCCCTCGCCCCCGTATATAAAGGAGAGGGGGAAGAGGTGGCCGGCCTAGGAGGGGCGCGCCAAGGGGGGAGTCCTACTAGGACTCCATTCCTAGTAGGATTCGCCCCCTTCCTTCCAACGAAGAGGGGGAAAGGGGAAAGAGGGGAGAGAGAGAGAAGGAAAGGGGGGGGGGGGTGCCCCCCACCCCTTGTCCAATTCGGATTGGGCTTGGGGGGGGCACCTCCTGTGGCTGCCTCCTCCTCTCCACTATGGTCCATTAGGCCCATTAACTTTCCTGGGGGGTTCTGGTAACCTCCTGGTACTCCGAAAAATCCTCGAACCTCTTCGGAACCATTTCAGTGTCCGTATATAACCTTCCAATATATGAATCTTTACCTCTCGGCCATTTCGAGACTCCTTGTCATGTCCGTGATCTCATCCGGGATTCCGAACAAACTTCGGTCACCAAAACACATAACTCATAATACAAATCGTCATCGAATGTTAAGCGCGCGAACCCTACGGGTTAGAGAACTATATACACATGACCGAGACACATCTCCGGTCAATAACCAATAGCGGAACATGGATGCTCATATTGGTTCCTACATATTCTACGAAGATCTTTATCGGTCAAACCGCATAACAAGATACGTCATTCCCTTTGTCATCGGTATGTTACTTGCCCGAGATTCGATCATTGGTATCATCATACCTAGTTCAATCTCATTACCGGCAAGTCTCTTTACTCCGTAATGCATCATCCCGCAACTAACTCATTAGTTACATTGCTTCCAAGGCTTATAGTGATGTGCATTACCGAGAGGGCCTAGAGATACCTCTCTGATACTCGGAGCAACAAATTCTAATCTTGATCTATGCTAACTCAACAAACACCTTCGGAGACACCTGTAGAGCATCTTTATAATCACCATCTATGTTGTGACGTTTGATAGCACACAAGTGAAGGAAATATGCCCTAGAGGCAATAATAAAGTTATTATTTATTTCCTTATATCATGATAAATGTTTATTATTCATGCTAGAATTGTATTAACCGTAAACTTAGTGCATGTGTGAATACATAGACAAACAGAGTGTCACTAGTCTGCCTCTACTTGACTAGCTCATTGAATCAATGATGGTTACATTTCCTAACCATAGACATGAGTTGTCATTTGATTAACGTGATCACATCATTAGAGAATGATGTGATTGACTTGACCCATCCGTTAGCTTAGCACGATGATCATTTATTTTGTTTCTATTTCTTTCTCCATAACTTATACATGTTCCTATGACTATGAGATCATGCAACTCCCGAATACCAGAGGAACACTTTGTGTGCTACCAAACGTCACAACGTCACTGGGTGATTATAAAGGTGCTCTACAGGTGTCTCCAATGGTGTTTGTTGAGTTGGCATAGATCGTGATTAGGATTTGTCACTCCGAGTATCAGAGAGGTATCTCTGGGCCCTCTCGGTAATGCACATCACTATAAGCCTTGCAAGCATTGTGACTAATAAGTTAGTTGCGGGATGATGTATTACAGAACGAGTAAAGAGACTTGCCGGTAACGAGATTGAACTAGGTATTAAGATACCAACGATCGAATCTCGGGCAAGTAACATACCGATGACAAAGGGAATAACGTATATCGTTATGCGGTTTGACTGATAAAGATCTTCGTAGAATATGTAGGAACCAATATGAGCATCCAGGTTCCGCTATTGGTTATTGACCGGAGACGTGTCTCGGTCATGTCTACATAGTTCTCGAACCCGTAGGGTCCACACGCTTAACGTTCGGTGACGATCGTATTATGAGTTTATGTGTTTTGATGAACTAAAGGTAGTCCGGAGTCCCGGATATGATGACAGACATGACGAGGAGTTTCGAAATGGTTGAGACATAAAGATCGATATATTGGATGACTATATTTGGACATCAGAATGGTTCCGGGTGAGATCGGGCATTTACCGATGTCTCGCGTGGGTATATACATATTGCTTGCCGTCACTAGTTGATTCTTGATTCGGCGGTATTGTTGGATGAAGCGGCCCAGACCGACATTACGCGTACACTTACGCGAGACTGGTTCTACCGCCGTGCTTCGCACACAGGTGGCTGGTGGGTGTCAGTTTCTCCAACTTTAGTTGAATCGGATTTGATGAACAGGGTTCTTTCTGAAGATCAAAAAGAAATCACTATACCGTGTTGTGGTTTTTGATGCGTAGGTAAGAACGGTTCTTGCTCAGCCTGTAGCAGCCACGCAAAACTTGCAACAACAGAGTAGATGACGTCTAACTTGTTTTTGCAGGGCATGTTGTGATGTGATATGGTCAAGACATGATGCTAAATTTTATTATATGAGATGATCCTGTTTTGTAACACAGTTACCGGCAACTGGCAGGAGCCATATGGTTGTCGCTTTATTGTATAAAATACAATCGCCATGTAATTGCTTTAATTTATCACTAAGCGGTAGCGATAGTCGTAGAAGAAATAGTTGGCGAGACGACAACGATGCTTTGATGGAGATCAAGGTGTCAAGCCGGCGACGATGGTGATCATAATGGTGCATTGGAGATGGAGATCAAAGGCACAAGATGATGATGGCCATATCATATCACTTATATTGATTGCATGTGATGTTTATCCTTTGTGCATCTTATTTTGCTTAGTTCAAGGGTAGCATTATAAGATGATCTCTCACTAAATTTCAAGGTATAAGTGTTCTCCCTGAGTATGCACTGTTGCAACAATTCATCGTGCCGAGACACCATGTGATGGTCGGGTGTGATAAGCTCTACGTTCACATACAACGGGTGCAAGCCAGTTTTGCACACGCGGAATACTCGGGTTAAACTTCACGAGTCTAGCATATGCAGATATGGCCT
Source organism: Triticum dicoccoides (assembly GCF_002162155.2). Lineage (NCBI taxonomy): Eukaryota > Viridiplantae > Streptophyta > Magnoliopsida > Poales > Poaceae > Triticum > Triticum dicoccoides. The sequence continues at coordinate 342,050,645 of NC_041388.1, read as the reverse complement.
CGGAACACTAAGATCGAAAGGTCGAGCGTTGCTACCTCTTGAGCACTGCGTTGGTTTTCCCTTGAAGAGGAAAGGGTGATGCAGTATAGCAGTGTAAGTATTTCCCTCAGTTTTGGAGAACCAAGGTATCAATCCAGTAGGAGACCACACACAAGTCACCTCGTACCTACACAAACAAATAAGAACCTCGCAACCAACGCGATAAAGGGGTTATCAATCCCTTCACGGCCACTTGCAAGAGTGAGATTTGATAGAGATGATAATAATAAGATAAATATTTTTGGTATTTTTATGATATAGATTGAAAGTAAAGATTGCAAAATAAAGTAGATTGGAAACTTGTATGATGGAGAATAGACCCGGGGGCCATAGGTTACACTAGTGGCTTCTCTCAAGAAAGCATAAGTATTACGGTGGGTGAAAAAATTACTGTCGAGCAATTGATAGAAAAGCGAATAATTATGATAATATCTAGGCATGATCATGTAGATATGCATCACGTCCGAGACAAGTAGACTGAAACGATTATGCATCTACTACTATTACTCCACACATCGACCGCTATCCAGCATGCATCTAGAGTATTAAGTTCATAAGAACATAGTAATGCCTTAAGCAAGATGACATGATGTAGAGGGATAAACTCATGCAATATGATGTAAACCCCATCTTTTTATCCTCAATGGAAACAATACAATACGTGTTGGTTCCCTTTCTGTCACTTGGATCGAGCACCGCAAGATTGAACCCAAAGCTAAGCACTTCTCCCATTGCAAGAAAGATCAATCTAGTAGTCCAAACCAAACTGATAATTCGAAGAGACTTGCAAAGATAAACCAATCATACATAAAAGAATTCAGAGAAGATTCAAATATTGTTCTTAGATCAACTTGATCATAAACCCACAATTCATCGGATCTCGACAAACACACCGCAAAAGAATATTACATCAAATAGATCTCCAAGAGAATCAAGGAGAACTTTGTATTGAGATCCAAAGAGAGAGAAGAAGCCACCTAGCTACTAGCTATGGACCCAAAGGTCTGAAGTAAACTACTCACACATCATCGGAGGGGGCATGGAGTTGATGTAGAGGCCCTCCGTGACCAATGCCCCCTCCGGCGGAGCTCCAGAAATGGCCCCAAGATGGGATCTCTTGGATATAGAAGGTTGCGGTGGTGGAAATATGGTTTCGTGGTGCTCCTGGATGTTTGCAGGGTATATGGATATATATAGGAGGAAGAAGTAGGTCGGTGGAGCAACGAGGGGCCCACAAGGGTGGAGGGCGTGCCCAGGGGGTGGGCGCGCCCCCTGCCTCGTGGCCTCCTCGATTGCTTCTTGACGTCCACTCCAAGTCTCCTGGATCACGTTTGTTCCAAAAATAACGCTCCCGAAGGTTTCATCCCGTTTGGACTCCGTTTGATATTCCTTTTCGGTGAAACTCTAAAATAGGCAAAAAACAGCAATTTGGGTTATGCCTCCGGTTATCAGGTTAGTCCCAAAAATAGTATAAAAGTGTAAAAATAAGCCCATTAACATCCAAAATAGATAATATAATATCATGGAGCAATAAAAAATTATAGATACGTTGGAGACGTATCAAGCATCCCCAAGCTTAATTCGTGCTCGTCCTCGAGTAGGTAAATGATAAAAACAGAATTTTTGATGAGGAATGCTTCCTAATATATTTCTCAATGTAATTTTTCTTTATTGTGGCATGAATGTTCAGATCCGAAAGATTCAAGATAAAAGTTTAATATTGACATAGAAATAATAATACTTCAATCATACTAACTAAGCAATCATGTCTTCTCAAAATAACATGGCCAAAGAAAGTTATCCCTACAAAATCATATAGTCTGTCTATGCTCTATCTTCATCACACAAAGTATTAAATCATGCACAACCCCGATGACATGCCAAGAATTGTTTCATACTTTTGATGTTCTCAAAAAATTTCAATCTTCACGCAATATATGAGCGTGAGCCATGGATATAGCACTATGGTGGAAATAGAATGGTGGTTGTGGAGAAGACAAAAAAGGAGAAGATAGTCTCACATCAACTAGGCGTATCAACGGGCTATGGAGATGCCCATTAATAGATATCAATGTGAGTGAGTAGGGATTGCCATGCAACGGATGCACTAGAGCTATAAGTGTATGAAAGCTCAACAAAAGAAACTAAGTGGGTGTGCATCCAACTTGCTTGCTCATGAAGACCTCGGGCAATTTGAGGAAGCCCATCATTGGAATATACAAGCCAAGTTCTATAATGTAAAATTCCCACTAGTTTATGAAACTGACAACATAGGAGACTCTCTATCATGAAGATCATGGTTCTACTTTGAAGCACAAGTGTGGAAAAAGGATAGTAACATTGTCCTTCTCTCTTTTTCTCTCATTTTTTTATTTGGGCCTTCTTTCCTTTTTTTTGGCCTCTTTTTTTCGTCCGGAGTCTCATCCCGACTTGTGGGAAAATCATATTCTCCATCATCCTTTCCTCACTGGGACAATGCTCTAATAATGATGATCATCACACTTTTTTTCTTACAACTCAAGAATTACAACTCAATACTTAGAACAAAATATGACTCTATGTGAATGTCTCTGGCGGTGTACTGGGATATGCAATGAATCAAGAGTGACATGTATGAAAAAAATTATGAACGGTGGCTTTGCCACAAATACGATGTCAACTACATGATCATGCATGACAATATGACAATGATGAAGCGTGTCATAACAAACGAAACGGTGGAAAGTTGCATGGCAATATATCTCGGAATGGCTATGGAAATGCCATAATAGGTAGGTATGTGATGACCCACAAGTATAGGGGATCTATCGTAGCCTTTTCAATAAGTAATAGTGTCGAACCCAACAAGGAGCAGAAGGAAATGATAAGCAGTTTTCAGCAAGGTATTCTCTACAAGCACTGAAATTATCGGTAACAGATAGTTTTGTGATAAGGTAATTGGTAACGAGTAGCAAGTAATAAAAGTAAATAAGGTGCAGCAAGATGGACCAATCCTAGGACAAGCATGGGCAAACTCTTATATGAAGGAAAGCGCTCCCGAGGACACATGGGAATTATCGTCAAGCTAGTTTTCATCACATTCATATGATTCGCGTTCGGTACTTTGATAATTTGATATGCGGGTAGACCGGTGCTTGGGTACTGTCCTTACTTGGACAAGCATCCCACTTATGATTAACTCCTATTGCAAGCATCTGCAACTACAACAAAAGTATTAAGGTAAACCTAACCATAGCATGAAACATATGGATCCAAATCAGCCCCTTACGAAGCAACGCATAAACTAGGATTTAAGCTTATGTCACTCTAGCAACCCATCATCTACTTATTACTTCCCAATGCCTCCCTCTAGGCCCAAACAATGGTGAAGTGTCATGTAGTCGACGTTCACATGACACCACTAGAGGGATGACAACATACATCTCATCAAAATATCGAACGAATACCAAATTCACATGACTACTAATAGCAAGACTTCTCCCATGTCCTCAGGAACAAACGTAACTACTCACAAAGCATATTCATGTTCATAATCAGAGGGGTATTAATATGCATAATGGATCTGAACATATGATCTTCCACCAAGTAAACCAACTAGCATCAACTACAAGGAGTAATCAACACTACTAGCAACTCACAGGTACCAATCTGAGGTTTGGATACAAATATTGGATACAAGAGATGAACAAGGGTTTGAGATGAGATGGTGCTGGTGAAGATGCTGATGGAGATTGACCCCTTCCCGATGAGAGGATCATTGGTGATAACGATGGTGATGATTTCCCCCTCCCGGAGGGAAGTTTCCCTGGCAGAACAGCTCCGCCAGAGCCCTAGATTGGTTCCGCCAAGGTTCCGCCTCGTGGCGGTGGAGTCTCGTCCCGAAAGCTTGCTTATGATTTTTTCTCAATGAAAGACTCCATATAGCAGAAGATGGGCATCGGAGGGCCACCAGGGGGCCCACGAGGCAGGGGGCGCGCCCAGGGGGGTAGGGCGCGCCCCCACCCTCGTGGCCCGGGTGTGGCCCCCCTCTGGAACTTCTTGCGCTCAGTATTTTTATATATTCTAGAAATAGCTTCCGTGAAGTTTCAGGACTTTTGGAGCTATGCAGAATAGGTCTCTAATATTTGCTCCTTTTCCAGCCCAGAATCCCGGCTGCCGGCATTCTCCCTCTTCATGTAAACCTTGTAAAATAAGAGAGAATAGGCACAAGTATTGTGACATAATGTGTAATAACAACCCATAATGCAATAAATATCGATATAAAAGCATGATGCAAAATTGAAGTATCAACTCCCCCAAGCTTAGACCTCGCTTGTCCTCAAGCGAAAGCCGAAATCGAAAAATATGTCCACATGTTTAGAGATAGAGGTGTCGATAAAAATAAAATACGGACATGAGGGCATCATAGAACAACAACATATATATATATATATATATATATATATATATATATATATATATATATTGTCATATGATCTCTTATACTAAAGTAACAATTCAGTCACAATTTCAAGTATGAATCATAAACTTCATTGAGAAGCAACAAACTCTAATCTCAGTCATTGAGGCAATTGCAATTTATCATAACATAGGAAAGAGTCAATATAAGAGCTTTCCAGCAAGTCCACATACTCAACCATATTTTAGTCTTTCACAATTGCTAACACTCACGCAATATTTATGGGTATGAAGTTTTAATCGGACACAGAGAAAGATAGGGGCTTATAGTATTTCCTCCCAATGTTTTACCTCAAGGGTAATGTCAACAATAATAGTGCATGCAGACTCACATCCAATTAGCTATATGTATCTGGATCTTTCCAACACATTGTGCTTGCCAAAGGATAAAATGTAAAAAGGAAAGGTGAAGATCACCATGACCCTTATGTGAGGTAGAAGATAAAAGTGAAAGATAGGCCCTTCGCAGAGGGAAGCAGAGGTTGTCATGCGCTTTTATGGTTGGATGCACAAAATCTTAATGCAAAAGAACATCACTTTATATTGCCACTTGTGATATGGACCTTTATTATGCAGTCCGTCACTTTTATTTCTTCCATATCACAAGATCGTATAAAGCTTATTTTCTCCGCACCAATAAGTCATACATATTTAGAGGGCAATTTTTATTGCTTGCACCAATGACAACTTACTTGAAGGATCGTACTCAATCCATAGGTAGGTATGGTGGACTCTCAAGGCAAAAATGGGTTTAGGGATATTTGGAAGAACAATTAGTATCTCTACTTGGTGCAAAGAAATTGGCTAGCATGAGAGGGAAAGGCAAGCTCAACATGTTGGATGATCCATGGCAATATAATTTATCTCAGGCGAAAGAAAACATAACCCATTGCGTTGTCTTCCTTATCCAACATCAACTCTTTAGCATATCATACTTTAATGAGTGCTCACAATCATAAAAGATGTCCAAGATAGTATGTTTATATGTGAACCTCTCTTTCTTTATTACTTCTTATTAATTGCAATGATGACCAAAACTATGTTTGTCAACTGTCAACAACTTTTATTCATCATACTCTTATATGTGAAGTCATTACTCTCCATAAGATCCATATGATCTCATTGTTTCTTTTTATTCTTTATCTTTTTATTTTATTCTCTCAAGATCATAGCAAAATAATCAAGCCCTTGACTCAACACTAATCTTTATTATATATAGCTCGGGACTCGATTACATAGAGGGATCATAAAGCAAAACTCACAACTAGATCATAGTAAAACTTCATTCGACTAAATCAAGATATTATCAAAAGGATCAAACTAAGAAAAACGGTAAAGATAAAAGTGATGGTGATACGATACTGGGGCACTCCCCCAAGCTTGGCAGTTTCCAAGGGGAGTTCCCATATCAGATACTCAGTTCTTCTTTGTTGGTGAAGAAGGTGGAGTTGTTGATGATGTAGGCTTGTCGTCCCTCTTCCAAGGCATAGGCTCACCATCATAGAAGGATGATCGAGTCTCCTGAATCCTCAAATCTGCAGCCAAACTCATCCTCTTGAATCTATATTCATACTCACAGTTTTGGTTTTGCAGGTCATAGATCTGGGCTTGGAGGTGCTCGATTTTCTCATGAAGCTTGAAGATGGCCTCCCCAATGTCCTTGACGTCCAGCTTGTGGTTGTTGGTGAACTCCGTGATCATAATGTGATTGGAGTCCAGTCCATGCTACACCATCTCCTGACACTTGAAAACTTGTTGCTCCAATGCCTCGAGCCTTGCCTCCGTGCTTCCGGTCCTCCTTTGTCCCTCAGCATCATGGATGTGCAACAACCCCTCACGCATCTCAATGGTTTGAGGGTGTTGCAGCACCTCCGCGAGGTAGGGGTTGATGACCTTCTCGAAGAACTTGTCCTTGGGGGCACTTGAAGACGACATGACGACCTAGATCTGTGAGAAAAATAGCTCAAAACAAAGACAAGAGATATTTGCGTGGTATGGTGGTCAAAACCTTCGGGAGATTATATAATGAATTTTTACCGACCAAAAGAAGTATCGTGCAAGAAAACGGAGTCCGGAGAGCACATGAGGTGCCCATGAGGCAGGGGGCACGCCCAGGGGGTAGGGCGCGCCCTCCACCCTCATGGAAGCGTCGTGTCCCTTCCGGTCTGCTTCTTATTTTCCTATTTTCTAAATATTCCAAAACGGAGAAAATTGCCATTAGAACTATTTTGGAGTCGGTTTACTTACCGTACCACGTACCTATTCCTTTTCAGAGTCTGAAACGTTCTAGAAAGTGTCCCTTATGTATTCATACGGGGTTACGGTTTCAATAATGTTACTTTCAACATTTATAGGATTACCTGAGATATAATGTTTAATCTTTGACCGCTCACCACCTTCGGATTTGTGCCTTCGAAGTTGTTGATTTTTATGGCACCGTAATGATAGACCTCCTCGATAACGTAAGGACCTTCCCATTTAGAGAGAAGTTTACCTGCAAAAAATCTTAAACGAGAGTTGTATAGAAATACATAATCACCTACATTGAACTCACGCTTTTCTATCCTTTTATCATGCCATCTTTTAACTTTTTCTTTAAACAGTTTGGCATTCTCATAGGCCTGGGTTCTCCATTCATCAAGTGAGCTAATGTCAAACAACCTCTTCTCACCAGCAAGTTTGAAATCATAATTGAGCTCTTTAATGGCCCAATATGCCTTATGTTCTAATTCGAGAGGTAAGTGACATGCTTTACCATAAACCATTTTATTCAGAGACATACCCATAGGATTTTTATATGTAGTTCTATAAGCCCATAATGCATCATCAAGTTTCTTGGACCAATTCTTTCTAGATTTGTTAACAGTCTTTTGCAAAATTAATTTGAGCTCTCTCTTACTCAATTCTACTTGACCACTAGATTGTGGGTGATAAGGAGATGCAATTCTATGATCAACATCATACTTAGCAAGCATTCTACGAAAGGCGCCATGAATAAAGTGTGAACCACCATCAGTCATTAAGTATATAGGGACTCCAAACCTCGGGAAAATAACTTCTTTAAGCATCTTAATAGAGGTTTATGATCAGCACTACTAGTTTGAATAGCTTCTACCCACTTAGTAATGTAATCAACATCAACTAAAATATGTGTATACCCACTAGAGGAAGGAAAAGGTCCCATATAATCAAAGCCCCAAACATCAAATGGTTCAATAACAAGTGAATAATTCATAGGCATTTCTTGATGTTTACTAATATTACCAATTCTTTGACATTCATCACAAGACAAAACAAACTTACGGGCATCCTTGAAGAGAGTAGGCCAATAAAAACCAGATTGCAATACCTTGTGTGCAGTTCTATCTCCAGCATGGTGTCCTCCATAGGCTTCAGAGTGACACTTGCATAGGATCTGTTCCTATTCATGCTCAGGTACACAATGTCTAATAATACCATACACTCCTTCTTTATAAAGATGTGGGTCATCCCAAAAGTAATGTCTCAAATCATAGAAGAACTTTTTCTTTTGCTGGTATGTGAAACTAGGTGGTATAAATTTAGCAACAGTATAATTAGAATAATCAGCATACCATGGAGCAGTTCGAGAAGCATTTATGACATTTAATTGTTCATCAGGAAAGCTATCATCAATAGGTAGTGGGTCATCAAGAACATTTTCTAACCTAGACAAGTTGTCTGCAACAGGGTTCTCAGCTCCCTTTCTATCAATAATATGCAAATCAAATTCTTGTAGCAAGAGAACCCATCTAATAAGTCTAGGTTTAGCATCTTTCTTTTCCATAAGGTATTTAATGGCAGCATGATCAGTGTGAACAGTTACTTTAGAATCAACAATATTAGGTCTAAACTTATCACAAGCAAAAACAACTACTAAAAATTCTTTTTTAGTAGTAGCATAATTTCTCTAGGCATTGTCTAGAGTTTTACTAGCATATTGAATAACATTTAATTTCTTATCAACTCTTAGCAAGGAGTAATCAACACTACTAGCAACCCACAGGTACCAATCTGAGGTTTGGATACAAAGATTGGATACAAGAGATGAACTAGGGTTTGAGATGAGATGGTGTTGGTGAAGATGTTGATGAAGATTGACCCCCTCCCGATGAGAGCATCGTTGGTGATGACGATGGTGATGATTTCCCCCTCCCGGAGGGAAGTTTCCCCGACAGAACAGCTCCGCCAGAGCCCTAGATTGGTTCCGCCAAGGTTCCGCCTCATGGCGGCGGAGTCTCGTCCCGAAAGCTTGCTTATGATTTTTTTCTCAATGAAAGACTCCATATAGCAGAAGATGGGCATCGAAGGGCCACCAGGGGGCCCATGAGGTAGGGGGCGCGCCCAGGGGGTATGGCGCGCCCCCACCCTCATGGCCAGGGTGTAGCCCCCCTCTGGAACTCCTTGCGCTTGGTATTTTATATATATTCTGGAAATAGCTTCCGTGAAGTTTCAGGACTTTTGGAGCTGTGCAGAATAGGTCTCTAATATTTGCTCCTTTTCCAGCCCAGAATCCCGGCTGCCGGCATTCTCCCTCTTCATGTAAACCTTGTAAAACAAGAGATAATAGGCATAAGTATTGTAACATAATGTGTAATAACAGCCCATAATGCAATAAATATCGATATAAAAGCATGATGCAAAATGGACATATCAGTATGGTGGCTGTTTTAAGGAAGGTATATGGTGGGTTTATGGTATCAGCGAAAGTTGCGTGGTATTAGAGAGGCTAGCAAATGTGGAAGGGTGAGGGTGCGTATAATCCATGGACTCAATATTTGTCATAAAGAACTCACATACTTATTGCAAAAATCTATTAGTTATCGAAACAAAGTACTACACGCATGCTCCTAGGGGGATAGATTGGTAGGAAAAGACCATCGCTCGTCCCCGACCGCCACTCATAGGGAAGGCAATAAATAAATAAATCATGCTCCGACTTCATCACATAACGGTTCACCATACGTGCATGCTACGGGAATCACAAACTTCAACACAAGTATTTCTCAAATTCACAACTACTCAACTAGAATGACTCTAATATCACCATCTCCATATCTCAAAACAATTATCAAGTATCAAACTTTTCTTAGTATTCAATGCACCTATATGAAATTTTTTATTATGCCTAAAAGCAAATTGCCATGTTGTTCTAAAGGACTCTCAAAATAATATAAGTGAAGCATGAGAGATCAATTATTTCTATAAAATAAAACCACCACCGTGCTCTAAAAGATATAAGTAAAGCACTAGAGAAAAAACTATATAGCTCAAAAGATATAAGTGAAGCACATAGAGTATTCTAATAAATTCTAATTCATGTGTGTCTCTCTCAAAAGGTGTGTACAGCAAGGATGATTGTGGTAAACTGAAAAACAAAGACTCAAATCATACAAGACGCTCTAAGCAAAACACATATCATGTGGCGAATAAAAATATAGCTCCAAGTAAAGTTACCGATGAACGAAGACAAAAGAGGGGATGCCTTCCGGGGCATCACCAAGCTTAGGCTTTTTGGTGTCCTTGTATTTTACCTTGGGGTGCCATGGGCATCCCCAATCTTAGGCGCTTGCCACTCCTTGTTCCATAATCCATCAAATCTTTACCCAAAACTTGAAAACTTCACAACACAAAACTTAACAGAAAAATCTCATGAGCTCCGTTAGCGAAAGAAAACAAAACACCACTTCAAGGTATTGTAATGAACTCATTCTTTATTTATATTGGTGTTAAACCTACTGTGTTCCAACTTCTCGATGGTCTATAAACTCTATTACTAGCCATAGATTCATCAAAATAAGCAAACAACACACGAAAAATAGAATCTGTCAAAAACAGAACAGTCTGTAGTAATCTGTAACTAACGCAAACTTATTGAACCCCAAAAATTCTAAAATAAATTTCTGGACGTGAGGAAGTTATCTATTAATTATCTGCAAAAAGAATTAACTAAATAGCACTCTTCAATAAAAAATTGCAGCAATTCTCATGAGCGCTAAAGTTTCTGTTTTTTACAGCAAGATCAAAAAGACTTTCCCCAAATCTTCCTAACGGTTCTACTCTGCACAAACACTAATTAAACACAAAAAACACAACCAAAAGAGAGGCTAGATAAATTATTTATTGAATAACAGCAAGGAAAAATATTGGGTTGTCTCCCAACAAGCGCTTTTCTTTAAAGCCTTTTTAGCTAGGCATTAAAGACAAGAATTGAAGCACAAAGAGAGCATCATAAAACACGTGACAAACACATCTAAGTCTAACATACTTCCTATGCATAGGCATTTTATAGGCAAACAAATTATCAAGGCAAGCAAAAACTAGCATATGCAAGGAAGCGGAAAGAAACAATAGCAATCTCAACATAACGAGAGGTAATTTAGTAACATGAAAATTTCTACCACTATATTTTCCTCTCTCATAATAATTACATGTAGGATCATAATCAAATTAAATAATATAGCTATCACATAAAATATTCTATACATGATCCACATGCATGCAAAGTTGACACTCTTCCGAAATAGTGGGATTAACCTTAACTAAAGTCATGACCTCTCCAAACCCACTTTTATCAAAAACTTCATAAGATTGGACATTCTAGAAATATGTGGGATCTAAAGTTGACACTCTTCCAAACCTACTTTCAATATTATTTCAAACACTATTATCAATATCATATCCATCATGGGGCTTAAATAAATTTTCAAGATCAAAAGAAGAATCACCGCAATCATGATCATTGCAACAAGTAGAGGACATAGCAAAACTAGCATCCCCAAGCTGTGGGTTTTGCATATTATTAGCACAATTGACATTAAGAGAATTTACAATAACATCATTGCAATCATGCTTTTTGTCGGTGTCAAAACCGGCGGATCTCGGGTAAGGGGTGCCGAACTGTGCGTCTAAGGCGGATGGTAACAGGAGGCAGGGGACACGATGTTTACCCAGGTTCGGGCCCTCTTTATGGAGGTAATACCCTACGTCCTGCTTGATTGTTCTTGATGATATGAGTATTACGAGAGTTGATCTACCACGAGATCAGAGAGGCTAAACCCTAAAAGCTAGCCTATGGTATGATTGTCTCTTGTCCTATGGACTAAAACCCTCCGGTTTATATAGGCACCGGAGGGGGCTAGGGTTACACAAGGTCAGTTACAAAGGAGGAGATATACATATCCGTATTGCCTAGCTTGCCTTCCACGCCAAGTAGAGTCCCATCCGGACACGGGACAAAGTCTTCAATCTCGTATCTTCATAGTCCAACAGTCCGGCCAAAGGATATAGTCCGGCTGTCCGGAGACCCCCTAGTCTAGGACTCCATCAGTAGCCCCTGAACTAGGCTTCAATGACGATGAGTCCGGCGCGCAATATTGTCTTCGGCATTGCAAGGCGGGTTCCTCCTCCGAATACACCATGGAAGAGTTTGAATATGAGGATAGTGTCCGACCCTGCAAAATAAGTTCCACATACCACCGTAGAGAGAATAATATTTCCACAAGTCTAATCTGCTGACATGTTTTGACAGCATGACATCACGCCACGACCCGGTCATTATTTGAACCGTTTTTCTTTAACCAGCCCCGCACATAACGCGAGGCGGTTTCCTCGACACGTCTTGTCAAAGCAGAGATCGTGTTCCCCTTATCATGGGATTCTCATCAATACAGACGTGGGTAACCCAACCATGCCTGTTGGTATGACTCCTAGATCTTAGGTAAGTCTCAAACGGCCATGAGGAGGACGCCTGATATTCACCCTCTTTATAAAGGGGACAAGGCGTTTTCTTTTTTCCCTCCCGCGTTCAATCGAACCCTTCCCCCGCCTCGAGTTCTAACACCCAAAGCTCAGGTCAGGTGCTTCGGACCTTTAACTATGTCTGGATCCAACCTTCAAGGTCGGTGGATGCCTTCCTCCGTCATAGAGGAGGACATCAAGAAGTTGAGAGAGGACAGATATCTGATCGCCGAAATTTTGCACAGGCTGCCTGCCCGAGGGCAGGTCGTCCCTACTCCCGAACCCAACGAGAGCGTTGTGTTCATCTCCCACTTCCTCCGAGGACTAGGCCTCGCTTTGGATCCCTTTGTTAGGGGTCTTATGTTCTATTACGGGCTGGATTTTCATGATCTGGCCCCGGATTCCCTTCTTCACATCACATCATTTATTGTCGTATGTGAGGCCTTCCTCCGCATTACCCCTCACTTCGGCCTGTGGCTCAAGACCTTCGATATGAAGCCGTAGATGATCGAGGGGCAGCACACAGCATGCGGAGGTGCTTTGATAAGCCAAATCGCTGACGCTCCATGGCCAGAGGGTTCCTTCCCAGAGGTGTCCGGATTGTGGCAGCGGGAGTGGTTCTACATCACAGCTCCCCGAAGTGCCAAGTGGGTAGCTGCCCCTACCTTTCGCTTGGGCCCCCCACCACAATTGATGTCATGGATCAGTAGGGGGCTGAGCTGGGGTCCAGCCAAGGACGTGCCAATGCTACAGAGCCGTATCCAAGATCTCTTCGAGGGAGATATCAGTCTGGTTATGGTAATGCAAGTTATGCTGGTTCGTCGAGTCCAACCTTGCAAACGCCGGCCCCTCCGCATGTGGGAATTCAACCCGGAAGGACCGCGTACTATTCAACATTTCCTCGGCATGACGCACGAGGAGATGTACAAATCGTTCTCCGGACCCCCAAATAGAGTGTCCGGACACCACCAAGGACGTGGGCCTGAGCTGCAACCGCCCCACTGCCCAAGTAAGTAATCTCGTGGACGAACACACTGTCCTTTTATTTATCATGACATCATTCTGAAGAATCGCTCTTTGACCAGGACTAGATAACAAAGGCGAAGATGATCCGGTGTTCGGCCCCCCTTCCTGAGGGCTTGGACAATCCGGTGCTAGAAAAGATGCTTGAGCCAGCACCTTATCTGGTGCCCTCAAAGGAAGATGAAGGGGAAAAAAGAGGGCAAAAGCGGGCCTCCTTCGCTATTTATTCCAACCGAGGGAATGAGCGCCTCCGCAAGGGAGGATAACCAAGGGAAAGAATCTAACATTCTCTCTCCCCGAGGAAGGAAAAGGACTGCCTCTGAAGATCCGGAAACTAAGGTTTCCAAACGGGAGAAGAAATCTCCGGCAGAGGGTCCTGCCTCGGAGGGTATTATTGCCGCACAATGTCCGCGCGGGGATCAGCCCTCTACCGAGTTGTAAGTAATCGAAAAGTACTTAATAGTGCAAACATCCTACCTTACTTCTGAAGACAATAACTAATGCTTATAAATTGTAGTCCGGAACGCAGCCCTTCTCAACAGAGCTCATCTTCGGGGGATCTTCTTCCGGAGATGATGGAGAGCGAAACGCCTGCCCCGGACACCCCGGCTCAAGAAGCGGGCGACCTTGAAGTGTCGTCGCGAAGGGTATCTCCAGATCCACTACGGCCAGAGGATAACCCTTTTGCTGCCCGGAGTCCCCAATATCCGGCTCCTAAGGAGAGCGACAACAAGGGTCCATACAGTGTGCGGTCGGATGCGCTGAAGGATCTTCTGGGGCAAGTTGTCATCTCGGAAGCGCATCCTACGCTAATGGGTATGGTAATTGAAAGGATTTCATCCGCTGAAAGCGGTTTGCATGAAGCCTTTATGAGTCTGCTGAAAGGCTTTGAGGTACATGAACTAGTGTATATTTTTAACAGTACCGCATACGTTAGGTATGCCCTATGCAGATAGTAGCCCCTGAGACTCTGGTTGTCGCTACGGCGGCAAACAGAGGATCATAGTCCCAGGTAACAACCAGACCGCCTTTATGTGCAGGTGGCTGAAGCTCCGGTGGCTAGCCGGACTGATGGGTTTGCCGAGCTAAAGCGGCAACTAGATGCGGCAGATGCCAACATCGTGCTTGTCAACAAGCGGCTTGACGAGGCACAGGGGTGAGTGATTTTTCTGGTGGTCGTCACATAATAAGAGTAGCATGATGCCAGTATCTTTAATGTGTTGTGACTGCAGATGGAGCTGCCACCGTGGAGACCCTTCGGGCGGAGCTTGCCCGAGCCAAGGAGCAAGCAAGGAGTAGCAATGCGGCCACTTTAAAGGCGGCCGAAGAATTAAGGGCCGAACAGGCCGCGCATTGCGAGAGCAAGGAAAAAAAGCCAAGATGGCTATAGAGTTAAAAGATGCCGCTGACCGTTACCAGCTTCTTGAAGAAGAGAACCGGGCGAAGGCGACGGACCTGTAGAAGGCCCGGGTGGCTGCCAAGGAAGCCCGCTCCAAAATTAGAGCGATGAAGGAGGAGCTGAACCAAGCTGCAGATATCGTGTGTGGGAAGCCCTTCTTGTTGCGGACTAAGTTCGAAGATCCGAAGTATGCTCCTCTGGACCGGCTATGGTGTTCTGCGGACGCGTACATGGATTTAGCTGCAAGTGCTGCTGATGCGGCCGAGTAATTCAAGGATCAGAAAGGTCCCAAAGTGGAAAAGCTGTTCTGGTCACAGTTCCATGCTCCAGTCCGTCTGCTACTGTTGAATGAGCGATTGGCCGAGTGGGCCGAGCTCCATAGGTTGTCCGGACTTGCCATGGGGTCCGTTGTGGATCACCTGTGGTCGGGAGGGCCAAGGCCAAATAGCTACTTTAGCTTAGTGCAACAATTCCTTGGTGCTGTGCCACGCATCGATGCTGTAAAGAGATCGGCGTTCATAGAGGGTGCGTGGATGGCCTTTGCCCGTTTCAAGACATACTAGGTGGAGATGGAGGCCACCACTGTTGCGACACAGGGTTCGGCCGTAGGCCGAGTGGCTGCCGAGCACTACTTTGAAGAAGTTCTTGAAGGCGCTCGTTCGATAGAGGCTCAGTGCTCGAAGAATGTTATGTTCAAGTGACATGTATTCCCATTGTAAAAACAATGTTTTATTGAATTGTCAAGGCTGTATTTATACTTTTGCCTGAAAGTACTATGGTGCCTCCTGTGCGGCCGTTTATGTATATATGTGTATAACCTGAAAGTTTGCAGTCGTCGGCTTCCGCCCCCACGCATATAATGCAGGGGTGTTCGCAAAAGATGCATATTCACACTTGATCCAATGTCTTGGTCCGTTGAGGTGATAGCGTAGCAAACTAGGCAATCGGACTATATTGCTTTAACACTTTCACTTAGCCATAGGAGTTTGACAGTGGGGCTACTATGTAACCCCTTGTACTTCTGCGCTCGTCCGAATACAGGGCGCATATGTACGTGACTGGGAAATGGCCCTTCATTAGTGCGGAGGAATCCCGAAAATTCCGATGAGTCATCGAGTGGTTGACCAATCTCTCGCTATATCATGACAGTCAGTTTTCGGCTTTCTCTACTGAGGTGCTCATCCGGATGAACCAGGGCATAATCACAGTAGTTCTCCTAGTGCTACCTTAGCCGATATAACGGAACGTAAGGTACCAAAACATGGGAGTCGGGCAAACCCAACATTTGACCAAAGACATGATTCGGAGCTGATGCATATATGTCCAAACTCGCGACGCCGAACACTCCCTAAGGTGTTCGGTCTTTATAACATATACCAGGCTAAACAATGCCCTTAATAAGAAACCCCATGTGTCCAGGTACATGCAAAATCCTGGCGTGGCCACATGCCAATAACGCCAGCATCCTTCTTGGTTATGTGGAGTATCCGGAGGATGTGAGCAACAAGAGATAGTAAAAAAGGTTTATGCAGGGTCTTAGTCTAAAAAGAAACCTTTGGGCGGGTCCCTGCTGCACGTCTACGGCTGTGTCTCCGTTGTGCCGTGTCCTGGATGGGTGCAGCACGATTGTCATCTGCAAAAGGAAAGAACTTAGGTGAAGGTTGCCATGCCAAAAAAGAGAAGAGTTGGTTATTATCAATGAACTATCGAAATTCAAGAGAAAGCAAGTTGAGCCGGGATGGCCTTGATTACACGCGGGAAGCCCCTGGTGTCATTTTATGAGGGTTTGAAAACCAATCTCATGTATATATGATGGAACGCTGGATTCGTCTAACCGTGTCCGTGGTCTTGACGACGTGCCATTTTTCTGGTTGGTGAGGCCGTCTTAGTTTGCGGCTGCTAGAGCCGCCGCATCCTCTTCCATACGTAAAAAACGTTCGGTATTTCCGCTAACTGTGATGATGCCACATGGACCGGGCATCTTGAGCTTGAGAAAAGCATAATGCGGTACTGTGTTAAAACGAGCGAAAGCCGCCCTTCCGAGTAGTGCTTGATAATCACTTCGGAATGGAGCGATGTGAAAAGTTAACATTTCACTTCGGAAGTTATCGGGAGAACCGAATACCACCTCTAGTGGTAGAGAGGCCGTACAGCGGGCCTCTTGGCCTGGTATTACTCCCTTGAAGGTAGTATTGCTGTAGCTTATTTGTGTCGGGTCTATCCCCATTTTGCGGACTGTGTCCTGATATATCAGATTTAGGTCACTGCCGCCATCCATGAGGACCCGTGTGAAATGGTACCCATTTACTATTGGGTCTAGCACCAAGGCCGTCAGTCCTTCGCGTCGGATATTTGTAACGTGATCCCGACGATCAAAAGTGATCGGGCATGCCAACCAGTGGTTGAACCTAGGGGTGACGGGCTCTATGGCGCGTGTGCATCGGAGTGCATGATTGCTGCTCCTCTTTGTCACATGGATTACGTTTACTGTTTTAACCTCTGTGGGAACTTTTCTGTCCTCCGGTGTTTTGCTGGCGAGGTTCATCCTCATCTTCGCTTGGTGTCTCTTCCCCTTTGTATTCGGCGTTTAGCTTACCGGCCTGCTTGAAGACCCAACATTCTCTGTGGGTATGATTTGCAGGTTTGTCTTGGGTGCCGTGAATCTGACAGAGTTTGTCAAGAATTTTGTTTAGGCCAGATTGTCCTTCTCTGCTGCCTTTGAAAGGCTTTTTCCGCTGACCTGGTCGGGAGCCCCTGAATCCGGCGTTTACCGTCGTGTTATCTGGGCTACCTTCTTTATTTCGACGCCTGTTTTTGTTGTGTCATGGTTTACCATTGCCATCCCTGACTTCGGATGTGCTTGGGTCGCTGGTGCTGCGACGGGCCAACCAGCTGTCCTCGCCCGCACAGAAGCGGGTCATGAGGCTTGTCAGGGCTGCCATTGTTCTTGGTTTTTCTTAACCAAGGTGTCTGGCGAGCCATTCGTCTCGGATGTTGTGTTTAAAAGCTGCTAAGGCTTTGGTGTCCGGACAGTCGACAATTTGGTTCTTCTTGGTGAGGAACCTATTCCAAAGCTTTCAGACGGACTCTCCGGACTGTTGGATTAGATGACTTAAATCGTCTGCATCCGGAGGTCGGGCATAAGTCCGTTGAAAATTGGCCTGGAAAGCGTCCTCGAGCTCCTCCCAACTTCCAATTGAGTTTTCGGGGAGGCTTTTCAGCCAGTGCCTAGCTGGCCCTTTAAGCTTGAGGGGCAAGTATTTAATGGCATGGATATCGTCTCCACGAGCCATATGAATATGGAGGATGAAGTCCTCTATCCAGACTCCAGGGTCTGTGGCTCCGTCGTACGCCTCTATGTTCACCGGTTTGAATCCCTCTGAGAATTTGTGATCCAGCACCTCATCAGTGAAACATAAGGGGTGTGCGGCACTCCTGTATTGGGATGCGCCATGGTGTTCGGACGGTTGTAGTATTCGGCGTTGGTTGTGTACCGTTGCGCGCTTCCTAGATCCATAGATAGATCTGGTCACGCCGGATTTTTGACGCAAGTTCTCACGTGAATCGTGTGTTGACTTATGCTTGTTAGCCGCTCTACCGCGTTCATAGGGTGGTGGATCCGGCCGGTTGGCCGTATCACCTTTCGGCTGTATGGGCTCTAAGGCCTCATCGTCGAATTCCGGTAATAGTTTGCTCTTTGGATAGCTATTTTGATGGTAACTTCCACCATACTTCGTTACTTTGTTCCACTTGCTGTTGAGTGTATCTTGTGCGACCTTGAGCCTTTTCTTCTGTTTCTTCAGGCTCCTCGTTATGGCAATAAGCCTTCTGTGGAGGTTTTCTTGCTCCAAGTGCGTTTCTGGGATGATGTGTGCATCTTCGTCCAGACTGTTTTCTTCCCTAGATGGGGATTGATGAGGCTTATCTTTGGCGTCATCGTGTTCGGACGTCGGATCCGTACTTGTGTGCAGTTTGCATCTTGATCGTGTTCTGCCACCGGGGTGGTGCAGTTGTCGTTTCTTCCAGAGTCACGTGGACTATTATTATCGTTGTTTTTGCTATGGCGGGACTTAGAGCGGCGCCATTGACGTCGGTGCTTGGGTTGCTTGGAGGGTGCATCCTCCGCTGTCTCTTCGCCATTGCCCTCTCTGTGTGCATCCACCATGTATATGTCATGTGATGAAGTAGCGGTCCAGCGTCCTGTGGGCAGTGGTTCTGGTTTGTCTCCTGCATCATCGTCCATACCGTTGATGTCTTCGGAGTCGAAGTCGAGCATGTCGATTAAGTCGTCGACAGTGGCTACTAAGTGGGTGGTGGGTGGGCAGCGAATTTCTTCGTCGTCCGCATCCCATTCTAGCCGGACATAGTTCGGCCAAGATTCTCCTGACAGGGAGAGAGACATTAATGAATTTAGCACATCTCCGAAAGGTGAGTGCTGAAAGATATCCACGGAGGTGAACTCCATTGTCGGTGACCCGTCGGGTTCAACGGGCACGGATGTAGGCGGCTCGGAGTCCGTGGCCGGGGATAAATCCAGTGGTTCGATGACACGGCTCTCATAAGGGGTGAAGTCAGTATCTGGTTCTATCGCCACTAAGAGTGCAGCCTCCATGGCGGGGTCCATCCCTTCGCTTTCGAATGGCGTGATTTGCTCCGGGTAAAAGGCCGGAGTAGCTGCGGATGCGATCTCCCGAACACTGTCCGACGGTAGAGTTACGTCTTGCTCGTCGCGACTGTGCGGCGCGTCCGGCATGGGCTCGAATCTATCAAGATCAAGTCTCCATGGATGTCGGCCGTGTAGTTCTGACCTGATGGCCAGGGGCGTAGCTTTCGATCTGCTCCAGATGGCCAAGCAAATTTTCCCGCAGTGCGAAGCCGCCGAATATGAAGATCTGTCCGGGAAGGAAAGCCTCACCCTGGACCGCATCGCTAGCGATGATCGAAGGAGCCATCAAGCCTTATGATGACGACACAGAGGAACTCTCAATGAAAGCACCAATGTCAGTGTCAAAACCGGCGGATCTCGGGTAGGGGGTCCCGAACTGTGCGTCTAAGGCGGATGGTAACAGGAGGCAGGGGACACGATGTTTACCCAGGTTCGGGCCCTCTTGATGGAGGTAATACCCTACGTCCTGCTTGATTGTTCTTGATGATATGAGTATTCCAAGAGTTGATCTACCACGAGATCAGAGAGGCTAAAGCCTAAAAGCTAGCCTATGGTATGATTGTCTCTTGTCCTACGGACTAAAACCCTCCGGTTTATATAGGCACTGGAGGGGGCTATGGTTACACAAGGTCGGTTACAAAGGAGCAGATATACATATCCGTATTGCCTAGATTGCCTTCCACGCCAAGTAGAGTCCCATTCGGACACGGGACGAAGTCTTCAATCTCATATCTTCATAGTCCAACAGTCCGGCCAAAGGATATAGTCCGGCTATCCGGAGACCCCCTAGTCCAGGACTCCCTCACTTTTCATCAAAGGAAATATCAAGTATGGGTGCAATAGTAATGATCTCATGTTTAACATAAGGAACTATAGCAAACTCATCTTCATAAATATCTGTATCATGGCCAGAAGAATAGCAAGCAACATGTTCATCAAGGGATATTTCAATTCAATCATCGGAATCATAATTATCTTTAGATTCATGCGTATCATTATTTTCTTTCGAAGCAACGGTCATTCTTTCAATAAATTCTTTGACATAGACATTATGAGCATAGTTTTCATAGCAATATTTAAGTATGTCAAAATTTTCAGATTTGTAGAGAGTAACATCATACTTTTCAATCAAAGAAGCAACTTCATAAGCACCCTTAAAAGCAACAAATTCTTCAATTTGTTCGATGTTGTAGTAACTATAAACACCCTTTGCATAAGAAGATAAGATTTCATTATCATTAAACTCACATAGGTAGGGGAGGTGTTCTTTAGGGTTCTTAGAGCAACAAGTAAGATCACAAATTTCACAAAGATTCCAAGCATAACAAAGCAATCTGTTTATTTGATCCCATAAGAGTATCCCTTTTTCGGATAAACAGTGATGCACAAATGAGCATGCTCATCTAAAGATTTCCCATCAACTAGGCTAGTTGGGGTTTCAGCACGAGCGCATAAGGACCGAAGATGATCCAAGTAGAACACTTTAAGTGGACCCATATCAATAGATTTTTAGCAAGCAAAGATGCAAGCAAATAGAAGGCACATGGAAGCACAAAGAAAGATACATACGGGAAGAAGGTGGATGGAAAAAGAGGGCAAATAAAATAGCATGAGTGAAGTGGGGGAGAGGAAAACGAGAGGCAAATGGCAAATAATGTAATGCGAGGGATAAGAGTTTATGATGGGTACTTGGTATGTCTTGACTTGGCGTAGATCTCCCCAGCAACGACGCCAGAAATCCTTCTTGCTACCTCTTGAGCACTGTGTTGGTTTTCCCTTGAAGAGGAAAGGGTGATGTAGTAAAGCAGCGTAAGTATTTCCCTCAATTTTTGAGAACCAAGGTATCAATCCAGTAGGAGACCACGCGCGAGTCACCTCGTACCTACACAAATAAATAAGAACCTCGCAACCAACGCGATAAAGGGGTTGTCAATCCCTTCATGGCCACTTTCAAGAGTGAGATCTGATAGAGATGATAATAATAAGATAAATATTTTTGGTATTTTTATGATATAGATTGAAAGTAAAGATTGCAAAATAAAGTAGATTGGAAACTTGTATGATGGAGAATAGACCCGGGGCCATAGGTTTCACTAGTGGCTTCTCTCAAGAAAGCATAAGTATTACGGTGGGTGAACAAATTACTGTCGAGCAATTGATAGAAAAGCGAATAATTATGAGAATATCTAGGCATGATCATGTATATAGGCATCACGTCCGAGACAAGTAGACCAAAACGATTATGCATCTACTACTATTACTCCACACATCGGCCGCTATCCAGCATGCATCTAGAGTATTAAGTTCATAAGAACAGAGTAACGCCTTAAGCAAGATGACATGATGTAGAGGGATGAACTCATGCAATATGATGTAAACCCCATCTTTTTATCCTCGATGGCAACAATACAATACGTGTCGGTTCCCTTTCTGTCCCTAGGATCGAGCACCACAAGATTGAACCCAAAGCTAAGCACTTCTCCCATTGCAAGAAAGATCAATCTAGTAGGCCAAACCAAACTGATAATTCGAAGAGACTTGCAAAGATAAACCAATCATACATAAAAGAATTCAGAGAAGATTCAAATATTGTTATTAGATAAACTTGATCATAAACCAACAATTCATCGGATCTCGACAAACACACCGCAAAAGAAGATTACATCAAATAGATCTCCAAGAGAATCGATGAGAACTTTGTATTGAGATCCAAAGAGAGAAGAAGACATCTAGCTACTAGCTATGGACCCAAAGGTCTGAAGTAAACTACTCACACATCATCGGAGGGGCCATGGAGTTGATGTAGAGGCCCTCCGTGATCAATGCCCCCTCCGGCGGAGCTGCGGAAAAGGCTCCAAGATGGGATCTCTTGGGTACAGAAGGTTGCGGCGGTGGAAATATGGTTTTGTGGTGCTCCAGGATGTTTGCGGGGTATATGGACATATATAGGAGGAAGAAGTAGGTCGGTGGAGCAACTTAGGGGCCCGCGAGGGTGGAGGGCGCGCCCCCTGCCTCGTGGCCTCCTCGATTGCTTCTTGACGTCCACTCCAAGTCTTCTGGATCACGTTTGTTCCAAAAATAACGCTCCCGAAGGTTTCATTCCGTTTGGACTCCGTTTGATATTCCTTTTTGGCGAAACTCTAAAATAGGCAAAAAACATCAATTTGGGTTGGGCCTCCGGTTAATAGGTTAGTCCCAAAAATAGTATAAAAGTGTAAAAATAAGCCCATTAACATACAAAATAGATAATATAATAGCATGTAGCAATCAAAAATTATAGATACGTTGGAGATGAATCAGGCGTGAATCATATAGTAGATATGATCAACATAGTGATGTTCACCATTGAAAACTACTCCATCTCACGTGATGATCGGACATGGTTTAGTTGATATGGATCATGTGGTCACTTAGATGATTAGAGGGATGTCTATCTAAGTGGGAGTGCTAAAATAATATGATTAATTGAACTTAAATTTATCATGAACTTAGTCCTGATAGTATTTGCATATCTATGTTGTAGATCAATTGCTCACGTATAGCTTCCCTGTTTTATTTTTGATATGTTCCTATAGAAAAATAAGTTGAAAGATGATAGTAGCACTGATGTGGACTAGGTCCGTGATATGAGGATTATCCTCATTGATGCACAGAAGAATTATGTCCTTGATGCACCGCTAGGTGACGAACCTATTGCAGGAGAAGATGCAGACATTATGAACGTTTGGCAAAGCTCGGTATGATGACTACTTGATAGTTTAGTGCACCATGCTTTACGGCTCAGAACCGGGACTTCAAAAATGTTTTGAATGCCATGGAACATATAAGATGTTCCAAGAGTTGAAACTAGTATTCCAGACTCATGCTCGTGTCGAGAGGTATGAGACCTCTGACAGTACTTTGCCTACAAGATGGAGGAGAATAGCTCAACCAATGAGCATGTGCTCAGATTGTCTGATTACTACAACTGCTTGAATCAAGTGGGAGTTAATCTTCCAGATAAAATAGTGATTGACAGAGTTCTCGAGTCACTATCACCAAGTTACTGGAACTTCGTGATGAACTATAATATCCAAGGGATGACGAAAGTAATTCCCAAGCTCTTCGCGATGCTAAAATCAATGAAGGTAGAAATCAAGAAAAACGTCAAGTGTTGATGGTCAACAAGACCACCCGTTTCAAGAAAAAGGGTAAATGGAAGAAGGGGAACTTCAAGAAGAACAGCAAGCCAGTTGCTGCTCAAGTGAAGAAACCCAAGTCTGGACCTAAGCCTGAGACTGAGTGCTTCTACTACAAAGGAACTGGTCACTGGAAGCGGAACTACCCCAAGTATTTGGTGGAGAAGAAGGATGGCAAAGTGAAAGGTATATTTGATATACATGTTATTGATGTGTACCTTACTAATGCTCGCAGTAGTGCCTGGGTATTTGATAATGGTTCAGTTGCTAACATTTGCAACTCGAAACAGGGGCTACAGATTAAGCGAAGATTGGCTAAGGACGAGCTGACGATGCGCGTGGGAAATGGTTCCAAAGTCGATGTGAGTCGGCATGCTACCTCTACATCTACCTTCGGGATTAGTTTTAGACCTAAATAATTGTTATTTGGTGCCAGCATTGGGCATGAAAATTATATCTAGATCTTGTTTGATGTGAGACAGTTATTCATTTAAATCAGAGGATAATGGTTGTTCTATTTATACGAGTAATATCTTTTATGGTTATGCACCCTTGATGAGTGGTCTATTTTTACTAAATCTTGATAGTAGCGATACACATGTTCATAGTATTGAAGCCAAAAGATGCAGAGTTGATAATGATAGTGCAACTTATTTGCGGCACTGCCATTTAGGTCATATTGGGGTAAAGCGCATGAAGAAACTCCATTCTGATGGACTTCTGGAATCACTTGACTATGAATCACTTGGCACTTGTGAACCATGCCTCATGGGTAAGTTGACTAAAACTCCGTTCTTCGGAACAATGGAGCGAGCAACAGAGTTATTGGAAATCATACATACTGATGTATGTGGTCCAATGAACATTGAAACTCGTGGCGGATATCGTTATTTTCTCACCTTCACAGATGGTTTGAGCAGATATGGGTATATCTACTTAATGAAACATAAGTCTGAAACATTTGAAAAGTTCAAAGGATTTTAGAGTGAAGTGGAAAATCATCGTAACAAGAAAACAAGTTTCTACGATCTGACCGTGGAGGTGAATATTTGAGTTATGAGTTTGGACTTCATTTGAAACAATGCGGAATAGTTTCGCAACTCACGCCACCTGGAACACCACAATGTAATGGTGTGTCCGAACGTTGTAATCGCACTTTATTAGATATGGTGCGATCTATGATGTCTCTCACTGATTTACCGCTATCGTTTTGGGGTTATGCTTTAGAGACGGCTGCATTCACGTTAAATAGGGCACCATCTAAATCCGTTGAGACAACACCTTATGAACTATGGTTTGGCAAGAAGCCCAAGTTGTCGTTTCTTAAAGTTTGGGGCTGCGATGCTTATGTGAAAAAGCTTCAACCTGATAAGCTCGAACCCAAATCGGAGAAATGTGTCTTCATAGGATACCCAAAGGAGACTGTTGGGTACACCTTCTATCATAGATCCGAAGGCAAGATATTTGTTGCTAAGAAGGATCCTTTCTAGAGAAGGAGTTTCTCTCGAAAGAAGTGAGTGGGAGGAAAGTAGAACTTGACGAGATAATTGTACCTTCTCCCTTATTGGAAAGCAGTTCATCACAAAAACCAGTTCCAGTGATTCCTACACCAGTAAGTGAGGAAGCTAATGATGATGATCATGAAACTTCTAATCAAGTTACTACCGAACCTCGTAGGTCAACCACAGTAAGATCCACACCAGAGTGGTACGATAATCCTGTTCTGGAAGTCATGCTACTTGACCATGACAAACCTAAGAACTATGAGGAAGCGATGATGAGCCCATATTCCACAAAATGGCTTGAGGCCATGAAATCTGAGATGTGATCTATGTATGAGAACAAAGTATGGTCTTTGGTTGAGTTGCCCGATGATCGGCAGGCCATAGCACTACAAAAAAAATACACTTTCGTGATGATACGTGTTTGCCACAGTAGGTCGCTTTTTTTGTCATGCATGTACATCCATGACAAATTTATGACAGAATCAAGATAGTCATACCTGTGCTGTCGTAGAAGTGTTCCATGACATTACCAAAATTATCATCACGGAAGTGTCCAATTCCATGACGATAAATCGCGTGTCATAGAAGTGCTTTCGTCAAGGGTGACCGACACGTGGCATCCACCGTAATGGAACGCCGTTAAGCTATCGGGTCGGGTTTTGGATCCGATAACCCGTTAACAGCCCCGGCCAATGGGGATTTTCCACGTATAAAATCATCATTGGCTAGAGGAAACACGTGTCGGCTCATCGTCGGGACTGATGTCATCCATTCACTGGACAAAAGGCGCCTATGATATGTCGACACATGGCACGGCCCAACAAGTTTAAATGAGCCGGCCCAACTAAAGGCCCACAAGATTTTGCGGGCCATAATGGGTCGGCCCAGCTAAAGGCCCGCGAGATTTTGCGGATCATAATGGGCTGGCCCAGATAAAGGCCCACAAGATTTTGCGGGCCATAATGGGCCGGCCCAGGTAAAGGCCCACAAGATTTTTGTGTGATGTAATGGGCCGGCCCATGTAAAGGCCCACAAGATTCTTGCGGATCATAATGGGCCGGCCCAGCTAAAGGCCCACGAGATTTCGCCGACATTAATGGGTCGGCCCAGCTGTAGGCCCACAAGATTTTGAGGACCCTAGTAGGCCGGCCCATTAACTGCCTGCCATGTTTTGGGCCAAATGTCGGCCCATATTTGATCCGGTCCATTATTGGCCTGCCACGCTCTGGGCCTAATAGTGGCCCATATGAGATCCGGCCCGTTAAAGGCCTACCACGTTCTGGGCCAAATTACAGCCCAGATCAGGTCCTGCCCTTTAAGATGCTTTGGGCTTAATTATGGCCCATATCAGATTCGGCCTGTTAACTGGACACTATGCTTTTGGGCCCACTTGCTAAAGGCCCACTTAGTAATTCGGCCTGATATTAGTTTTGCCCTGTTAAGGGCCCGTTTAACATTTCAGCCCTATATTAATTTCAGCCTGCTAAAAGCCCGTCATATAGTTGGGCCTAACTATGGCCCGGTTTGCATCCGGCCTGCTCGCAGCCGATATCTGATTGGGCCAAACAAGGACCGAGACAATTTTTTGGCCAGTTAAAAGCCCGTGATTTGATTCACACAATCATGGGCCGGGGTTCATTTCGGGTTGCTGCCAGCCCGTGAGCTGTTCAGCACGTTTCAGGCCCGACCTACATCGTGATTGCATGATGGCCCGATTATGTACCATAATTTTACGGTTTGGCCGGTTTACTGCGAAGACAGGATATATATACAGTAAAATAACTACAACATCGTGAATAAGAAAAAACCTAGACTATACAATAAAGAAATTACAACATATTGCATCCACTGGGCATCAAAGTTCGCCACTATGATAATAAAGCACAAGCAGATAGCAGATTACATACACTGGGCATCAAAGATCGCCACCAGTGCAAATAAACTCGCCGACAAAATAATATACAAATCCGACAGCACTTCAATAGAGTTCAGGAAAGGTTAGCCCTGCTGGGGAGCTGCAGCGCAAGCAGCTGAGCAAGATGATGAGACTACGCTTGTTCAACACTTATATCTTCCTCACTCTGAAAGATAAACAAGCACACAGATGACAAATTTTGCACATAAAAGTATCAGTGCTGACAATTCATCACATTTCTTACTAACGAATAAAGTGACACACTTTAAATTTGCATTAACACAATATGGTATTGTTCAGGTCAAGACATGGCAGGAAATGACATTGTGAAGGAGTTGGCAGCTTCACGACACCACTAGATTACAGATCAAGAACTCATAAGTACCAATGGTTAGTGTGCTGTCAATTTATACCATTTCAGATTGGCAAATAAAGAGATGGTTTAAATAATAGTAGAATGATATGACATTGTTCATAGTTAAGACATTGGAGAATATGACATTGTGCTGTAGTGGGTAGGTTCACCACACCACTGGATTATGGATGAAGAACAGAAGCATACATGCAGTGCAAAAGAAGATCACTTGCTCTGTATAGTTTAATTTACATGGTATGAAGAAGGAACTTGGTTGTACAACTGAAAACTTAAATTGAGAAAGGACAAACTTTTGTTTATGAACTACATATAATAAACTTTAAACAAGCAATTTGATGCAAACACCAAATATAAACAGCTGTTGCAGTCATGCCTAACCAAATATATACAACAAAGTTTGAAGGCTTGAGATGGACAAACTTACATTATTGGTGAAGACAGGCTCTATAAAGGCCTTGTCCATGCTGATGGGGGGGCAATTCAAGAAGTTTACCACAGAATCTTCTTCAAAAGCATTGCCTTTATTCTACATTTTGTTAAGAGTAAATATAGATGTGATAATATACGAAAAAATGGAGAATATTTAAGATAAGATGAAGAGTGATGCTACATAACCAAGTAGCTATAAATGTAAGTGCAGTGATACAGGCAAAAGGTACAGCCAAGAGCAATGCACAACTAAACTTCTTCAGTACCAACCTTATGGTAAGAGTAAATATAGATCTGATGTGTAGAAAATGGAGGGCAAAGGAAAATAAGCTGCAGAGTGATGGTACATGAACAACTACCTGTCATTATAAGTACACTGATAAAGGACAACATGTACTTACAAGAACAATGCAGAGCTAAAAAAACATTGGCATTGGATATATTCTACACTAATGTAACCATTCATACATATCATATAATTTGGAGCGAACAATTGATAAGCAAGCTATCATGCATACTGCTGTCACATAATGAACCAGGTATGTATGCAAGTACAGTGATACAGGACAACAGGTACTAACAAGAGCAAAAGCAGCGGGCAGCATATTTGCGATATCCTGTCGTTCTTGTCAAACCGGAATTCTTCTTCGAGCAGATTTCCTGCAAAAAAGACTCGTAAGGCACATGCGGAAAAGTAGAAGTTCAAATTGTCATGTGATTTCATAGACAGTACCTGATCCCGGGAACGATACCAGTGCATAACAAGGTTTTTCCATTCAATGTCTTCTAAATTTAGCACAGGAGACTTTCACCAGAAATTTGTTTATAGACTTGCCATCAAAGTGTGATTTCCTCAGGTAACACCGATACTGCTGCAAGCTTCCTTGAAAAGCATAAGCAAGCTTTGCTCGTCATGACTATCCATATTGACCCTCGCCTAGTTACAACAATGTAATGTAAATCATTGATGTGTTCAATCAGAAGAAAACAGGAAAATAATAACCATGAATAATAGCACTTACACGTAAGTTGGACAGGAAGATGTGAAAATGGTGTTTGTCTTCACAATAATCTTCCCATGATGGGAATATATGCACGTAGTCCCTAACAACATTGAAAGTGTTGTCTTTTAAACTGGAAATAAATGGAATGGGGTTCCAATCTGCAGGAATTGGCCGTTTCTGCAGTTGGGATAGGTCTTCGGCCGGTGGACTTGCTTTACTTTTTGCTGGAGTGGGATTTTTCTGTGGTACAACTGGTGCTATGGCAAATGAAATCGGTATACCTTTTGCTGGAGTGCAGGTCCTGTGTGGTGGGGCTAGTGGTGTGGCCAGTGAAGTATGGGTACAGTCTGCTGGAGTCGGTCCTACGTTTTGTGTCACTGGTTGTACAGCCAATATAAGTGGGGTGTTGTCTGATTTCTCCGGCACTACCACGTTTTTCAAGGACTTTGCTGGTGCTCCGTCAGGTTCGGCAATCACCCTCTTCCTTTTTGATGTCTGATGCACAAGAACAACATTTGAGTGGAAAAACATGGTATGATGACAGATGGAATATGTATTGATAATGGACGGGCATGGCTTCGACATATATGATGAGTAAACTAAGCAGATGGCGGTGCAACAAAGTAGAAGAAATGCAAGACAACATATGCAAGATACGCGCAATCAATAAAACCTTGCCAAATTAGAACAGACACCTTGATGGGTGAACAAGACATGCCATCTGCCTTTGACTCCTCGAGGTTAGAATAGTCATTAGGATGATATTCTGAATAAGAATCAATAGGTGGGGAGCGTACGAGTTTCATTGCTACCAGAATGGCACTCAATGCCTTGCTGCCAAATTTGTAAGTCATTGCAGTGTTCCACAATATTCTTCTGACGCGCGGATTCTGATATTCACTGTAATTGCGTATAATATCTGAGAACCATGAAAACATAAATAGTTGTGAGATTATCTTTGTAATGCAGATGATATTCTAATATAGGGGCGCCCCTGTAAACACTTGTGTGCTATCACTGGATTCTGATGAGAGAGCTCATGTGTGCTGTAATATGGTGCGTGCATTTATATAATCTGCCACAAGTACACAAAAAATAGGCTCCAGAAGTAAGGATAGCTGGCAGATGATAGGTTCATAATATACTGTATAGAGAGTTTATTGCCAAACCATGATAACAAGAGCACACAGCAACTAGGCAGATCATAGGGGCTATTTGGTTTTAGGACTAGCATTGCCACACTTTGCCACACATTTTTGCCAAACTTGACTAAGGTTAGTTCATCAAAATGAGAGCCACAAGTTGGCAAGCCTAAGGGAATCTTGCCACACTTTTTGTGTGTATGCCATGTGGGGTCCAAGTGTGGCTTGCCTAAGATGTGGCTTGAACCAAACACTCACCTAAGTCGGTCAAACTTGCCTAACCTAAGTGTGGCAATCTTTGGCAAAGTTAGTCACAAAACAAACAACCCCATAGTGTACATAACAGGGGTACACCATAACCAGGATATATAAATCAGGAAAGTGGAACTGGCTGGAAATTACGGTGTTGTATTGCCGCTAGTAATTGAAAGCCTATCTATCACGTACAGGCCAGCTCTATCAGCTGTTGACTGCAGATGTCCCTGCTCCCCTTCCTAACAAGGAACATATTGTGCTTCCCATACATAACACCGCACGGGCCGCCGGCCGAACCAGCGGCCCCACCGCCTGTGTTCCTCCGCCACCCCCACCCCCGCCCCCACCCACGTTGAGTTTTATTTTGGGGGGAACCATGTATTCAGGGCACGCTTGTCTCAAATGCGAGGAAATTTACAAACTTAGCCCCCGTTTGAAATTTCTACTACATCACAGCAACACTAGTCGGTTGGGGATAGGACGGT
Source organism: Triticum dicoccoides (assembly GCF_002162155.2). NCBI lineage: Eukaryota > Viridiplantae > Streptophyta > Magnoliopsida > Poales > Poaceae > Triticum > Triticum dicoccoides. The sequence continues at coordinate 342,020,013 of NC_041388.1, read as the reverse complement.
AATCTCGCATACACCAAATATTTGCCGACGAGAGTTTGTTTTTGGCGCCCACAATGTATGAATATGAATCGGGGAGGGAGTCGATTTCGGCCGAGGACACACTGTGTTTTGGCGCCCATCGTGTATGAATCCGGGTGAGAGGCGGTTACGTCACGTTTGGGTGAAATTACAAACCTACCCCTATTGAAACCTATAGAAATCCAGCATATAGGCTTTGCGTGGCAGGGATAGGCAGTAGTGATTTCCATCTCGCAGATTTTGGTTTCGGGCGGTTACTGCGACTTTCCCCCCTTCGTTCAAATTTTGCAGAGTGCACGTTTACCGTGCCAACTCAATTCGAATCCCGTTTGTATTCTATTTTTTCCGGGCGGGATCCATTTTCAAATGGAATTACATTCTATATACATCATTTTTTATATATACTTTCAAAAGCACAACACCATTTATACATAAATATGGTTTACAAATGGCATGATCTCAGATTCATAAGGTTGTATCCATCAATTTGGATTTTCAAATATTTTAAACCACTTTATGTTGAAATCCAATGTATGCATTCCTCGCTAACTGTCTCCAATTAATGTGTGTTTCATGCGGGTTTTTTTACTTCTCAAACATGTATAATGTGTTTCACACACGCAACATATAGTGTAATCCCGTTTAGACATTAATTGCATATAAACCATGCATTGTTTGTAATTGAAGAATCTATGGATCACCAATATTGATAAACTATATAAAATTACACGTGTGCCCAAATTCAAATGAATATGCATGTTTGATACACCAATTTGCGTTATGATATTATCGATGTCGTGATCTCCAGTTTAAATATTTGAATCCTCTTTAATCCAGATATTCGTCTCATATAGCTATCACTCATGCTTATATAGGACTATCTCTCTGGACCTATACGCGTTCATCGTCTCTCAGGTATCTGTCGTGCTACCTGTATGTCGACAATGATCTTTTATCTTTGTAACACACTGACGGTACTCTCTCCCTCGACCTTCATCACTCTATCTCTCTCTAAGTATATCTCGCTCCCTGCTATGTGTCTCTAACTATGATTCTCCATGTGGAATCTCTTTCTCTCACACAAACACAAAACTTTGTCTCCCGGGGTCTCATTTCTCTCTACTATTCCCATGTGTGCCACTCGCACACCCCTCATACAGAGATGTCTTTCGCTCCTTAGATATGAGAACCTACGACTCTTCCTCTTCAATATATCTTTCTCACACACAAACAAAAACTCTGTCTCCCAGGGTCTCATATTTCTCCATTATTCTCTTGTATGTCGTTCACACACACCCTCTCTCCCTAGAGATATCTTGCGTTGCCTCGTATGTCTCTCTAGCTATCACTATCGTTGTGAAATATCTTTCTCTCTCGCAGACACAAAACTCCGTCTCTCTGGATCTCATTTCTCTCTGATATCTGTTTGTATGTGACTCACACGCACCCTCTCTCTATCTGTCTCACACCCACACACATAACCCAGCCTTATGATCTACTCGACTCCTATCTCTAACGCACACTAGCTAGCATCTTTATCTTTCTATTTATCTGTTTCTCCATCAACCTTCTTTCTCGCCCTCACTCTTGATTCCTATCACGCACACTACATATGTTTCTCTCTACATGCAGTCAAGTGCCCTCTCACACACATATATAACTTCACCCTTTGAACCACCCGACGGTCATCTCCAACACCCAAACTAGCGGATGTCCCTCTAGCTAGCATCTCCATCTTTGTATCTATCTGTAGTTTCTCCGTCAACATTTCTTTCTCGCACGGAGTCTTGCTTCCTATCACCCACACTATATATGTCTCTCCATACATATGCATTTATAGGTTGGTCTCTTTTGCACAATTGTTGCGCCTCACTCCCTCTGCTCGCCATAGATGCATGCTCCAGCCCACGCCACTATCTCTTAAAGACAAAAACACATGCTCAATTGTTGGGACTTCTTCCATGCATTCTCACATGCATGCATATTGTCATACCGATCCATCTCTCCCATGTCGTTGATCTTATGACTTATGTCTTCTTTCTTTTATCTTGATCATGCGCGCGCGCGCACACACACATCCCACGTATACATGTATACCTCTCACACATGCACGTTCAAGGTCTCTATGTCTCCATACGTAGTTAATTACCCTCAATCCTAACGCCACATCGAATCGTTCTCCTCTTTTGTGCACATAACTTCCGCCTGGATGGGTAAAACACACACTCACACTTAAC
>NC_041388.1:341929805-342017131 GCF_002162155.2 Triticum dicoccoides | reverse complement strand
CTCTCTCTCTCCTCTCTCTCTCTCCTCTCTCTCTCTCTCCTCTCTCTCTCTCTCACACACACACTAAGACCATCTCACATACACATGCTCTAGGCGGAGCATTTGTTCCTACCACCCTTCATCCAACCTTACCCGTATGATAAACAATCACCTTTATTTACTTGCATAACATGGACAAATTCCACTTTACTTTAGTAGTCAGCAAACTTATCATTTGTACCCTTATAAAAAAACGAGTTGGTGGTGATGGTGTGCCTGCCATCTTGTAATACATACCGTATGATCTATATCCGAGGATAGAAAGCAAACTATGATAATTTTACAAAAGATACCGGCACCTCTCTCCACATCATTATCTCTCGCAACCTCATTGCTCAACAATTAAAAAAGGAACAAGTCTCTGGAACAATCTAGCATGCATGGTGGCCGTTGCCGCCTGCCGGCGCCGTCCATCCCCATGCCTTCGCCCATTCCGACCACCAGTCACCACCACGCTCCACTCCTCCTCGCCTTATCTCTCATCTTTCATTTTTTTGATGACATTCTCGAGATACCAGTTTTCCGATAAAATTCTTGAGATATCATTAGTTTTTACACATGGGATTACTCCTGCATGGGTCAATCACAACAGGTGTTCTGTAAAAAAATGCATATTGATGTTCCATGCAATGCACGAGAATCTTGCTTGTAATTATATAACGCAAATCACGAGCAGGAAGTGACATTTTTTGACACAACCACGCTAACATGGCCACGTAAATCACTAGCTAAAGTAAATACCATTATACTTATATCCCGATGCAAAAGGTTGAGTACATGTCCGAAGAGTAGAGTCGCACACACGCACTCTGTCTCTCAGAATCACACACACACACACACCAGTTACGTGACGCCCACTTAACCAGACACGTATGTTACAATTTGTGCACCCGCGGGTACACATGATGCTCCGCATTTATTTAAGCCGGAAGGCGAACCCAAACAGTAGCTGCATTCATTCCCCTCCCGCCGCCTCTTCTCTGGTCGCCGTCGCCCGGTAGCCATGGGCCGGCCAAAGGTAACAACATACGCCATACTCCCGCCGGAGCGGCTGTCAGGACCCCGATTCCAAGTCACATCGATCTAGCCAGTAACACCTCATATCACTTTGCGGCCTCATGCACGGTATTCGCACGGGTGTCGCCTTACCATGGCCCGGGACCGTTTGCGCCTTTTGGCTCACGTATATGATAGTGTCGCTAGCATCCATATGACAGAGAACCCGGACCGACATGGCTAGTCGTGAACCCAAAGCGGCACCAACCTATGGGGACAGGCATACATGAATCACATCGAGCATGTCGGTTAGCAGTGTGTGAATCCGGGACGTAGCACTGGGCTAACAGGACTTCGGGAACCCGGGCTGTAGCAGGCTAGGCAGGACTCCAGATGTCACTGCGTGACATTTCCCCGAAGGGACAGACACAGGAACGAAGTGAAACACATGCCGGCCAGTCAGGTGTCCTGAGCAGTAGTGCTGGGCTAACAGGACTCCGGTGAACCGGGCTGTAGCGGACTACTATGGCTCACGGAAGCACTAGACTACATTTCCCCATTAGAGAGGCTGCCAAGGATAAACAACTAGATTGTCGGATCCCACACATACCAAGCATTTCAATCATACACACAATATACTCGATATGTGTAAATACAACATGGCATCACAACATAACTCTATGACTCAAGTATTTATTCATTAGGCTCCGAGGAGCGAGATATTACAAACATGGGTCTCATGACCCAACAATCATAGCATACAAATCAAGCACATACGGAAGCTTAACATGTCTGAGTACAGACATCTACAAATGAAAAAGGCTAAGAAGCCTGACTATCTACCAGATCCTGCCAAGGGCACAAGATCGTAGCTGAGGTATCAAGCTAAACGTCGAGGTCCACATGGTACTACTAGCGAGACTGAAGTCTCTCTGCAAAACATAAATTAAGCAAATGTGAGTACAGATGTACCCAGCAAGACTTACATCAGAACTAACTACATATGCATCTGTATCAACAAGGGGTAGTGGAGTTTAACTGCAGCAAGCCAGCTTTGACTCAGTGGCTAACCTGAACTACGACAGCAAGCAACTCTTTGAGGTGGCGCACACGAGTCCACATATTCACCATTCAATACACCACTATGGATCCGCTCCCGTCTCCCTACGAGAAGGCCATCCATAGCACTCACGCTTATCTTGCAAGTTTTAGAGTATCCACTTTCACTTGTCTATGAACTGTTATAGGCAACCCAGAAGTCCTTTACCGTGGACACGACTATTCGAATAAATCATTTATAACCCTGCAGGGGTGTACTTCGTCACACATGTTTCGACCACTTAGCGTCTGCACACGACATGTGCTCGGCAGACTTCAAGCGAAAGCCGACGTGGGTGTAGACCACGACCTGACTAACCACACAAGTCTCTAGTCCAGGTTTATCGCCTATTCGGGTTCCATCCGCAAGGAAATCCGGCTGGGGTGTCCTCAACGGCCCCAAACGATGTGTACAGGGTCCCGAGACGCCAAATGGGCGCCCGGCATACCCGGCCACAGTGTATCTACCGCATCATAGCCCACCCCTAGGGTCAGCGCTACGCACGGCCGCCAACACATAACCTACAAACACCAGAAACTAGTTGCGACTCCTGGACAGAGGACGAGAGTGGTCAATAAGTCGAGCGGGGTCATATTTCAGGGCCCAATGTGTGGTAGTAGCTGTTTCATGGATCACAAACACAGAACTCAGTTCCCGAGGACGGTTTCAGTGAGACCACCCGCCATGTACTCCTACATGGCCTCTCACCGCTACCTTTACCAAATCGTGTTCACACACTTAGCTCACACACCGTAGGACATGCTTACACACCTCCGATTCATCCCCGATGAACCAGACCTGACACGACTCTATGCAATAGCAGGCATGAAAAACAAGCATGAATGAGTAGGCACATCAGGGCTCAAACAACTCCTACTCATGCTAGTGGGTTTCATCTATTTACTGTGGCAATGACAGGTCATGCAGAGGAAAGGGGTTCAACTACCGCAACATGTAACAGTTGAATCGTTGTTGTCCTAATGCAGTAAAAGAGAGCAGGAGCGAGAGAGTGGGATTGTATCAGAATGAACAAGGGTTTTTTGCTTGCCTGGCACTTCTGAAAATATCATTGGGTCTTCATCGGTGTCAACGATCACAGCGTCGGTACAACGTCTATCGAGAGGGGACCAACACCGGCAACTAAGAAAGAACACAATCAACACATGACGATATGCAACAATATGATGCATGCTATGACATTCCAATATGAATGTGTTTTACACTAATGCATCTAGCAACAATTAAATGAAGTCCATACGGACCAAGGGTTCATATGCAAACTCCATATTTAGCATTTAAAATGCCATTATCATGTTTTCACTTATATAGTGGGTATAAGTTGGTTGAACATGCATGAAAGTAGCATAAATGGATATATTGGATTTTTCTGATAATTTTTCATATATAAATTATTTCATTTGGAGTTACGGTTGAATTTCTATGATTTTTGGAAGTTTTGGACATTTTCTGAATTAAATAAATCATTTCTGATTTATTTAAAATCCAGAAAGCATTACTGCGTCAGCCTGATGTCAGAATGATGTCATCAAGTCAACAACGTCAGCCCAGGTCAAACCTGACGCTGGGACCCACTGGTCAGTGACTAGGCTAATTAATAGAGACTGTTAGTGCTAATTTAATCCTAACTAAAGTGTCAGTGGGGCATGGGCCCACATGTTAGTAGCTAAGCTAAATTAGCTAGGATTAGTTAATCCTAATCTAGGTTAGTTAGCAGGGCGGCCCCACCTATCATAGAGCCAGGGGAGGTCAAACCCCTTGGTCAACTGGGGCTAACGCGTCGGCGTTTAGCCTCCGGCGGCAGCAGACGCGGCGGAGGGCGCAGGATTGCTCCTCTGGCGCCCAATCGAGCAACGGAGGGCACGCGCGGGGAGCTGGGGCTCGCCCGCATCCAGGGCGGCATGCGGCAGCAGCGGGGACGGCCGGAGCTCGCCGGAAACGAGCTCGGGGCGGCGCCGGCGTTCGGGTGTTTGTGGCTACGGGGCTGAAGTGGCCGTGGTAGCGCGTTCATTGCACCTACAGCAGCTACGCGAGGCGGCGAGCATGTTGGACACGACGCCCGGGCCATTTGGTTGCCGGGGCCATGTCGGCGACGGGCACAAGCAGCGGCGGGTGCGGTCAAGCTTGGTGCGGTCGCTACGGCATGCGAGGAAGAGAACGGAGAGGGGGAAGTGGCCAGCAGCTCAGCATGGTCACGACGATCAGGTCGGCGAGGTCGGGGAGGAGCTGATGAAGACGGGAGGTCGCCGGCAATCTCGGCGGCCGAACGATGAAGACGAGGTCGGGGGCGGCGTTTTGGGGCATCCGGCGTCGAGCGAGTCTACGAGGAGGACGAGGGCGTCGAGGCGGAGGTCATGGACACGTCGGCGAGGCGCGGTAGGGCCGGTGGCTGCGGCGTTACGACGGCGCAGCCGCGACTGTGCTCGGGCTCGAGAGGGAGAGGAAGCAGAGGAGGGGGAAGAGGTCGGGGAGAGTGAGAGAGTTCCAAGGGGTGGCGTGGCGCGTGTTGAGAAGGCCAGGACAATCAGGGAGGCAGGAGGTGGCGAGGCGCGTGTGCGCGCGCCGCGGGCACACGCCCTCCTGCCCACTGGCAGGAGGTGGAAGACGACATGGAGGTGGAGGTGGGCTGGGCTGGCTTTGCCCGGCTGGGCTGCTACAGTGGTGGGCCAGTTGGCCCACCAGGTAGGTTCTCCCTCTTTCTCTTTTAATGTTGTTTTCTATTATTCTGTAGTCTTTAGGGCTTTATTAAAAATACTTAGACACTTCCAAAAATCACCAAACTGCTCATGCTCACTGTATGGAATAAACCCAACATGGAACATTTCAGTTTAGGATTAATTGGACATTATTTCTTATATAACAGAAATAATTCCAACCCAAATATATTATTGATTTAAATCAAAGGCCCAAATAAATTATTTCTGTGACTCCAAAAATATTGGTTTGAATTTCACCTCATGCCAATATTTTCACACAATAACAGGAACATTACTTGGACTCATTTGATGAGATTTAAATGTTGGTTATTTTTAGGCGTTTTCTGAGGCTTTGAAAATTCCTCAATTCAGATTTCAATTGAATTTAAACATGATGCAGCAACCAAGCTAGGGATGTGACAACTCGCTCCCACTAAACAAGAATCTCGTCCCGAGATTCAAGACATGAGGTAAGAAGAAAGGAGGTCACAAACTATCACGGTCTTCTCAATCCAACTGCCCTTCTCGAAGAAGTAGCTTCATTGCATCATATTGATCTTGACGTCTTTGCTTGCGAGATCTTCACCCAACACAAGGACAGAAGAGCGAGATAACTCTACATGGATGGATCATTTTAATGATCACATGATCAACTCGCAGAACGAGACATAGAAACATCTCTTGAGCTGAGGGACAAAAACACATATGAGGAGCGATGGAAAGAAGCAGGGGACGAAGGTTCATATTAGTAGGCAACAATTCCATGCTTAGAATATGGTGCATGGTTTCAACGTAGCGATGAGATAATCGCCATGATTCCATAACGGGGCACCTTGGGGGAGGTGACTCGTAGAGTTATTCCCTTAAATGGCAAAAAGAATTACTTTTGATATCTAGATCATTGAAACTCTTTATCCCAGCCTAAGGTAATCACAATCGATCATTTGGCGGAGTTCAAAGGAATGGCATACTCAAAATAGAATGGACGATGTGGACTACCTTCTTGAAGACAACGCAATGGATTATTTTTGCTTATCATCGGAGATGGATGGGACCCATGGTAGGACCACTTTGAAGATGATCTTGAACAGCAACTGCTGAGAAGGCGGATCATAGTAAAAAGGCACAATGGTGGGTGCAAGCTGGGGGCAAAATGCAAATGTTGGAATGATTCTAGTAACTGGGGATAAACTCAACAGTAGAGAGTGATTCCACTGTTTGAATGGTTCTAGCATAATCGAGGAAACCGAGAGCACGGTGACCCCTGAGGAACAACTGCTAGAATAAGTTGCACTAAATCCTCACGGAGAAGATGGTCAAATAGCTCAATCAAGATACTACCATGATAGATCTTTCGACTAGGTGTGCCGGCCAGAACATCAACCTTGTCGGGACCTACATCATAAATCTTGGAATAGCTCCAACCATCATATCTGCCTGAGATTCAGATCTGGTTGGTAACGGGATATTTCAGACAACATGTCCGGAAAGAAAGTTTGCAACACAAACCGACGAGACGATGTTGCGAGATTCTCGGGATTTGAACTATGATAGTAAACTCCAAAACATGAGCGGGTTCTGCTACACACATGTGAACACGTTGTCCAAGACAAAAATGGCCACATAGTAGTCTTATAATAAAACACTATCGAGTTCAGGTGGGGAACCATCATCGAGGATATCAAAGTCCTTGCATAAGGCATGCTCTTAAGAAGGAACTTCTTCTCCTTGAACAATTCAATCAGTGGCTTGGTGTGTTAGGAATACATATAGAATGAAGGTTGCAAGTCTCCAGACCACAAAATACTTGGTACATATGCATGACTGAGTTGGGATGGTTTCAGAGGAAGCAAAACAAACCTTTCTCAAATTCACGACGACCACTTGCATCAAGTGCATGTGAATTAGAGGAAGTATCTTCTTTCATCCAAACATATACCTCATGAACGGAACACGAGGGCAATGCTTACCAAGTTTCCAACACTAGCTTAATGTTCAACATAATTCATGGAAAGGATAACGATGTTGTCGATGGGCTCAACAACAATTCATCCATGTTTCCATATATATGGAATCCCACAACTATGTGAACAAGATGATAGCATTGGTCAGACCCAAAAGATATAATGGTGTATGCTCGAGGGATTAACCACGAATAAGACAACATTATGAACATCGTTGGTTCTGATTTGATTTGATGATAGCCCATACTCAAATCAAAGTTTGATACGGCAATAGGTCCAACAACTGATCACAGGGACCAATCGATGAAGATATCATCTATCTTCAACACACGCAAATAAATCCCTTGAGATGAACTAAGCTGGCAAGCTTTTATCTTCCAACTCTCCAAGTTATTGTTTAGCTTAACCAACTAGCTCAGGGGGTAACCGACACAGATTCTTGGAGAATGGCTGGTTTGCAAGAAACCAACTTGATCACGAACTCCACATAGCGGTCAGGTGACAACCTGGTAATACTTCCGAGAAGATATTCGGAAAATCACGAACCACCGGCATGATACTAAGCTCGAGATCAATCTTGCTCTTCAGGGCAAGACGATATGATCAAAAGAGCAAGGGTTTGGCAAAATCCTAACCCGTTGATCGAAGAGTGCACCAGGAAATAAGGACTAGGTAGCACGATCAACCTTAGGGTGATGATTCAATAATCAGCACACTAAGAATGATATTAATGTCTATTAACTACCAAGCAAAGGGTTGCTAGGAGTATTGATTTCACACATCACGATTCACTTGTCGGTATTCCGGTTGCGACAGCACGACACCGAGGAATGAATAATGATGGCGAGAAGTGTCACTACATCAAGAATTCATAGGGGAAGGTGCAATTCTCATGACATTCCTGACATAAAGTGGATAATACTTCAGGGTAGAACAGACCAATAGCTTGATTGCATTTGATCTGCGAAATACAACTGCTTTGACCCAATCCTAGAAATGGATGAGGTACTGGAGTTTGTTTCTCCTAGTCATTCTAAAATAGAATGGCTCGATGAACCACAAGAGTAATAGGCACCGATGAACGAATGCTCACATACTCTTGACTATCAATTTATAGACGAAGGTCGGAATATAACGGAAGGGGGACAACTCAAAGGAACATATAACTTTCTGAGTTGTGGATGCATAGATTGGTATGTCGAATAAGTTCAACATATTTCTTCCAGATAACCCATGCAGAAAGGTAGGGTTGGCAGAGTCACAACATAGAATGGAGAACTCATCAGCAGCACTCTGTCGTGACCTTTTGGTTCAAAAGAACTCCTGCCAAGAATGGTTCATGATAATTGGAAGAAAGATGTACCATGAACCTCGAGGACTATCACAAAGGTTACTAATATCCTAAAGGAACTAGCAACACTATCAACATGAGGTAAGTAGGGTGAATCTAGGGTTCAAGAACCCACGAATAGAGTACCTACTACTACATAGCATCACGGGATGCTTTCGAGAATAATGGCCAGAATCACACACTGGGGATACAAAACATGGCTAGATCACTAGGTGACTCCCTAAAACACCTAGGGCCATAAAAATAGCTCCAACATATATGTCGAGGCAACAGAGTACCTCAACTCACCGATTAGTGTGATTAATCTGGCCCAAATGGACATCAGGAACAGGAGGAAGGGGTTTGCAATTGCATCAGACTATTTGGAGACCTGGAATGACTCGGACAGCATAACGGCTGTAAATGCTCAAAAGATTTGAGACATCCTGCAAAATGGTGGCATAACCACTCAACAACACAATATCAAGGTTCTGAGGCCAGCTATGAACATATGGAAGTAGTAGGAACTGAACTGAGGCTTAAACTCAACAATCCTAGGCAACTATGGTTTAGTAACACGTGATCCTGATAGAAAGATGAGAAGCCTAGTTCTTAATCCCTGTAGAAGAGAAGAGGGTGACTCAGATCAGAGGGCACGAGATATAAGGAGTAAAAAGAGCCTTACGTTCCATCCCACAATCAATTCCCTTATATAACAAAAGCATTTCTAGACTCAACTTCGACCAGTCTGGCTTGGTAATCCTATAGGCAGTCAGGCTCTGATACCAAAGCTGTCAGGACCCCGATTCCAAGTCACATCGATCTAGCCAGTAACACCTCATATCACTTTGCGGCCTCACGCACGGTATTCCCACGGGTGTCGCCTTACCATGGCCTGGGACCATTTGCGCCTTTTGGCTCACATATATGATAGTGTCGCTAGCATCCATATGACAGAGAACCCGGGCCGACATGGCTAGTCGTGAACCCAAAGCGGCACCAACCTATGGGGACAGGCATACATGAATCACATCGAGCATGTCGGTCAGCAGCGTGTGAATCCGGGACGTAGCACTGGGCTAACAGGACTCTGGGAACCCGGGCTGTAGCAGGCTAGGCAGGACTCCAGATGTCACCGCGTGACATTTCCCCGAAGGGACAGACACAGGAACAAAGTGAAACACATGCCGGCCAATCAGGTGTCCTGAGCAGTAGTGCTGGGCTAACAGGACTCCGGTGAACCAGGCTGTAGCGGTCTACTATGGCTCATGGAAGCACTAGACTACATTTCCCCATCAGAGAGGCTGCCAAGGATAAACAACGAGATTGTCGGATCCCACACATACCAAGCATTTCAATCATACACACAATATGCTCGATATGTGTAAATACAACATGGCATCACAACATAACTCTACGACTCAAGTATTTATTCATTAGGCTCCGAGGAGCGAGATATTACAAACATGGGTCTCATGACCCAACAATCATAGCATACAAATCAAGCACATACGGAAGCTTAACATGTCTGAGTACAGACATCTACAAATGAAAAAGGCTAAGAAGCCTGACTATCTACCAGATCCTGCCAAGGGCACAAGATCGTAGCTGAGGTATCAAGCTAAACGTCGAGGCCCACATGGTACTACTAGCGAGACTGAAGTCTCTCTGCAAAACATAAATTAAGAAAACGTGAGTACAGATGTACCCAGCAAAACTTACATCAGAACTAACTACATATGCATCTGTATCAACAAGGGGTAGTGGAGTTTAACTGCAGCAAGCCAGCTTTGACTCAGTGGCTAACCTGAACTACGACAGCAAGCAACTCTTTGAGGTGGCGCACACGAGTCCACATATTCACCATTCAATACACCACTATGGATCCGCTCCCGTCTCCCTACGAGAAGGCCATCCATAGCACTCACACTTATCTTGCAAGTTTTAGAGTATCCACTTTCACTTGTCTATGAACTGTTATAGGCAACCCAGAAGTCCTTTACCGCGGACACGACTATTCAAATAGATCATTTATAACCCTGCACGGGTGTACTTCGTCACACATGTTTCCGCCACTTAGCGTCTGCACACGACATGTGCTCGGCAGACTTCAAGCGAAAGCCGACGTGGGTGTAGACCACGACCCGACTAACCACACAAGTCTCTAGTCCAGGTTTATCGCCTATTCGGGTTCCATCTGCAAGGAAATCCGGCCGGGGTGTCCTCAACGGCCCCAAACGATGTGTACAGGGTCCCGAGATGCCAAACGGGCGCCCGGCATACCCGGCCATAGTGTATCTACCGCATCATAGCCCACCCCTAGGGTCAGCGCTACGCACGGCCGCCAACACATAACCTACAAACACCAGAAACTAGTTGCAACTCCTGGACAGAGGACGAGAGGGGTCAATAAGTCGAGCGGGGTCATATTTCAGGGCCCAATGTGTGGTACTAGTTGTTTCATGGATAACAAACACAGAACTCGGTTCCTGAGGACGGTTTCAGTGAGACAACCCACCATGTACTCCTACATGGCCTCTCACCACTACCTTTACCAGATCGTGTTCACACACTTAGCTCACACACCGTAGGACATGTTTACACACCTCCGATTCATCCCCGATGAACCAGACCTGACACGACTCTATGCAATAGCAGGCATGACAAACAAGCATGAATGAGTAGGCACATCAGGGCTCAAACAACTCCTACTCATGCTAGTGGGTTTCATCTATTTACTGTGGCAATGACAGGTCATGCAGAGGAAAGGGGTTCAACTACCACAACATGTAAAAGTTGAATCGTTGTTGTCCTAATGCAGTAAAAGAGAGCAGGAGTGAGAGAGTGGGATTGTATCAGAATGAACAAGGGGTTTTTGCTTGCCTGGCACTTCTAAAGATATCATTGGGTCTTCATCAGTGTCAACGATCACAGCGTCGGTACAACGTCTATCGAGAGAGGACAAACACCGGCAACTGAGAAAGAACTCAATCAACACATGATGATATGCAACAATATGATGCATGCTATGACATGGCAATATGAATGTGTTTTTCACTAATGCATCTAGCAACAATTTAAATGAAGTCCATATGGACCAAGGGTTCATATGCAAACTCCATATTTAGCATTTAAAATGCCATTATCATGTTTTCACTTATACAGTGGGTATAAGTTGGTTGAACATGCATGAAAGTAGCATGAATGGATAGATTGGATTTTTCTGATAATTTTTTATATATAAATTATTTCATTTGGAGTTACGGTTGAATTTCTATGATTTTTGGAAGTTTTGTACATTTTCTGAATTAAATAAATCAATTTTGATTTATTTAAAATCCAGAAAGCATTACTGCGTCAACCTGACATCAGAATGATGTCATCAAGTCAATAGCATCAGCCCAGGTCAAACCTGACACTAGGACCCACTGGTCAGTGACTAGGCTAATTAACATAGACTGTTAGTGCTAATTTAATCCTAACTAAAGTGTCAGTGGGGCATGGGCCCACATGTCAATAGCTAAGCTAAATTAGCTAGGATTAGTTAATCCTAATCTAGGTTAGTTAGCAGGGCGGCCCCACCTGTCATTGAGCCAGGGTAGGTCAAACCCATTGGTCAACTGGGGCTAACGCGCCGGTGTTTAGCCGTCGGCGGCAGCAGACGCGGCGGAGGGCGCGGGATTGCTCCTCCGGCGCCCAATCGAGCAGCGGAGGGCACGCGCAGGGAGCTAGGGCTCGCCCGCATCCAGGGCGGTATGCGGCAGCAGCAGGGACGGCCGGAGCTCGCCGGAAACGAGCTCGGGGCGGCGCCGGCGTTCGGGTGTTTGTGGCTACGGGGCTGCAGTGGTCGTGGTAGCGCATTCATGGCACCTACAGCAGCTATGCGAGGTGGCAAGCATGTTGGACACGACGCCCGGGCCATTTGGTTGCTGGGGCCACGTCGGCGGCGGGCGCAAGCGGCGGCCGGTGCGGTCAAGCTTGGTGCGGTCGCTACGGCATGCGAGGAAGAGAACGGAAAGGGGGAAACGGCCAGCAGCTCACCACGGTCACGACGAGCGGGTCGGCGAGGTCGAGGAGAATCTGATGAAGATGGGAGGTCGCCAGCGATCTCGGCGGCCGAACGATAAAGACGAGGTCAGGGGCGGCGTTTTGGGGCGTGCGGCGTCGAGCGAGTCTACGAGGAGGACGAGGGCGTCGAGGCGGAGGTCATGGACACGTCGGCGAGGCGCGGTAGGGCCGGTGACTGCGGCGTTACGACGGCGCGGCCGCGGCTGTGCTCGGGCTCGAGAGGGAGAGGAAGCAGAGGAGGGGGAAGAGGTTTAGAGAGAGTGAGAGAGTTCTAGGGGGTGGCGTGGCACGTGTAGAGAAGGCCAGGACAACCAGGGAGGCAGGAGGTGGCGAGGCGCGTGTGTGCGCGCCGCGGGCACACGCCCTCCTGCCCACTGGCAGGAGGTGGAAGACGACAGGGAGGTGGTGGTGGGCTGGGCTGGCTTTGCCCGGCTGGGCTGCTGCAGTGGTGGGCCGGTTGGTCCACCAGGTAGGTTCTCCCTCTTTCTCTTTTAATTTTGTTTTCTATTATTCTGTAGTCTTTAGGGCTTTATTAAAAAAATACTTAGACACTTCCAAAAATCACCAAACTGCTCATGCTCACTGTATGGAATAAACCCAACATGGAACATTTCAGTTTAGGATTAATTAGACATTATTTCTTATATAACAGAAATAATTCCAACCCAAATATATTAATTATTTAAATCAAAGGCCC
Source organism: Triticum dicoccoides (assembly GCF_002162155.2). Lineage (NCBI taxonomy): Eukaryota > Viridiplantae > Streptophyta > Magnoliopsida > Poales > Poaceae > Triticum > Triticum dicoccoides. The sequence goes on along the minus strand of NC_041388.1, from coordinate 342,004,224 downwards.
AAATAAATTATTTCCGTGACTCCAAAAATATTGGTTTGAATTTACCTCATGCTAATATTTTCACAGAATAACAGGAACATTTTCTTGGACTCATTTGATGAGATTTAAATGTTGGTTCTTTTTAGGGGTTTTATGAGGCTTTGAAAATTCCTCAATTCGGATTTCAATTGAATTTAAACATGATGCAGCAACCAAGCTAGGGATGTGACAGCGGCGCTTTAATATGGAAATTTTAGTGGTCATGCATGCATCTTTTTGTGCTAGCACTCCTATATAAGGGTTAACCGGTCGCTTCCCGCGGACATGCGCAGGCGGTGGAAGAGGAAGGAGAAGGGAAGCGGGCTGTGGAGTAACGTTTTTTACCACAATTTCTTAGGAAACTGAGTGCAATAATTGAGTAGTTTTGCAAACTACGAGTACTACACCTGAAACGGTTCAAAAGCTATACTCCCTTGCCAGCGCGCGCTTCCCGCGTGAAACAGTTAGCGTCGCCCTAGAGCGTCAGTGCCGCATTAATGCCCGGCCAGAGCGGAGGCGACCTCTCACTGGCGCCGGCTTTGAAGTGGCGCGACGGCCGAGAGAGCGCCGCTTCCCGGTGCACGCGACTGCTCCGCGTCGAGACTGGCCATAGGCCATGTTTGGATCCATGGGTTAGAGTTAGTTTGAGCTAGTTGGGGCTCAAATAGCCCTAAACTATCCAAGCATGAGGGTTTAAATTGGAGCAAGTTGCACCGAACCCACCAAGAAAAACTATCCCAGCCAAGAGGTGCTAACTGGAGATAGTTCTCATTGGGACCACTGAAAAATCACTTTTCTCTCTGCATGAAGTGCATTTATTGTCAATCTAAACCTGTCACCCAAACACCTCTTTGGCTACAGTTAGTTCAGGGTTAGTCATGAGTTAGTCTAACCTCTAGTTAAGTTAGAGTATCAAACAGGAGCAGTATAGGACATGCAAGTTGCTCAAAGCATACAGGCAAATTCGTACATGAAAGGATTTTTTTTCTTTTTGAAAACGAAACATGAAAGGAATTTTTTTTAGAATGCTCTTGGCATGTCGCTAACATGTGATAGTTAACCGACCTCAATATACGGCAGAAACGCCAGCCCGCCGCACTTTGATAGAGACGAGGAGGGAGAAGCGATACAGGGTGCTGGATTACTAGAGATAGGTGTCGCACGGAAGCCAAGAAATATGGTGATAGCGTGGGTTAGCCATGTACTAGTATGATACTACACTGGGCTGCCGTGTTTCGTACTCTTCCGGTCCACTGTGGAGATGATTGGTTAATTTTATATCACTGAATAATATTAAATATTATGAGTGCATACGCTCCACCACGAGGTTCCTTGCTCCTTCTCGGTCGTCCGGAATCTATGTTCTTCCACTCTATTTTTTTACGTGAGCTTTGTTCATCCTTTTGCCAACACGCGAGACATCTAGCATCAAGGTGCACGTGTTATGCAAGGTCGTTCCATCTATATGAAGAACACGTGGGACTAGAACTACAAGACGAACATGTACCCAGGAGTGGACGTACGAACCTGAGTAATGTAGCGCAGTAAGTGAAGTAGAAAGGCACAAATGGTATGAACATGCGTGGCATATAGGGTGTGTTTGGTTGCGTTCTCGTCTCAGCATAGTTGTTCCCTCTTCATTCATGCTCAACTCAACACCCCTCTTCATGCATGCTCTCTTCATGCATGCTTCTAGTGTATTTGTGGTAAACTAGTGTGGACTCAGGCACCCTCCATACACTCTACCAAACACCCAAAAGTAGATCGAGAAGGGAACTCTTGGGCGACATTTGTCTCTTAGTACGTACTACCACTAAATGTTGTACGTGCAATGCATGGTGATGTTATGGAGTACGTGCCTAAGTACTCTACTACTACTATATTAGTTGGAGGCACATATTAAATTTTATATTTGTTTACGTGTATGTGCCTCGAGACCTTCCAACTAGACGTGTCTTTGTCTCCAGGTCGCACTTTGTATTGTTCATACCACTAAGTACTAGTACGTGTGGTCTCCGACCCAGAAGTGGAAGAAGTGGAGACACTCTACCACGCTGTTTTTTTACGCTGGGATCTACCACGTTGTTCATGTCCCACTCCTTTCCTGACGTGTGGGACATCCAGCACGTGTCGTGTTTGGCACCCTTCGTCATAAGAGTTGAAACGCTAGCATTCATCAGAAATAAAAAATAATTATAAATCGACAGTGATACTATTTTTTTGCGAACCAATCAGTAGTGAAACTATACCACGCGGTTTCCTTGCTCCTTGATATCGGAAAGAATACTTCCGTTCGCCAACATGTGGGACGTTGACCATCCTGGTCCACTTGCCATGCACGCAGAACTCCAAGGGAGTCACCCAGGTCGTCGCGCTGCAGTAACAATGACTAATGAGCCGTCAAATCACAGGCCCACTTCCCACTTTGAAGTTGCTTGGACGAAGGAACCATCATGACTTCGTTGAATTCCTCTTCTTGAAGAAAACTACTGTACCAGCAGTACTGCTAGCTACAGTAGTTACTCCAACAGAGGCCTCCTTTCGTTCATAGGATAGGAATATGAAAATCATAGGAACTGAGATGACTTGCATCTCCATTCCTATAGAGAAAGAGATGCCATTTGATGCTTAGGATAGGAATTTTTCCATTGAGTCTAGGCTAATGTATTGGTAATTTGCTCTAAAAACTACAGTAGTAACTAGTAGTACTGGTACATGCTCGTACTCAGACACACACACACACACACACACTAACTACTAGTACTACTACTTCTCACATGCTGGCCAGACGCCGTTGTTCTCCTTCCCGGCTTTGTCGGCGACACCCCACCGTGCTTGGATCTCCGCTGACCTCTCCACAGCAGCGCGTGCGTCCTTTTCTTTCTTGCGGCGGTGGGCCTCTCTTTTCTTGAGTGCTTTCTGGCTTTTCCGCTCCCTCTGTGCGGCTTTGGCCGCCTCTTGCTCTACTGCATCTTCAAATTCCTCCCACATAGTTGTGAGGTCGCGAGCGACGATGAACTCGGCACGGCGGGATGCCATCACTTCCCTACCATTTTGTGTGCGGTTGTGGGCGGCAAGGAACTCGGTGCGGCGGGATGCCATCGCTGCCTTACCGGTTAGTGTGAAGCGCGGTGGCATGAACGACGCTTGGTGAGAGCTCTGGGGTGGAGTGGCCGGACAACCGTATAGTGCATTGGTTTGTCAAGAGCTCAAGGACAGAAGACGAAGCAAATTTGGATTCCCCTTCAATCCTGGTCATTTATTACTGAGTAAAATGCATTGGTGGTCATCGAACTTGTATTGATAGGTCAGTTTGATCATTGTATATGAGATATGGTGATTATACTGTCACTGGCTCAGCGTATAGCTCCGTATTTGTCTGATTGACCAGTCAAACAGTCCGCATGCGCCTCATGAGCTCGTGTTCTTTATCTATCTACGCGGGCCTACCTGTCAATGGAGAAAGAAATACTGTAAAAACCAAAATTATGCTAGAGTCTGGACCGCTTCCGGAGCCCCGCTCTCACCGCCCTGGCCCCTCAAGACGCCAGCTGCCCGCTGCATGCATGCATAGCAAGTAGTACTCCTTATGTGGAGGAGAGAGAGGCATTGACAAAGTCAAAGAGTGGGCTCTGCAAGAGCCCGTCTCTACACGTGCTCTGATGTGTACTACACAACCTTCTTGTAGACGTTGTTGGGCCTCCAAGTGCAGAGGTTTGTAGGACAGTAGAAAATTTCCCTCAAGTGGATGACCTAAGGTTTATCAATCCATAGGAGGTGTAGGATGAAGATGGTCTCTCTCAAGCAACCCTACAACCAAATAACAAAGAGTCTCTTGTATCCCCAACACACCCAATACAATGGTAAATTGTATAGGTGCACTAGTTCGGCGAAGAGATAGTGAAACAAGTGGTGTATGGATAATAGATAAAGGTATTTGTAATCTGAAATAATAAAAACAGCAAGGTAGCAAGTGATAAAAGTAAGCGTAAACGGTATTGCAATGCGTTGAAACAAGGCCTAGGGTTCATATTTTCGCTAGTGTAAGTTCCCTCAACAATAATAACATAATTGGATCACATAACTATCCCTCAACATGCAACAAAGAGTCACTCCAAAGTCACTAATAGGGGAGAACGAACGAAGAGATTATGGTAGGGTACGAAACCACCTCAAAGTTATTCTTTCCAATCAATCCGTTGGGCTATTCCTATAAGTGTCACAAACAGCCCTAGAGTTCGTACTAGAATAACACCTTAAGACACAAATCAACCAAAACCCTAATGTCACCTAGATACTCCAATGTCACCTCAAGTATCCGTGGGCATGATTATACGATATGCATCACACAATCTTAGATTCATCTATTCAACCAACAAAAAGGACCTCAAAGAGTGCCCCAAAGTTCTACCGGAGAATCATGATGAAAACGTGTGCCAACCCCTATGCATAGGTTCATGGGCGGAACCCGCAAGTTGATCACCAAAACATACATCAAGTGAATCACGTGATATCCCATTGTCACCACAGATACGCACGGCAAGACATACATCAAGTGTTCTCAAATCTTTAAAGACTCAATCCGATAAGATTACTACAAAGGGGAAACTCAATTCATTACAAGAGAGAACGGGGGGAGGAGAAACATAAGATCCAACTATAATAGCAAAGCTCGCGATACATCAGATCGTGCCAAATCAAGAACACGAGAGAGAGAGAGAGAGATCAAACACGTAGCTACTGGTACATACCCTCAGCCCCGAGGGAGAACTACTCCCTCCTCGTCATGGAGAGCACCGGGATGATGAAGATGGCCACCGGAGAAGGATTCCCCCTCCGACAGGGTGCCAGAACGGGTCTAGATTGGCTTTCGGTCGCTACGGAGGCTTCTGGCGGCGGAACTCCCGATCTATTGTGTTCACGGATGTTTTTAGGGTATATGGAGATATATAGGCGGAAGAAGTACGTCAGGGGGGCCACGAGGGGCCCACGAGGGTGGAGGGCGCGCCCCCTGCCTCGTGGCCTCCTCGCAGATCCCTTGACATGCACTCCAAGTCTTCTGGGCTTATTTCCTTCCAAAAATGAGTTCCGTGAAGTTTCAGGTCAATTGGACTCCGTTTGATTTTCCTTTTCTTCAAAACCCTAAAACAGGGTAAAAACAGAAACTAGCACTGGGCTCTGGGTTAATAGGTTAGTCCCAAAAATGATATAAAAGTGTATTTAAAGCCCATAAACATTCAAAACAGTAAATAATATAGCATGGAGCAATCAAAAATTATAGGTACGTTGGAGACGTATCAGCATCCCCAAGCTTAATTCCCGCTCGTCCTCGAGTAGGTAAATGATAAAAACAGAATTTTTGATGCGGAGTGCTACTTGGCATCGTTTCAATGTGATTCTTCTTAATTGTGGCAAGAATATTCAGATCCATAAGATTCAAGACAAAAGTTCATATTGACATAGAAATAATAATACTTCAAGCATACTAACTAAGCAATTATGTCTTCTCAAAATAACATGGCCAAAGAGAGCTATCCCTACAAAATCATATAGTCTGGCTATGCTCCATCTTCACCACACAAAATATTTAAATCATGCACAACCCCGATGACAAGCCAAGCAATTGTTTCATACTTTTGATCTTCTCAAACTTTTTCAATCTTCACGCAATACATGAGCATGAGCCATGGATATAGCACTATAGGTGGAATAGAGTGGTGGTTGTGGAGAAGACAAAAAGGAGAAGATAGTCTCACATCAACTAGGCGTATCAACGGGCTATGGAGATGCCCATCAATAGATATCAATGTGAGTGAGTAGGGATTGCCATGCAACAGATGCACTAGAGCTATAAGTATATGAAAGCTCAACAAAAGAAACTAGTGGGTGTGCATCCAACTCGCTTGCTCCCGAAGACCTAGGGCATTTTGAGGAAGCCCATCATTGGAATATACAAGCCAAGTTCTATAATGAAAGATTCCCACTAGTATATGAAAGTGACAACATAGGAGACTCTCTATCATGAAGATCATGGTGCTACTTTGAAGCACAAGTGTGGTAAAAGGATAGTAGCATTATCCCTTCTCTCTTTTTCTCTCAGTTTTATTTTTTAATATTTTTTTATATTTGGGCCTTCTCTTTTTTATGGCCTCTTTTTTGGGGGGCTTCTTTAGCCTCTTTTTTCGTCCGGAGTCTCATCCCGACTTGTGGGGGAATCATAGTCTCCATCATCCTTTCCTCACTGGGACAATGCTCTAATAATGATAATCATCACACTTTTATTTTCTTACAACTCAAGATTTACAACTCGATACTTAAGACAGGATATGACTCTATATGAATGCCTCCGGCGGTGTACCAGGATGTGCAATGATGCATGAGTGACATGCATGAATAATTATGGATGGTGGCTTTGCCACAAATACGATGTCAACTACATGATCATGCAAAGCAATATGACAATGATGAAGCGTGTCATAATAAACGGAACGGTGGAAAGTTGCATGGAAATATATCTCAGAATGGCTATGGAAATGCCATAATAGGTAGGTATGGTGGCTGTTTTGAGGAAGGTAAATGGTGGGTTTATGGTACCGACGAAAGTTTCACGGTACTAGAGAGGCTAGCAATGGTGGAAGGATGAGCGTGCGTATAATCCATGGACTCAACATTAGTCATAAAGAACTCACATACTTATTGCAAAAATCTATTAGTTATCGAAACAAAGTACTACGCGCATGCTCCTAGGGGGATAGATTGGTAGGAAAAGACGATCGCTCGCCCCCGACTGCCACTCATAAGGAAGGCAATCAATAAATAAATCATGCTCCGACTTCATCACATAACGGTTCACCATACGTGCATGCTATGGGAATCACAAACTTCAACACAAGTATTTCTCAAATTCACAACTACTCAACTAGCATGACTCTAATATTACCATCCTCATATCTCAAAACAATCATCAAGTATCAAACTTCTCATAGTATTGAGCATACTCATAAGAGAATTTTATTATTCTTGAATACCTAGCATATTAGGATTTTAAGCAAATTACCATGCTATTTAAGACTCTCAAAATAATCTAAGTGAAGCATGAGAGTTCATCTATTTCTTCAAAATAAAACTACCACCATGCTCTAAAAGATATAAGTGAAGCACTAGAGCAAATGACAAACTACTCCGAAAGATATAAGTGTAGATCAATGAGTAGTTGAATAATTATGCAACCATGTGAAGACTCTCTAACATTTAATAATTTAAAATCTTGGTATTTTGTTCAAACAACAAGCAAAGGAAAACAAAATGTCATCTACGAATAGCAAACATTATGTGAAGAAGCAAAAAACTTAGATCAACCGATACTAACCTATAGTTGTTGAAGAAGAAAGGTGGGATGCCAACCGGGGCATCCCCAAGCTTAGACGCTTGAGACTTATTGAAATATTATCTTTGGGTGAATTGGGCATCCCCAAGCTTGAGCTTTTGTGTCTCCTTAATTCCTCTCATATCACGGTCTCCCTAAATCTCAAAAGCTTCATCCACACAAAACTCAACAAGGACTCGTGAGATAAGTTAGTATAAACCATTGCAAAAACCTTATCGTACTCTACTGTAGAAAATCACTAAAATTATTATTCAACATTGCATACTAAATTCCTCTGCATATTTAATAGTCCTATCCTCAAATAGAATCATTAAAGAAGCAAACATATGCAAACAATGCAAACATAACAGCAATCTGCCTAAACAGGACAGTCTCTAAAGAATGCAGCAACATCCATACTTCCCTAGCTCCAAAAATTATGAAAGAAAATTCCCACTGTATTAAATTTATCAGAGCTTAATATGCAAAAGGTTTCAACATTTTATCACATTCTGACTTTTCTAGGGAATTATTGCAACAGCGGTAAACTTTCTGTTTTCAAACAGCAACATGTATACTTGTAACATATGCATAGTAAAGGCTATCAATGCCACTTTTATTGAAATAAAAGATGCAAAACATTGTTATAAATAACAGCAAGCAAATACTAACAAAATAAATTGACGCTCCAAGCAAAACACATATCATGTGGTAAATAAAAATATAGCTCCAAGTAAAGTTACCGATGAACGAAGACGAAAGAGGGGATGCCTTCCGGGGCATCCCCAAGCTTAGGCTCTTGGATATCCTTGAATATTACCTTGGGGTGACTTGGTCATCCCCAAGCTTAGGGTCTTGCCACTCCTTATTCCATAGTCCATCGAATCCTTACCCAAAACTTGAAAACTTCACAACACAAAACTTAAAGTAGAAAACTCGTGAGCTCCGTTAGTATAAGAAAATAAATCACCACTTCAAGGTACTGTAATTAACTCATTATTTATCTATATTGGTGTTAAACCTACTGTATTCCAACTTCTCTATGGTTTATAAACTCTTTTACTAGCCATAGATTCATCAAAATAAGTAAACAACACATGAAAAACAGAATCTGTCAAAAACAAAACAGTCTGTAGTAATCTGGGTCAAACTTATACTTCTGGAACTTATAAAATTCTCAAATAAATTTCTGGACCTGAGGAATTTATATATTAATCATATTCAAAAAGAATTAACTAAATATCACTCTCCAAATAAAAATGGCAGCAATTCTCGTGAGCGCTAAAGTTTCTGGTTTTGAGAGCATGATCAACAAGACTCTCCCCAAGTCTTCCCAAAGGTTCTACTTGGCACAAACACTAATTAAAAGCATAAAACCACATATAAACAGAGGCTAGATGAATTATTTATTACTAAACAGGAACAAAAAGCAAGGAACAAAAATAAAGTTGGGTTGCCTCCCAACAAGCGTTATCGTTTAATGCCCCTAGCTAGGCATGATGATTTCAATGATGCTCACATAAAAGGTAAGAATTGAAACATAAAGAGAGCATCATGAAGAATATGACTAGCACATTTAAGTCTAACATACTTCCTATGCATAGGGATTTTGTGAGCAAACAACTTGTGGGAACAAGAATCAACTTGCATAGGACGGTAAAACAAGCATAACTTCAAAACTTTAAGCACATAGAGAGGAAACTTGATATTATTGCAATTCCTACAAGCATATATTCCTCCCTCATAATAATTTTCAGTAGCATCATGAATGAATTCAACAATATAACCAGCACCTAAAGCATTCTTTTCATGATCTACAAGCATAGAAATTTTATTACTCTCCACATAAGCAAATTTCTTCTCATGAATAATAGTGGGAGCAAACTCAACAAAATAACTATCATGTGATTGAAGATTAAGATAAAGATGACAAGTTTTATGGTTACCATTATTCTTTAGAGCATACGTGTCATCACAATAATCATCATAGATAGGAGGCAAGCTTTCATCATAGTAAATTTGCTCATCAAAGCTTGGGGGGCAAAAAATATCGTCTTCATCAAACATAGCTTCCCCAAGCTTGTGGCTTTGCATATCATTAGCATCATGGATATTCAAGGAATTCATACTAACAACATTGCAATCATGCTCATCATTCAAATATTTAGTGCCAAACATTCTAATGCATTCTTCTTCTAGCACTTGAGCACAATTTTCCTTTCCATCATACTCACGAAAGATATTAAAAAGATGAAGCGTATGAGGTAAACTCAATTCCATTTTTTTATAGTTTTCTTTTATAAACTAAACTAGTGATAAAACAAGAAACTAAAAGACTCGATTGCAAGATCTAAAGATATACCTTCAAGCGCTAACCTCCCCGGCAACGGCGCCAGAAAAGAGCTTGATGTCTACTACACAACCTTCTTCTTGAAGACGTTGTTGGGCCTCCAAGTGCAGAGGTTTGTAGGACAGTAGCAAATTTCCCTCAAGTGGATGACCTAAGGTTTATCAATCCGTAGGAGGCGTAGGATGAAGATGGTCTCTCTCAAGCAACCCTACAACCAAATAACAAAGAGTCTCTTGTGTCCCCAACACACCCAATACAATGGTAAATTGTATAGGTGCACTAGTTCGGCGAATAGATAGTGAAACAAGTGGTATATGGATAGTAGATAAAGGTATTTGTAATCTGAAATAATAAAAACAGCAAGGTAGCAAGTGATAAAAGTAAGCATAAACGGTATTGCAATGCGCTGAAACAAGGCCTAGGGTTCATACTTTCGCTAGTGTAAATTCCCTCAACAATAATAACATAATTGGATCACATAACTATCCCTCAACATGCAACAAAGAGTCACTCCAAAGTCACTAATAGCGGAGAACGAACAAAGAGATTATGGTAGGGTACGAAACCACCTCAAAGTTATTCTTTCCAATCAATCCGTTGGGCTATTCCTATAAGTGTCACAAACAGCCCTAGAGTTCGTACTAGAATAACACCTTAAGACACAAATCAACCAAAACCCTAATGTCACCTAGATACTCCAATGTCACCTCAAGTATCCGTGGGCATGATTATACGATATGCATCACACAATCTTAGATTCATCTATTCAACCAACACAAAGGACCTCAAAGAGTGCCCCAGAGTTCTACTAGAGAATCACGACGAAAACGTGTGCCAACCCCTATGCATAGGTTCATGGGCGGAACCCGCAAGTTGATCACCAAAACATACATCAAGTGAATCACGTGATATTCCATTGTCACCACATATACGCACGGCAAGACATACAACAAGTGTTCTCAAATCTTTAAAGACTCAATCCGATAAGATTACTTCAAAGGGGAAACTCAATTCATTACCAGAGAGAAGAGGGGGAGGGGAAACATAAGATCCAACTATAATAGCAAGGCTCGCGATACATCAAGATCGTGCCAAATCAAGAACACGAGATAGAGAGATCAAACACATATCTACTGGTACATACCCTCAGCCCCGAGGGAGAACTACTCCCTCCTCATCATGGAGAGCACCGGGATGATGAAGATGGCCACCGAAGAAGGATTCCCCCTCCGGCAGGGTGCCAGAACGTGTCTAGATTGGATTTCGGTGGTTACGGAGGCTTCTTGCGGCGGAACTCCCGATCTATTGTGTTCACGGATGTTTTTAGGGTATATGGAGATATATAGGCGGAAGAAGTACATCAGGGGGGCACGAGGGGCCCACGAGGGTGGAGGGCATGCCCAGGGGGGTGGGCGCGCCCCTGCCTCGTGGCCTCCTCGTAGATCCCCTGACGTGCACTCCAAGTCTTCTGGGCTTCTTTCCTTCCAAAAATGAGTTCCGTGAAGTTTCAAGTTAATTGTACTCCGTTTGATTTTCCTTTTCTTCGAAACCCTAAAATAGGGTAAAAACAGAAACTGGCACTGGGCTCTGGGTTAATAGGTTAGTCCCGAAAAATGATATAAAAGTGTATTATAAAGCCCATAAACATTCAAAATAGTAAATAATATAGCATGGAGCAATAAAAAATTATAGATACATCGGAGACGTGTCATGCTCCTAGGTATTAAAAAATTCTAAAAAAAGGCATAAAAAACAATTGTGTCTTAAAAAAAGAAAGGTAAAAAACATTTGAGAGGAAATAGATAGAGAGAAAGTGGGAAAAAGCTGTAACCTGGGCATTACATGAGGAAGGAGGGAGTGGTGCACATGCCAAGTTCACTGGGCTGCCGTGTTTCACACTCCTCCGTTGTAACAGTGGAGACAATAGCTTTCATCAAAAATAAACAATGAATACTCGTTGCTCGTCCTCTATATCGAAAAAAATACTTTCATTCGCCGACATGTGGGACGTCGACCATCCCGGTCCACCTGCCATGCACAAAATTATCCTGGTCTACCCCGGTCGTATCGCAGGCCCAACCTTTCCCACTGTAAGTTGTTCGGACGAAGGAACCATCATGACTTCGTTGAATTCCGCTTCTTCAAGAAAACTTAATGTACCCGCAATACTGCTACCACACGCGAAGACTGGACGGCACTGTACCGCGTCATATCACTGAAACCCACTAGGGCAAACTAGCCCGCCTAGGTCATCTATTTTGGAACGGAGGGAGTGCGTCTCTACACTGCTATGATTTTGTGTTGCACGTCATATCACTGAAACCCACTAGCCCAAACTAGCCTGCCTAGGTCATCGATCGCTAAGCCTATAATTTTAGGAGCTAGGGCTATTGGTCGGTGGACGAGGGATAATTATAAGCATACCACGAGCTCATCAGCCCCAACGTTTTCTTCGGTGATTGTTTTGCATGTACTATAGCTCGCACAGTAGCTAGCCTACTAACACCAAGAATCATCAAACTAGCCCTGCTGATATGATAAACAGTTCAAACTTACATCTAATCATGCCATATATTACATCAAAAGCTGGTGAGGATACATCTGTTTCCATAACTCAGAGAGGATTCGCATGATTCATCGCATGATTCACTATCAAACAAAAGTAGCAAGATCCGCCCACACAAGACAGTGCACTAGCCCTGAGATGGTTTGATAACACGCATCATTCTGGTAATTAAACACAGGGCAATGCAAACTACCTTAGGATTAGCGCGACCAACTATTTCTTGTCATCGATCTCTCGGGCAATGACCACAACACGGACAGCGGCACGGGAATCGATTTCTGGGGCGATGTCCGCAGGACTGACCGCGACATCGGAATCGATCTCCGGGGCGATGCCAACAGGATGGGCCACAACATCGGAATTATCAAGGACGTCCACCGGCACCTGCACAACCCTAACATATTAGCAAGCACATTGCAAATAATCAAAAACCACAACTATGGTAATAAGCCATTATTTTTTACCTTGTGCAGCTCACCGGGGGATCTCATCCCTCCGGTGGCCATCTCCTCGTCCTCGATGGGGGCCATCACCTTGCCAGGGGAATACTGCTTCTCAACGACTACTATCTCCTCAAACTCGGTGTTCAGCCTCACATAGGTGGCAATCAGAGTTCCTGGGGTAGGCACGGTGGGGCCCTTGCCGTTCTTCCAACTTCCTTTGAGGAGTTCGTCCGCCAACGTCCTCAACTCTTTGGCCAATGCTTGTTTCTTGGAGTTCTTCATCTCCATGGGTTGGCCCACCAACATGGTCAACTCGTTGGTCGGTGCTCGCTTCCTGGAGATCATTGTCTCCAATGGGTTGTCCGCCGGCAACTCTTTGCCTAGTGCTCCAGGATCCATCAATGAACTGACAAACAAAAAGCAATTGAAAGGAAACCACAATCGCAATGAAAACGGGAAAAGAATAGGATGTGAGAATCGGTCAGTGCTTCGCAAAAAGAAGATTCTTGGAATGAAAATATAGCAGCATAACTGATTCGCCCACCTTTCCTTCGTTGGTACAGAAGAAAAATGGCAGAAGTGAGTAGCCTGGAGTGAGGTTTTCTTCAAGAAAGGGAAGAAAGGGCTTGAACGAGCGTTCCAATGAAATGATGGTTGCTTCGTCCAGTCCAACTTGGAGGCCACCTTAGCACTGCTGGTAAAGGTGTGGGTTTTGTGATATGACGGGTCATGATGGCCACACCGGGGTTACAGGTGAGTCTCGACTGTAGCACTTCGCTGTGATTTGGTGGATGGCACGCGGGCCCGGATGCTTTGAAATGTCCCACATGTAGATAGAGCGGCTAGTCATATAGGAGTGCTCAATATTGTGCACCGCGACAAAGGCGGAGAGGAAAACGAGAGAACTACGTAATTAATGCATGAGTTTAATTAGGGTAGTTTTGTAAAGTACGAGATACATTCCTCCAATCGCAAAATGCCTTGGTTCATGAGATTTGAGATTTGAGCCCTATAAACCGGAAGGGAGGGAGTACTGCACACAGTGTATTCTAGTCACTTGTTGAAATCTCTAGAAAGGCAAATACTCCTTTCCGGTTTACAGGGCAATACTACTCCCTCCGTCTAGGTGTGTAAGTCATCTTACGAAAACCAAATAGTCCCAAAACACTTAGGCGCGGTGCATTAACTTCTACCTTGTTTCTTGTTTCTTGACATATCAACCAATAAGAGATGAGGGGTGTGCATGCTTTTAATGACTTGCAATGGCTAGTTCATTGCATGCAATGCTATTAATTAGCAAATAAACATTGGTGACCCCAGGAGGAAATGGTGCTAAGCGCGTGGACCTGTGCAGAATGAGTATCAACCAATGGATAATGGAGTTTAATTGTTAAACAATAGCAATTTTGTCTCATGCAAGAGCCTGGCTAATACTCCAAGGAACAACACCACGCGAGCGTTTGCAACTGCCACGTTCGGGTTGCGCTTGGCTCTTCGCCTCTTCGAGAAGACGAACAATAATGATGTTACTCCTACTTCTACAATATCGAATCCACTGTTGCATGTCCGTCCACCTCGTGCGGGAGGGATAGCGAAAGCTTCAACTTACTGCTCCTGCCTTTGTGTCCATGACAGGTGGGCCCAACAGGTGGTTGGCCCTCCAATCATGCAGCCAAAGGTAGGTGCAGTTAAGGCACCGGAGCTCAGTCCGCGAGGGAGAGGGCGTTGTAGTAATCAAATTTCTTGGTCTTGTACGAGTTGACGAAGATAGGGGTTGCTTGCTTGCTAGGGTTGCTCACTACGTATATATAGGCCGGAGCCTCCGCGCTTGCTTTCTAGGGTTGCTCTATTCACACACTCTCATCCTCTCCAGATTTAAACAACATAGGGGTAGTAACACCGTCTTTCTCCCTTCAAAAAACACTGGCTTTCTATCCTCACCGCTGGTTACAGATCCGGACATATCCCCCTCTGCCAGTGAAGGGGAGGAGGGGTAGCGTTTAGGCCGTCATCGACAGCGAGGGAGGAGACTCACTGCCGGCCGCACCGTTATCTCTGTCCGAGCGCCGACTCGGGAGGTCCTCCGATCCCTTCATCGTTGCCTATGGGCGGATCCGGCCTCCTGCCGCCCACCTATCCACATCCCGACGACCTTCAGGTATATCTTCGTTCGAAACCACCTTAGCTCTACTTCCCCAGCTCGCTATGTCGCTGCATGTGCATCATTTTCTACCTCTCAGCCTCTCTCGATCGGATGGTTCAACGTCACATATTTTTTTCTTCTATTGTTAGAGGTAAAGCTACTTCATGGAGTCGAATCTTGTAGTACTTGGTTCAAACAAGAAATAAAGTGGGGGTGGGGGAATTTAGTATGTACATCGGACTTGGTACAAACAGGAAGGAAAGGGGTGAAAGTAGTATAGACTGGTCATCCAACCGGTCTCTTGGTCGAAAAGGGAAATATAGGGGTAACGTTGTACACAGTGGTATGGCCAGGACTAGATTTGCTATCCACACATAGGAGTAGGTGGCTAGAGTGAACAAAAATGGGACCAACCCAGATATGTTTCTTGGATGTTTGTTTCTCGGAGCAACAAACTATGAATCACCACTTTATGCCCCTGTTTACGTACATGGTGCTGGATTGCTGGTGCACCCACTATTATAAGACATGACAAGTTTAGCCAAATGTTTTTGCCTGTAATTGTTTAAGACTCTGACTGTTTCCTCTGTGCCTTTTTGTGCAAACAAGGATATCCAATTCACCTGGTTGCTGTTGTGACCTTTTGGTGCACTGCACAAAACTCTTCTTAAAAGAAGTGACTTTTGTGTTGTTTAACTGGAATGTCAGAATGGAGCAGTTGGTTCATTTTGGTGGAACTGCACAAAGGGAGATTTGTGTTCCAATCCTCATCATCCATATTGGCGCCATAAACTTCCTTTAGGTAAGAATGATATTTAATGCATGTGTTCATCTCTATTTTTCAACTGCCATGAGAAAATAATGTTGTTTTTTACTAGTACACTTGTACTCTCTCACTGACAAAAGCAATTCTGAATTAGAAGGCCAATCATGTACTTGGTTTCACCAACTGGTGAGGAGAAAGAGAAACAGAGCATGAAGAGGAAGAAGAAGAATAAACAGTGCCAAGGCGATCTTGCTGAAGCCAGAGGCCTCAGTCGAGGCCATTCAAGGGCTCCGGCAACGACTACCTTACATGTGAGACAATCCTCCAGGGAGACCTTCCACTTCTATTGTCTCACTTAATTAATTAGGAGTACTTAAGTACCACTAATTTATTACTGCCTAATTTTCCTGTTGGAGTTAAACAAATCTTTAGTAGGACCCTATGCTAAATCATGTACGTGTGTATGTTTGTCTATGGAGGTGAATCATGTGGTGGAGCAGGGAGGGAATATTATTAGTGTCATGACATAATAGTGCTATTGTTTTGCATGTCAATTTATTGCCATTGGTTCAATGAGGCAATGTTTTGCATATTGTCCATCATGAATTTGATGCTACTGGTTGAGTAATATGCTAATGTCTTCCTATCCTTTCTCACTAAGCTAATGAAGGTTTCACCTTGTTCCTACTTGTGCAAACCGGGATCATGTTGTGCCAATCATACATTAAATGGAACTACACAAGACAATACAATGAACTGTATCCCAGCCAGTGCTTTAACTCTGCTGGAAGTTCTTGATAATCTTTCGATATAATCTCAGCACTGGTAAACAAGAGTGATTTCAACCATACATTTGAAGTGCACAAAAATATATACTATTGTGTGATTCCATTGAGTGCTTTATCATCTCTTATGGGACTACATTAATAAGCTTTTTTTCTTAGGTTGGTACGGGCCTAAGGCCTTCATCCATATTAATTTGCTGTCATCTCTATTTGTATCGTGCTACTGTCATGAGAAACTCCTTTATCTTTGCACGTTAAAGTTTTGCAACCTATGATAAATGGCAATGCTTTGAGTGTTGAGTTCAGCTAATTGGCACTGATTAAATAAACTAATACCTCTCTTTAAGCAAGACTACTATGTTGCTAACTTTACCCATTAAGATAATGAGGGTGCTTCTATTTGTTAGTGTATGTTTCATAAACTAGTCCCACTATTACAGTAATCTCACTCTCTCAATATATGTGCCAACAGGGATGCTTGATTTTGGTGGAACTACACGAAAACTTTGGGTGCTTCATTGCCTCGACAGCTTCCGTCCTTTTCTGTCAGTCGCTAAACTCCACATGCTTTCTTCCTTTGCTGTCAGTCGCTTGGCTTATCTCAGCTTCCAGTCAAAGGAAATAGTAATTGATATGCTACCTCACACAGGTTGGTACTAGTCTTTATCCTGATTATTGTGCCTGTCATATGTATTGGTAATTTGGTATTGTGCTACTGTTTGCCGATTTCATAAAGGAGTAGTTTGGAGCCTAAACTCGCAGGCAAATCATTACATCGGGCGATTTCAGTAGAACTACAAAAAATGATCAGATGGACAGGTACTTATGCTGCTGCTATGTACTCCAAAGTTCACTCAGACAAGCATCGATGTTGACAAGAAGTGCCTATATTCATTCGCATATCAAACGGCGTCAACCAATTGTCAAACTCCAAGTGTTAGGAGAGTGAACGCCAAAAATATTGCTTGGTGCATAGCCCAGAAAAACGCAGTTCAGTCTTTGGTCCCAATTTGTGCCTTTTGGTTATCGACACATATCGTAGCGAACTACATGGCATGGAGTCTAAATATTCCAGACAAGTTGGTTAACGCGTATATTCATCTGGCACTTAATCGGTCTGCACGCCAAGGATGCTCCATTTCAGTTGAACTGCACAAAAAAATTGGGTGGTTCATTTTTTCAACAGCCTCCTTTCTCGTCTTCAATGTAGAATTTTGGCGAGATATAGGACCAAGATGACCCAGTAAACTGGTTGGATGAAAGTAGTGGCCAAGTTGCTCAAACCTCCCTCGGCACGAGGCCACTATTTGAGGATAAACCTACAAGCAAAGTTCAGATTGGCTGTGCTGCCTCTTTTGTACTCGAAAGTTTATTCGTACAAGAACTAATTTTAGCAAGAAGTACCTCCGATTGAACACCATTTACCAGTCTGTACCCTAGGTAATTAAAGTTCGTCCATGGATCATATTGGCTGTGATCTCAATCATTTGGATGCATAAACATACTGAACATGTGTATATCTGAATCTTTTTGTAAATTATGTATGAATATTGTCGTGTGATCTATCAATCATTTGGATGCATAGATATGCTGAGCTTGTGTATATATGTATCTTTTGAGTTGTTCATTGTGAATGTTGGCTATGGATATGAACGTGTCCTGTGAACCTGAGTTTGATATGAATGTTTACCTTTTCTGTTGTATTTGTGTGTGAACTTGTTAGTATGCCTACTGTGGGGTATAAAACGCATGTCTCTTATAAAAGTAATGCTGTGTCCAATTTATGTTTTCCCTTCTAACCACATTATATATAATTATATTATTACTATTATCATATATTTAATAGAGACTTATATATACATTATAAAAGCATCCCAACTTATAAAATTAAATGTTTAATGGAAGTTGGCAAGGAAAATCCTGGTTGTTTTTGACTCACAGCCAAGGAAAATCCTGGTGATTGCGTACAAAAGCTTGCGAAGATTTTAAGGACCAATTTAATAATAACGCGCTCATTTTTATTTTGAGCAATAACTCGCTATTATATATATATATATAATGTGCCTCTCCGGTTTATTCTTTGATATTAATTGCTCCTTCTAACATAACATTATACTCCCTCTGTCCGAAAATACTTGTCATCAAAATGGACAAAAAGGGATGTATCTAAAACTAAAATACATCTAGATACATCCCTTTTATCCATTTTGATGACAAGTATTTCTGGACGGAGGGAGTATATATAACGAACCCACCTAATACGTGTATTTCAAGGAAGTGAAAATGGGCTGGGATTTCTTAGAAAATATAAATGGGCCTGATTGACGCGAAATTATTTGTTCACCCAGCCCAGCAAATGGACTGTACATTCTAGAAAACATGGGTTAAATATATGCCACATTTTTGCAGGCTGACATGTGGGCCAATAGGTCGAAGCCTACGTAGGGCGTTGTCAACTTGGTCAACAAATGATTGTGTCATCCACAACCATTGGATTTATATCCAACGACCGACATGCACCTTCAATCTCTCGTCTTCTTCCTCCAGCGTCGCCGGGACCGCCTGGTCCGGCCTCCGGCGGCTAGCGGCTCTGCTTAGCATGCATCGCTGTGAAGCGCTACCCCACCGCCGGCCAGGCTATCCCTCCACCCCTCGACACCTCCTGTTATTCTCCATAGACTACAGCCCCACGCCGCAACAGAACCAGTTATAACCCTTCTCCTCCTCTCAATCTGCGACTCCACTGCCGCGTTTTCCCATCTCCGAGTCATTCCCGTCTGGGGCCTTGCCGTCGTCCACCGCCTTGCTGCGTTCGGTGCGGCGTGGTCAACAAACAAGAGTCATCGGAAGAGGACTTTATGTGGAGAGCCTGACGGCTAGGACCCATGAGGTCCATGGTCGCACGCAAGGAAAGTTCCTCCTTATTAAGCTGAAAAAATGTTTCATCCACCTGACTGCTGGGACCCACCGGCTGTATCTTTGCACGGGAGGAAGTGCCTCCTTGTTTTGCGAAAAAAATTATTCATCCCGTTGATAGCTGGGACCCGTCAGATTTGGTGACTGACTTGTGGGCCTACTAAGTGGACGTGTACGCACGGCTTTGTCAACTTAATCAACAAATGATTCTAGCAGCTGGACCGTTGGATGTTAATCCAATAGCCGTGCTCCTTCTTCAACCTCTGTTCTTGCTCCTGTCTCCCGTGGGCGGCACCGCGGCTGTGCTGCCGCGCACCCGAACCAGTGAAGTTTCCCACTCCTCTCCATCTGCGACTTCACTATAGCTTAATAAATAGTAACGTCTTTGGTTTTAGCCCGGTTTTCCATAGATTAACCAGGCAATTCTCTTCTTCTCAATTAATCGACGAGGCAATTCTTTTGCCTCCGATTCGAAAAAAATAATAACGTCTAACTGAGCCAGTTAGTTAGATACGTACACTTGGTGTAGTAGGATCTTTATTTAGTTTGATGCATACACTTGTTCTTTTTTGGTAGCCCTTTTGTAATGATGACTGATGTTTGGTTTGGAAGAGAGAGCTGCATCTTCACTCTTCTGGCCTGCTTACTGCTTCTGTTGCACCCCCAGCCCTGGTTGCTGCTGCTGCTATTTTCAATGTACAATCAGTAGTATATTTCATCTGTTGGTTGAATGAATGTGTTGTTAGAACGACAAACACAATGTTTTGGAAGTCGTTGCATGGTTCGATCCTTTAGTGCCCCGTACCGTATGTAGCGCATACTATTTATCGTACGGAACACATTTTTTTGAAACCCGGAACACATTTTCCACTTGTTGATAACATGCAGCCCACTGATGAAGGCCCAATAGAGAAGCCCATAATTAACTGGAAGGGAGGCTCTCACATGAATCCGTCCCAGGTACATGCTCATGGTCCCCTAAACATAAATAAGTAAATAAATAAATAAATAAATAAAGCTAAATGCTCATGCACCGGTTCTTTGGGAAAATAGGTAGCCCAGTATTTCTTTTTGAAGAATACCTAAGCTAGGCCTATTTGTATTCTCCAAATTACTGGGCTGCAAATCTTTCAAGACGAGGAGGGGTGCATTCCGGCCTGGCTTAAGAGTATGGTCAATGTCTGTTAAAAGTAATATCAAAAGGGGTTGAAAATTCCAAAAATTTTATAGCAAATGGGATATAAGTTTCTTTTTTTGTTTTTGTTCTTCACTGATATCTTATACGTGTTTCATTGTATTTTACATGACATAGTACTAATTCATTTTTAAATTTGTTTTAGTATGGCTATTAATTTTTGGATTAATAATATTTCGTTCCCCAGCAAAAATTTGCGAATTTTCAAAATTTCCGACATATTTAGTTAATTTTTTGACCCTGGTACTGACCAGAAAATGGCCAGCAATTCTAAAAATGGAAAACGGGCTGCAATAAATTCCATATGAATTAGAAAATGAGTAAAAATTATAAAAATAATAGCAAATGGGATGTACACGCCACAGATTTCGAGGCTGACTTGTTTACGCAAGGCTTTGTCAGTGAACACACGATTCTAGAAGCAGTTAGTGTTGGATGTCCATCCAACGGCCAACGTGCTTCTTCAATCTCTGATCTTCCTGCTCCAGCCGCCTAAACTAGCACCGGTGGGACTGCCTGCTCCCTCCTCTTGTGGCCCGCTGTGATGCCGCGCAGGCTTCCCCGGCCCACCCTACTCCCTCCGCTGGCCTGGCTGCACGCAATCAACTGCCTCCTTATTACGCGAAAAAATGTTTCCTCCCACTGACATCTGGGGCGCACCGGTTGGGAGGCTGACCTGTGGGCCTACTAAGTTGACGCGTACGCAAGGCTTGTCCACTTAGTCAACAAACGATTCTAGCAGCAGTAACTGTTGGATTTGAATCGAATGGTCTTGCTACTTCTTCAATTGCTGCTCTTCTTGCACCAGCCGCCCAAACCAGCGCCGGGGAGACCACCTGCTCCTGCCTCCAGTGGCCGGCTGTGCTGCCGATGAGGCCTCATCGCCCCCTACTACTCCCACCGCTAGCCAGGCCCTACGGCGACGGCAGCCTCACACCGCAGCCGAACTAGTGAACCCTCATACTCCTCTCTGCATGGGCATCCACTGCCGTGTCTTCCCCGGCTCCGCGTCATCCCCTTCCTAGGCCTCGCCGTCGTCCACCGCCTTGGTGCTCTCGGCGCTGCATGGTCAACACTGTCAACGACATTCCATCGGAAGAGTATTGTACGTGGAGAGGCTGACAGCTGGGTCCACGGCCACAACCCGGTTTTTTGTGATTTGCCAAGTAAGTCGCTTTGTCAGGCCTGTTGGGCTGCAAATCTTTCAAGACGAGGAGAGCTTTCATTCGGCTGGCCGAGAAAATGGCCCATCAGTAATGAGAAATGGGCTATACATTTTTAAAACACATCAAACCGGCAATCAGTTTCAAATATCTTTTTTTATTTCGGGATTTGAAATTACATTAATTTTTATGCGTGGAGAATTTGTTGGATTTTATATTGATATACACTTATTTTTAAAATCAGTTTGAATGTGAGTCGAAATTTTGGGATTCAAACAGTCCGGACCACACCGAAATATGCAAAATTTCGTATAATTTTTTAACCATGGCCACAATATGGGCTGTAATGCTAACAAAAAGAATATGGGCTCCAAAAAAACCTTAATAATTAGCAAATTGGCTGTAAATTATTAGAAATAATGGCAGATGGGCTGTATGCTATTTTCCACGGATTTGAGGCTTTCCTAAAAAAGGTTGACGCACAAGCAGTGACTGTTGGATGGCCATCCAACGACCGTCGTGCTTCTTCAATCTCTGCTCTTCCTGCTCCAGCCGCTCAAACAGGCGCCGGCGGGACTGCCTGCTCCCTCCTCCCCGCGGCCGGCTCTGCTGCCACACAGGCCTCACCACCCCACCATACTCCCATCGCTGGCCTAGCCATCCCTTTACTCACCCACACCTGCTGTTATTCTCCGACGACGGCAGACGAACCAGTAAACCCTCGTATAGTCATGCTCCCCTCCGCGTGGGAAACAACTGCCGAGTCTTCCCTGCCTCCGTGTTGTTCCCTTCCTAGGCCTCGCCATCGTCCACCTCCCTGGTGCTCTCGGCGCGGCCTGGTCAACGACCGACATGCATCTGAAGTGGACTTTACGTGGAGAGGCCGACAGCTGGGTCCATGGCCGCACGCAAGGAAATGCCTCCTTATTACGCGCAAAATAATGATTCCTCCACCTGACATTAGGGACCCACCGAAAGGGCCTCTGTATTTTGCGAAAAAACGTTATCTCCACTGACAGCTCGAACCCACCAGCTATATCTTCGCATGCAAGGAAGTGCCTTCTTATTACGAACAAAAAAATGAATACTCCCCCTGTTAGCTGGGACCCAGTATAGTGGCAGGCTGACTTGTGGGCCTACTAAGTCGACGGGGACGGAGGGCTTTGTCAACTTAGTCAATATGCACGACTCTAGCTCTAGTGACCGTACGATGTCCATCCAACGGCCGTAGTGCTTCTTCAACCTCTGGTCTTCTTGCTCTAGCTGCCCAAACTAGCACCGGTCGTGCCTCGTGCTGCTGCCTCCCATGGCCGGCTACGATGCGACGGAGGCCTCACCACCCCCTACTACTCCCACCGCTGGCCAGGCCATCCCTCTACTCACCCACACCCCCTGTTATTCTGCGGCGACGGCAGCCTCACACCACAGCGAACCAGTGAACCCTCGTACTCCTCTACGTGTGGGCACCCACTACCGCATCTTCCCCGGCTCCGCGTCGTCCCCTTCCTAGGCCTCGCCGTCGTCCACCGCCCTGGTGCTCTCGGCGCGGCGTGGTCAATGTGGTCAAGGAACGGCTTCCATCGGACATGGACTGTACGTGGAGAGACTGACAGCTGGGTCCACGGCCGCAGCAAGGAAGTGCCTCCTTATTACATGCAAAATAATTATTCCTCCACCTGACAGCAGGGACCCACCGGACGGGCCACCGTATTTCGTTGGGACCCACCAGCTACATCTTCGCACGCAAGGAAGTGCCTGACAGTCGGGACCCACCTGGTCGAAGCGTATGTAGCGTTGTCATTCTGGTCGCGAACATGTATGTACATATATACTGGTGGATGTAGAGGCGCACACGTGTCGTAGTAGAGGCGGCCAGGGTGCAAGAAAGAAAATACGGTCATGTATGTGTACATACGGGCGGGGTCTCGAACACCTACTCGCGCATACGTACGGCCAGGGCTCGTGTACATGGCTGGGTCGGAACGGAGAAACAGCGTCGTCGTCGTGTTCATGGGGAGGCAACGGAATGCATCGTGTTCATGGGGAGGCAATGGAATGCGTCGTGTTCATGGGGAGGCAACGGAATGCGTCGTGTTCATCAGGAGGGCTTAGACGAAACAGGCAATGGAAACGAGGCCTGGCATACCGCAGAACGGAGGAAACGGCCTTGTGTTCGACCGGCCACGTTCGAAATGGGATCCTGTTCATCGGGAGGGGTCTGGCGTACCGCAAAACGGAGGAAACGGACCTCCTACGGTCGAAACGGGGATCCTATTGATCGGGAGGGGTGTGGCGTACCGCAAAACATTCGAAACGGACTTGTGTTGGAGCGCTACGGTCGAAACGAGGGTCCTGTTCATCAGGAGGGGTATGGCATACCGCAAAACGGGACTCCACGGGATACTGTTCATCTCCACCGTCGACCCCCTCCAGCCTCCACGAGCTACTGTTCATCCACCGTCGACCTCCTCCAGCCTCCACCTGCGACTGTTCATCCAGCCTCCACCACGCGCTACTCCACCGACTACTGTTCAACCAGACCTCTCCACGGGCTCCTGTTCAACCATTCCTCCACGGGCTACTGTTCATCCTGCCCTCCACCGTCTACTGTTCATCCTGCCCTCCACGGGGTGGTCCTGTTCATCCAGCCCTCCACGGGGTCCTATTCATCCAGCCCTCCACGGGGTCTTGTTCATCCAGCCCCAACCGGCTCGATCGATCGTGGTCCTGTTCATCCAGAGGCAACACCACGGGGTCATGTTCATCCACCCCCACCGGGAACTGTTCATCCAAACCCCCCGCAATGCTCACTGTTCATCCAGAGGTAGCATAGATCGGCTTCATTTAGCAGTAGTACCAAAGGAATCCTCGATCGGGTTCAGTTAACAGCCATCGATCGATTGCTCGGGTTCAGTAACGCGTAGCCTGCAGTGCAATCGCTCGGGTTCAGTTAGAGCCCAACGCGTCGCTCGGGTTCAGTTAGAGCCAACGCCTCGCACACACGCGCGTACGTGTATGAGAGAAGCGCGCATCGCTCGGCCCCCGACCTCCCACCGTAACTGGGAACTCCCCAAAATTTTCCTCGCCCTCGCTTCTACCACGGTTTTTTCCGTCATGGACGACCCAAAGAATGTCATGCAGCTGCGTCTCCGGCCCGCCCAGGACGAAAAGCCCATTTTTTTGTCATGATTTTTTGTCATAGAAGTAGGAGCCCACCACATCTATGATGATACCGGGTTTTTTCACAATTATCATCATAGAAGTGTCATATGTATGACAGAAAAAAAATTCGTTCGGCCCAAAATGTCACGGACGTCTTTTTTTGTAGTGTAGAGAATAAATGGATCTTCAAGAAGAAAACTGACGCTGACGGTAATGTTACTGTCTACAAATCTCGACTTGTTGCAAAAGGTTTTCGTCAAGTTCAAGGTGTTGACTACGATTAGATTTTCTCACACGTAGTGATGCTTAAGTCTGTCCGAATCATGTTAGCAATTGCCACATTTTATGAAATCTGGCAAACGGATGTCAAAACCGCATTCCTTAATAGATTTCTTAAAGAAGAGTTGTATATGATACAACAAGAAAGTTTTGTCAATCCTAAAGGTGCTAACAAAGTGTGCAAGCTCCAGCGATCCATCTATGGACTATTGCAAGCATCTCAGAGTTGGAATATATGCTTTGATGAGTTGATCAAAGCATATAGTTTTATACAGACTTTTGGAGAAGCCTGTATTTACAAGAAAGTGAGTGGGAGCTCTGTAGCATTTCTGATATTATATGTGGATGACATATTGTTGATCGAAAATGATACTGAATTTCTGGATAGCATAAAAGGATACTTGAATAAGAATTTTTCAAAGAAAGACCTCGATGAAGCTGCTTACACATTGAGCATCAAGATCTATAGCGATAGATCAAGACGCTTGATAATATTTTTCAATGAGTACATACCTTGACAAGATTTTGAAGTAGTTCAAAATGGAATAGTCAAAGAAGGAGTTCTTGCCTGTGTTACAAGGTGTGAAGTTGAGTAAAGACTGAAAACCCGACCACAGCAGAAAATAGAAAGAGAATGAAAAATCATTCCCTATGCCTCAATCATAGGTTCTATAAAGTATGCTATGTTGTGTACCAGTCCTATTGTATACCTTAGCATGATTCTGGCAAGGGAGTACAATAGTGATCTAGGAGTAGATCACTGGACAGCGATCAAAACTATCCTTAAAGGACTAAGGAAATATTTCTTGGTTATGGAGGTGATAAAAGAGTTCGTCGTAAAGAGTTACGTCGATGCAACCTTTTTACATCGATCTAGATGACTCTAAGTCTCAATCTAGATACATATTAAAAGTGGGAGCAATTAGCTAGAGTAGTTCTGTGCAGAGTATTATAGACACAAAATTTGCAAAATACATATGGATCTGAATGTTGCAGACCCGTAGACTAAGCTTCTCTCACAAGCAAAAAATTATCACTCTTTGGGCGTTAATCACATAGCGATGTGAACTAGATTATCGACTCTAGTAAACCCTTTGGGTATTAGTCACCTGGAGATGTGAACTAATCACATAAAGATGTGAACTATTGGTGTTAAATCACATGATGATGTGAACTAGATTATTGACTCTGGTGCAAGTGGGAGACTGAAGGAAATATGCCCTAGAGGCAATAATAAAGTTATTATTTATTTCCTTATATCATGATAAATATTTATTATTCATGCTAGAAATGTATTAACCAGAAACTTAGTACATGTGTGAATACATAGACAAACAGAGTGTCACTAGTTTGCCTCTACTTGACTAGCTCGTTGAATCAATGATGGTTATGTTTCCTAACCATAGACATGAGTTGTCATTTGATTAATGGGATCACCTCATTAGAGAATGATGTGATTGACTTGACTCATCCGTTAGCTTAGCACGATGAGCGTTTAGTTTGTTGCTATTGCTTTCTCCATAACTTATACATGTTCCTATGACTATGAGATCATGCAACTCCCGAATAACGAAGGAACACTTTGTGTGTAACAAACGTCACAACATAACTGGGTGATTATAAAAGTGCTCTACAGGTGTCTCCAATGGTGTTTGTTGAGTTGGCATAGATTGAGATTAGGATTTGTAACTCCGAGTATCGTAGAGGTATCTCTGGGCCCTCTCGGTAATGCACATCACTATAAGCCTTGCAAGCATTGTGACTAATAAGTTAGTTGCGGGATGATGCATTACGGTATGAGTAAAGAGACTTGCCGGTAACGAGATTGAACTAGGTATTGAGATACCGACGATCGAATCTCGGGCAAGTAACATACCGATGACAAAGGGAACAACGTATATTCTTATGCGGTTTGACCGATAAAGATCTTTGTAGAATATGTAGGAACCAACATGAGCATCCAGGTTCCACTATTGTTTATTGACCGGAGACGTGTCTCGTTCATGTCTACATAGTTCTCGAACCCGTAGGGTCCGCACGCTTAACGTTCGGTGATGATCGTATTATGAGTTTATGTGTTTTAATGTACTGAAGGTAGTTCAGAGTCCCGGATATGATCACGGACATGACGAGGAGTCTCGAAATGGTTGATACATAAAGATAAATATATTGGATGACTATATTTGGACATCGGAATGGTTCCGGGTGAGATCGGGCATTTTCCGATGTACTGGGAGGTTACCGGAACCCCCCGGGAGGTATATGGGCATTATTTGGCCAAAGTGGGAGAGAGGAGAAAGGAGCAAAGGAGGCCCCCCCCCCAATCCCAATCCGAATTGGGAGGGGGGCCGACCCCCCCTTTCCTTCCTCCTTCCTCCCCCTTCCTTCTCTCCTAATCCAACTAGGGAAAGGGGGGAATCCTACTCCCGGTGGGAGTAGGAATCTGGTACGTCCATTTTGCATCATGCTTTTACTTTGATATTTATTACATTATGGCCTATTATTACACATTATGTCACAATACTTATTCCTACTCTCTCTTGTTTTACAAGGTTTATATGAAGAGGGAGAATGCCGGCAGCTGGAATTCTGGGCTGGAAAAGGAGCAAATATTAGAGACCTATTCTGCACATCTCCAAAAGTCATTAAACTTCACAGGAGCACGTTTCAGAATTAAAAAATATTGGGCGAAAGAAGTACCAGAGGGGGGCCACCCACCATCCATGAGGGTGGGGGCGCGCTCCCTGCCTCGTGGCCTCCCTGGCAGCCCTCTGATGCCCATCTTCTGCTATATGAGGTCTTTCGTCGAGGAAAAAATGATAAGCTAGCTCACGGGACGAAACTCCGCCGCCACAAGGCGGAACCTTGGCGAAACCAATCTAGGGCTCCAGCGGAGCTCTTCTGCCGGGGAAACTTCCCTCCGGGAGGGGGAGATCATCACCATCGATCCTCTTATCTGGAGGGGGTCAATCCCCATCAATATATTCACTAGCACCATCTCATCTCAAACCCTAGTTTATCTCTTGTATCCAATCTTTGTCTCAAAACCTCAGATTGGTACCTGTGGGTTGCTAGTAGTGTTGATTACTCCATGTAGTTGATGCTAGTTGGTTTATTCGGTGGAAGATCATATGTTCAGATACTTTATGCATATTAATACCCCTTTGATTATGAACATGAATATGATTTGTGAGTAGTTATGTTTGTTCCTGAGGACATAGGAGAAGTCTTGCTATAAGTAGTCATGTGAATTTGGTATTCGTTTGATATTTTGATGAGATGTATGTTGTCTCTCCTCTAGTGGTGTCATGTGAACGTCGACTACATGAAACTTCACCATTGTTTAGGCCTATGGGAAGGCATTGGGAAGTAATAAGTAGATGATGGGTTGCTAGAGTGACATAAGCTTAAACCCTAGTTTATGAGTTGCTTCATAAGGGGCTGATTTGGATCCATATGTTTCATGCTATGGTTAGGTTTACCTTAATACTTCTTTTGTAGTTGCGGATGCTTGCAATAGGGGTTAATCATAAGTGGGATGCCTGTCCAAGGAAGGACAGTACCCAAGCACCGGTCCACCCACATATCAAGTTATCAAAGTACCGAACGCGAATCATATGAACGTGATGAAAACTAGCTTGATGATACTTCCCATGTGTCATCGGGAGCGCTTTCCTTTATATAAGAGTTTGTGTAGGCTTGTCCTTTGCTACAAAAAGGATTGGGACATCTTGCTGCACCTTATTTACTTTTATTACTTGTTACCCTTTACAAATTATCTTATCACAAAACTATTTGTTACCGATAATTTCAGTGCTTGTAGAGAATACCTTTTTGAAAACTGCTTATCATTTCCTTCTGCTCCTCGTTGGGTTCGACACTCTTACTTATCGAAAGGACTATGATAGACCCCCTATACTTGTGGGTCATCAAGACTCTTTTCTGGCGCCGTTGCCGGGGAGTGAATGCTTTTGGTACGTGGAATTTGGTAAGGAAAAATTCATATAGTGTGCTGAAATTTACTGTCACTTGTTACTATGGAACATAATCCTTTGAGGGGTTTGTTCGGGGTATCTTCACCCCAACCAGTGGAGCAAAGAGTTGTTCACCAACCTACTGAACCTACTGAAAATGTTTACTTTGAAATTCCTTCAGGTATGATAGAGAAACTGCTAGCTAATCCTTTTACATGTGATGGAACAATACATCCCGATTTGCACCTAATCTATGTGGATGAAGTTTGTGTATTATTTAAGCTTGCAGGTATGCCCGAGGATGTTATCAAGAAGAAGGTCTTCCCTTTGTCTTTTAAGGGAAAGGCATTGACATGGTTTAGGCTATGTGATGATATGGGATCATGGAACTACAACCGATTGAAATTGGAATTTCATCAGAAGTTTTATCATATGCATCTTGTTGATCGTGATCGTAATTATATATATAATGTTTGGCCTCATGAAGGAGAAAGCATCGCTCAAGCTTGGGGGAGGCTTAAGTCAATGTTATATTCATGCCCCGATCATGATCTCTCAAGATAAATTATTATTCAAAATTTTTATGCTCGGCTTTCTCTCGATAATTGCTCCATGCTCGATACTTCTTGAACTGGCTCATTTATGATGAAGACTATTGAATTCAAATGGGATTTATTGGAAATAATTAAAAGCAACTCTGAAGATTGGGACCTCAACGGAGGTAAGGAGTCAGGTTTAACACCTAAGTTTGATTGTGTTAAATCTTTTATGGATACCGATGCTTTCTGTGAATTTAGCACTAAATATGGACTTGCCTCTGAGCTGTGAATCCTTTGCTACTCATGTTGATTTCCCTAAGGAGAAGTGGTTTAAATATAACCCCCCCATTTGAAGTAAAAGTAGTTGCACCTATTAAAGTTGAAGAAAAGACTATCACTTATAATGATCCTGTTGTTCCTACTGCTTATATTGAGGAACCACCTTTCCCTGTTAGAATAAAGGAGCATGCTAAAGCTTCAGCTGTGGTTCGTAAGAGTAATACTAGAGCACCTACTCCCTCTGAGCAAATTAAAGTTGAACCTAGTATTTCTATGGTTAAAGATCTCTTGGCCGATAATATTGATGGGCATGTTATTTACTTCTGTGATGAAGCTGCTAGAATTGCTAGACCCGATATTAAAAATAAACATAGACCTGTTATAGGCATGCCTGTTATTTCTGTCAAAATAGGAGATCATTGCTATCATGGCTTATGTGATATGGGTGCTAGTGCAAGTGCAATACCTCATTCCTTATATAAAGAAATTATGCATGATATTGCACCTGCTGAGATAGAGGAAATTGATGTTACTATTAAGCTTGCCAATAGAGACACTATTTCACCAGTTGGGATTGTTAGAGATGTTGAAGTCTTGTGTCAGAAAGTCAATATCCTGCTGATTTTCTTGTTCTTTGTTCCCCACAAGATAACTTTTGTCCCATTATATTTGGTAGACCCTTCTTGAATACTGTTAATGCTAAGATAGACTGCAAGAAGGATGTAGTTACTATTGGTTTGGGGGATATGTCTCATGAGTTTAATTTTGCTAAATTTCGTAGGCAACCCCATGATGAAGAATTGCCTAGTAAACATGAAATTATTGGTCTTGCTTCTATTTCTGTGCCTCCTAATGATCCTTTAGAACAATATTTGCTAGACCATGAAAAATGATATGTTTATGAATGAAAGAAGGGAAATAGATGAAGTATTCTTTAAACAGGGGCCTATTTTGAAACACAACTTGCCTGTTGAGATTTTAGGGGATCCCCCTCCACCCAAGGGTGATCTCGTGTTTGAGCTTAAACCTTTACCTGATACTCTTAAATATACTTATCTTGATGGGAAAGAGATATATCCTGTTATTATTAGAGCTAACCTTTCAGAGCATGAGGAAATGAAATTATTGAAAACTCTGAAGAAGCACCATGCTCTGATTGGATATACTCTTGATGATCTTAAGGGCATTAGTCCCACTCTATAGCCAGCACAAAATAAAATTGGAGAAAGACGCGAAACCGATTGTTGATCACCAACGACGGTTAAATCCTAAGATGAAAGAAATGGTAAGAAAAGAAATACTAAAGCTTCTGGAGGCAGGTATAATTTATCCCGTTGCTGATAGCAGTGGGTAAGTCCTGTCCATTGTGTCCCTAAGAAGGGAGGTATTACTGTTGTTCCTAATGATAAAGATGAACTGATCCCACAAAGAATTGTTATAGGTTATAGAATGGTAATTGATTTCCGCAAATTAAATAAAGCTACTAAAAAGGATCATTACCCTCTACCTTTTATTGATCAAATGCTAGAAAGATTATCCAAACATACACATTTTTGCTTTCTAGATGGTTATTCAGGTTTCTCTCAAATACCTGTGTCAAAAGAGGATCAAGAAAAGGCAACTTTTACTTTCCCTTTCGGTACCTTTGCTTATAGACATATGCCTTTTGGTTTATGCAATGCACCTACTACCTTTCAAAGATGTATGACTGCTATATTCTCTGACTTTTGTGAAAAGATTGTTGAGGTATTTATGGATGATTTTTCCGTATATGGAACTTCTTTTGATGATTGCTTAAGCAACCTTGATCGATTTTTGCAGAGATGTGAAGAAACTAATCTTGTCTTGAATTGGGAGAAGTGCCACTTTATGGTTAATGAAGGTATTGTCTTGGGGCTTAAAATTTCTGAAAGAGGTATTGAAGTTGATAAAGCTAAGGTTGATGCTATTGAAAAGATGTCGTGTCCTAAGGACATTAAAGGTATAAGAAGTTTCCTTGGTCATGCCTGTTTTTATAGGAGGTTCATTAAGGACTTCTCTAAAATTTCTAGGCCTCTGACTAATCTCTTACAAAAATATGTTCCATTTGTCTTTAATGATGATTGTGTAGAAGCATTTGAAATACTTAAGAAAGCTTTAATTTCTGCACCTATTGTTCAGCCTCCTGATTGGAATTTACCATTTGAAATTATGTGTGATGCTAGTGATTATGTTGTAGGGGATGTTCTAGGACAAAGAGTTGATAAGAAATTAAATGTTATCCAATATGCTAGTAAAACCCTAGATAGTGCTCAAAGAAATTATGCTACTACTGAAAAAAGATTTTTTGGCAGTTGTATTTGCTTGTGATAAGTTTAGACCTTATATTGTTGATTCTAAGGTAACTGCTCACACTAATCATGCTGCTATTAAATATCTTATGGAAAAGAAAGATGCCAAATTCTTTAAAGAAAAAGAAGATGGCATGATAAAAGGATACAAAAATGTGAGTTTAATGTAGGTGATTATGTATTGTTATACAACTTTCATTTAAGATTTTTTGCAGGAAAACTCCTTTCTAAATGGGAAGGTCCTTACGTCATCGTGGAGGTCTATTGTTCCAGTGCTATAAAAATCAACAACTTCGAAGGCACAAATCCGAGGGTGGTGAATGGTCAAAGAATCAAACATTATATCTCAGGTGACCCCATAAATGTTGAAACTAATGTTATTGAAACTGTAAACCCGAAGGAATACATAAAGGACACTTTCCAGAACGTTTCAAACTTCAAAAAGGAATAGGTATGAGGTACGGTAAGTAAACCGACTCCAAAATAGTTCTAATAGCAATTTTTCTCTGTTTTCAAATATTTAAGAAAATAGGAAAATAAGAAGCAGTCCGGGAAGGACACGAGGCTTCCACGAGGGTGGAGGGCACGCCCTACCCCCCCTGGGCGTGCCCCTGCCTCGTGGGCACCTCGTGTGCTCTCCGGACTCCGTTTTCTTGCACGATACTTCTTTTGGTCGGTAAAAATTCATTATATAATCTCTCGAAGGTTTTGACCACCGTATCACGCATATATTCTCTGTCTTTGTTTCGATTTGTTTTTCTGACAGATCTAGATCACCATGACGTCTCCAAGTGCCCCCAAGGACAAGTTCTTCGAGAAGGTCATCAACCCCTAGCTCGTGGAGGTGTTGCAACACCCTCAAACCATTGAGATGCGTGAGGGGTTGCTGCACATCCGCGATGTTGAGGGACCAAGGAGGACCGGAAGCATAGAGACAAGACTCGAAGGAATGGAGCAACAAGTTTTCAAGTGCTAGGAGATGGTGGAACATGGACTCGACACCAACCACATAATGATCACGGAGTTCACCAACACCGCCAAGCTAGATGCCAGAAACATTGGAGAGACCATCTTCAAGCTGCATGAGAAAATCGAGCATCTCCAAGCCCAGATCTATGACCTGCAAAACCAAAACTATGAGTATGAATATAGATTCAAGAGGACGAGTTTGGCTGTAGATTCGAGGATCCCAGAGACTCGATCATCCTCCTATGATGGTGAGCCTATGCCTTGGAAGATGGACGGCAAGCCTACATCATCAACAACTCCATCATCACTACCTCCGAGGAAGGAGACATAAACACATGGGTATGGGCACTCCCCTTGGCAACTGCCAAGCTTGGGGGAGTGCCCCGGTATCGTACCACCATCACTTTTATCTTTACCTTTTTCTTAGTTCGATCCTTTTGGTAATATCTTGATCTAGTACAATAAAGTTTTAATATGATCTATTTTTGAGTTTTGCTTTATGATCCTTCTATGTAATCGAGTCCATGAGCTATATATAATAAAGATTAGTGTTGAGTCAAGGGCTTGACTATTTGCTATGATCTTGAGGGAATAAAATAAAAGAGGAAGAATAAAAAGAAATAAAGAGATCATATGGATCTTATGGAGAGTAATGACTTCACATATAAAAAGTATGATGAATAAAAGTTGTTGAGAGTTGACAAACATAGTTTTGGTCATCGTTGCAATTAATAAGAAGTAATAAATAAAGAGAGGTCTTCACATATAAATACACTATCTTGGACATCTTGTATGATTGTGAGCACTCATTAAAATATGACATGGTAAAGAGTTGACGTTGGACAAGGAAGACAATGTAATGGGTTATGTTTTCTTACATCTGAGATAAATTATATTGTCATGGATCATCTAACATGATTGAGCTTGCCTTTCCCCCTCATGCTTGCCAAAATCTTTGCACCAAGTAGAGATACTACTTGTGCTTCCAAACACCCTTAAACCAGTTTTTCCATGAGAGTCCACCATACCTACCTATGGATTGAGTAAGATCCCTCAAGTAAGTTATCATCGGTGCAAGCAATAAAAAAATTGCCCTCTAAATATGTATGACTTATTAGTGTGGGAGAAAATGAGCTTTGTACGATCGTGTGATATGGAAGAAATAAAAGCGACAGACTGCATAATAAAGGTCCATATCACAAGTGGCAATATAAAGTGACGTTCTTTTGCATTAAGATTTTGTGCATACAACCATAAAAGCACATGACAACCTCTGCTTCCCTTTGCGAAGGGCCTATCTTTTATTTTTGTCTTATACTTCATACAAGTGTCATGGTGATCTTCACCTTTTCCTTTTTACATTTTACCCTTTGGCAAGCACAATGTGTTGGAAAGATCCTGATATATATAGCTAATTGGATGTGAGTTTTCATGAACTATTATTGTTAACATTATCCTTGAGGTAAAAGGTTGGGAGGCAAAACTATAAGCCCCTATCTTTCTCTGTGTCCAACTAAAACTTCATACCCATAAATATTGCGTGAGTGTTAGCAATTGTGAAAGACTAAATGATAGTTGAGTATGTGGACTTGCTGAAAAGCTCTTATATTGACTCTTTCTGATGTTATGATAAATTGCAATTCCTTCAAAGACTGATATTATAGTTTGTTGGTTTTCAATGAAGTTTATCATTCATACTTGAAACTGTGAATGAATTGTTACTTTAGCATAAGAGATCATATGACAATATATATATATATATATATATATATATATATATATATATATGTTGGTCTAAGAATGATCATGATGCCCTCATGTCCGTATTTTATTTTATCGACACCTCTATCTCTAAATATGTGGACATATTTTTCGATTTCGGCTTCCGCTTGAGGACAAGCGAGGTCTAAGCTTGGGGGAGTTGATACGTCCATTTTGCATCATGCTTTTATATTGATTTTGTTGCATTATGGGCTGTTACTACACATTATGTCACAATACTTATGCCTATTCTCTCTTGTTTTACAAGGTTTATATGAAGAGGGAGAATGCCGGTAGCTGGAATTCGGGGCTGGAAAAAGAGCAAATATTAGAGACCTATTTTGCACATCTCCAAAAGTCCTGAAACTTCACGGGAGCACATTTCAGAATATATAAAAAATATTGGGCGAAAGAAGTACCAGAGGGGGGCCACCCACCATCCACGAGGGTGGGGCGCGCCCTACCCCCTGGGCGCGCCCCCTGCCTCGTGGGCCCCCTGGCAGCCCTCTGATGCCCATCTTATGGAATATGAGGTCTTTCATCGAGGAAAAATGATAAGCTAGCTCACGGGACGAAACTCTACCGCCACGAGGCAGAGCCTTGGCGGAAGCAATTTAGGGCTCCGACGGAGCTGTTTTGCCGGGGAAACTTTCCTCCGGGAGGGGGAAATCATCACCATCGTCATCATCATCGATCCTCTCATCGGGAGGGGGTTAATACCCATCAACATATTCACCAGTGCCATCTCATCTCAAACCCTAGTTCATCTCTTGTATCCAATCTTTGTCTCAAAACCTCAGATTGGTACCTGTGGGTTGATAGTAGTGTTGATTACTCCTTGTAGTTGATGCTAGTTGGTTTATTTGGTGGAAGATCATATGT
The DNA here is from genome assembly GCF_002162155.2 of Triticum dicoccoides. Classification (NCBI taxonomy): domain Eukaryota; kingdom Viridiplantae; phylum Streptophyta; class Magnoliopsida; order Poales; family Poaceae; genus Triticum; species Triticum dicoccoides. Next base: position 341,968,338 of record NC_041388.1, on the reverse strand, counting down.
TCAGATCCTTTATGCATATTAATACCCCTCTGATTATGAACATGAATATGATTTGTGAGTAGTTAAGTTTGTTCCTGAGGACATGGGAGAAGTCTTGCTATAAGTAGTCATGTGAATTTGGTATTCGTTCGATATTTTGATGAGATGTAGTTGTCTCTCCTCTAGTGGTGTCATGTGAACGTCGACTACATGACACTTCACCATTGTTTGGGCCTAGGGGAAGGCATTGGGAAGTAATAGTAGATGATGGGTTGCTAGAGTGACAGAAGCTTAAACCCTAGTTTATGAGTTGCTTCGTAAGGGGCTGATTTGGATCCATATGTTTCATGCTACGGTTAGGTTTACCTTAATACTTCTTTTGTAGTTTCAGATGCTTGCAATAGGGGTTAATCATAAGTGGGATGCTTGTCCAAGGAAGGACAGTACCCAAGCACCGGTCCACCCACATATCAAATTATCAAAGTACCGAACGTGAATCATACGAACGTGATGAAAACTAGCTTGACGATAATTCCCATGTGTCCTCGTGACCTCTTACCTTTATATAAGAGTTTGTCCAGGCTTGTCATTTGCTACAAAAAGGATTAGGCCATCTTGTTGCACCTTATTTACTTTTATTACTTGTTACCCGTTACAAATTATCTTATCACAAAACTATTTGTTATTGGTAATTTTAGTGCTTGTAGAGAATACCTTACTGAAAACTGCTTATCATTTCCTTCTGCTCCTCATTGGGTTCGACGTTCTTACTTATCAAAAGGACTAAGATAGATCCCCTATACTTGTGGGTCATCAGACTCCCCTTGGGGCGCGCCTAGGAAGCCGGCCCCCTCCCCCTCCTCCATTCCTATATATATGGGGGAGGGGGCACCCCATAGACACACACGTTGATCATTGATCTCTTAGCCGTGTGCGGTGCCCCCCTCCACCATAATCCACCTCAGTCATATCGTAGCGGTGCTTAGGCGAAGCCCTGTTCCGGTAGCATCATCATCACTGTCATCATGCCTTCGTGCTGACGAAGCTCTCGCTCAACACTCTACTGGATTGTGAGTTCGTGGGACGTCACCGAGCCAAACGTTTGCAGATTGCGGAGGTGCCGTACCTTCGGTGCAAGGATCGGTCGATCGTGAAGATGTACTACTACATCAACCGCGTTGTCATAACGCTTCCGCTTACGGTCTACGAGGGTACATGGACAACACTCTTCCCTCTCGTTGCTGTGCATCACCATGATCTTGCGTGTGCGTAGGAATTTTTTTGAAATTACTATGTTCCCCAACAACAAGGTGTTCCTCTGGTATTTGGAGTTGCATAATCTCATAGTTAGAGGAATATGTATAAGTCATGAAGAAAGCAGTAGCAATAAAACTAAACGATCATTATGCTAAGCTAAGGGATGGGTCTTGTCCATCACATCATTCTCTAATGATGTGATCCCGTTCATCAAATGACAACACATGTCTATGGTTAGGAAACTTAACCATCTTTGATTAATGAGCTAGTCAAGTAGAGGCATACTAGGGACACTTTGTTTGTCTATGTATTCACACATGTACTAAGTTTCCGGTTAATACAATTCTAGAATGAATAATAAACATTTATCATGACATAAGGAAATATAAATAACAACTTTATTATTTCCTCTAGGGAATATTTCCTTCAGTCTCCCACTTGCACTAGAGTCAATAATCTAGATTACATAGTAATGATTCTAACACCCATGGAGTCTTGGTGCTGATCATATTTTGCTCATGAAAGAGGCTTAGTCAACGGGTCTACAACATTCAGACTCGTATGTATCTTGCAAATCTCTGTGTCTTCTTCCTTGACTTGATCGCGGATGGAATTGAAGCATCTCTTGATGTGTTTGGTTCTCTTGTGAAATCTGGATTCCTTCACCAAGGCAATTGCTCCAGTATTGTCACAAAAGATTTTCGTTGGACCCGATGCACTAGGTATTACACCTAGATCGGATATGAACTCCTTCATCCAGACTCCTTCATTTGCTGCTTCCGAAGCAGCTATGTACTCTGCTTCACACGTAGATCCCACCACGATGCTCTGCTTGGAACCACACCAACTTACAACTCCACCATTCAATATAAATATGTATCCAGTTTGTGATATAGAGTCATCCGGATCAGTGTCAAAGCTTGCGTCGACGTAACCATTTATGACAAGCTCTTTGTCACTGAGGGAGTCCTGGATTATGGGGTCTCCGGACAGCCGGACTATGTCCTTTGGCCAGACTATTGGACTATGAAGATACAAGATTGACGACTTCATCCCGTGTCCGGATGGGACTTTCCTTGGTGTGGAAGGCAAGCTTGGCAATACGAATATGTTGATCTCCTCCCTTGTAACCGACTCTGTGTAACCCTAACCCCTCCGGTGTCTATATAAACCAGAGGGTTTAGTCCATAGGACAACATACAATCATACCATAGGCTAGCTTCTAGGGTTTAGCCTCTACGATCTCGTGGTAGATCAACTCTTGTAATACTCATATCATCAAGAAAAATCAAGCAGGACGTAGGGTATTACCTCCATCAAGAAGGCCCGAACCTGGGTAAAACATCGTGTCCCCTGCCTCCTGTTACCATCCGCCTTAGACGCACAGTTAGGGACCCCCTACCCGAGACCCGCCGGTTTTGACACCGACATTGTTGCTTTCATTAAGAGTTCCACTGTGCCGTCACCGTAAGGCTCGATGGCCCCTTAGATCGTCGGTAACGATGCGGTCCAGGGTGAGGTTTTCCTCCCCGGACAGATCTTCGTATTCGGAGGCTTCACACTGGAGGCCAATTCGCTTGGCCATCTGGAGCAGATCGAGAGCTACGCCCCTGGCCATCAGGTCAGGTTCGGAAACCTAAACTACAATGCCGACATCCGCGGAGACTTGATATTCGACGGATTCGAGCCCATGTCAGGTGCGCCGCACAATCACGACGAGCATGACATCACTCTGCCGTCGGACAGTGTTTGGGAGATCGCATCTGCAACTACTCCGGCCTTCAATCCGGAGCAAATTGCGCCATCCGAGGACGGAGGGATAGACCCCGCCATGGAGGCCGCACTCTTAGTGGTGATGGAGTCGGATACTGACTTCACCCCTTACGAGAGCCGTGTCGCTGAACCACGGGATTCGTCTCCGGCCACGGACTTCGAGCCGCCTGCATCCGTGCTTATCGAATCTGATTGGGCGCCGATCATGGAGTTCACCTCCGCGGATATCTTTCAACACTCGCCTTTCGGCGATGTGCTAAATTCATTAAGGTCCCTCTCATTGTCAGGAGAACCTTGGCCGAATTATGTCCGTGTAGAATGGGATGCGGACGACGAAGAAATTCGCTGCCCACCCACCACCCACTTAGTAGCCACTGTCGACGATTTAACCGACATGCTCGACTTCAACTCTGAAGACATCGACGGTATGGACGAAGATGCAGGAGACGAACAGGAACCACCGCCCACAGGGCGCTGGACCGCCACCTCATCATATGATATATACATGGTGGACACCCCCAAAGAAGACAATGGCGACGAGACATCGGAGGATGACCCCTCCAAGAAGCAACCCAATCGTCGATGTCAGCGGCACTGCTCTAAGTCCCGCCACAGCAAAAGTAGTGATACCGGCACAAGAGATAATAACACTCCGGACAGTGCCGAAGACAACCACAATCCCCTCCAGAACGATGTAGAGCGGGAGGGCGAACAAGCTAGCCCTCCAGAGCACGCAACAGATGGAGAATCGGAGGAGGACAATTACATGCCTCTCTCTGAAGACGAGGTGAGCCTCGGCGGTGAAGAATTTATCGTACCTAAGGATCTCGTCGAGCAGGAGTGCTTCAAGCGCCGGCTTATGGCCACAGCAAATATCCTGAAGAAAAAGCAACAACAACTTCAAGCTGATCAAGACTTGCTAGAAGACAGATGGACCCAAGTCCTTGCGGCCGAGGAATATGAACTCGAGCGCCCCTCCAAGAGTTACCCAAAGCGCAGGTTGCTACCTCACCTCAAGGAGGAAGCATTGAAACCCACATCACCAGTGCACGATGCGGCTGACCGGCCACCTCGTGGCCGAGATAGAGAGGCGTTTCAGCCTGAAGTTCAGCCTGCACCTTGCCGCCACTCAAACAAAAATACCAAGGCCCCGGGAAACACACGGGACCTGCGAGACGTATTGGACAGTAGGGCAAAACATGCAAGGTCGATATACAGGTCACAGGGGCGCGCGCCAACACGGGACGATGATCGTCGTGTCGGATACACTAAAGGTAAATCTGACCGGGACGAATACAACATGATGTAGAGTATTAAGTTAAAAAACAGAGTAACGCCTTAAGCAAGATGAAATGATGTAGAGAGATAAATTCATGCAATATGAAATAAACCCATCTTGTTATCCTCGATGGCAATGATACAATATGTGCCTTGCTGCCCCTTCTGTCACTGGGAAAGGACACCGCAAGATCGAACCCAAAGCTAAGCACTTCTCCCATGGCAAGAACTACCAATCTAGTTGGCCAAACCAAACGGATAATTCGAAGAGACTTGCAAAGACAACCAATCATACATAAAAGAATTCAGAGAAGATTCAAATATTATTCATAGATAGACTTGATCATAAACCCATAATTCATCGTTCTCAACAAACACACCGCAAAAAGAAGATTACATCGAATAGATCTCCACAAGAGAGGGGGAGAACTTTGTATTGAGATCCAAAAAGAGAGAAGAAGCCATCTAGCTACTAACTATGGACCCGAAGGTCTGAGGTAAACTACTCACACTTCATCGGAGAGGCTATGATGATGTAGAAGCCCTCCGTGATGACGGCCCTCTTCCGGCGGAGCTATGGAACAGGCCCCAAGATGGGATCTCATGGATACAGAAAGTTGCGGCGGTGGAATTAGGTTTTTGGCTCCTGTTCTGATCGTTTGGGGGTACGTAGGTATATATAGGAGGAAGGAGTACATCAGAGGAGCACCGAGGGGCCCACGAGGCAGGGGGCGCGCCCTAGGGGGGGCGCCCCCACCCTCGTGACCGCCTCTCCGATGCCTTGGCGTAGGGTCCAAGTCTCCTGGATCACGTTCTGTGAGAAAATCATGTTCCCGAAGGTTTCATTCCGTGTGGACTCCGTTTGATATTCCGTTTCTTCGAAACACTGAAATAGGCAAAAAAACAGCAATTCTGGGATGGGCCTCCGGTTAATAGGTTAGTCCCAAAAATAATATAAAAGTGGAAAATAAAGCCCAATATAGTCCAAAACAGTAGATAATATAGCATGGAGCAATCAAAAATTATAGATACGTTGGAGACGTATCAGGCATCCCCAAGCTTAATTCCTACTCGTCCTCGAGTAGGTAAATGATAAAAAGAGAATTTTTTATGCGAGTGCTACTTGGCATAATTTCAATGGAAATCTTCTTAATTGTGATATGAATATTCAGATTCGAAAGATTCAAGACAAAAGTTTATATTGACATAAAAAATAATAATACTTCAAGCATACTAACAAATCAATTATGTCTTCTCAAAATAACATGGCCAAAGAAAGTTATCCCTACAAAATCATATAGTCTGGCTATGCTCTATTTCACCACACAAAGTATTTAAATCATGCACAACCCCGATGACAAGCCAAGCAATTGTTTCATACTCTAAATTTTTCAAAACTTTTTCAATCTTCACGCAATACATGAGCGTGAGCCATGGATATAGCACTATAGGTGGAATAGAAAGGTGGTTGTGGAGAAGACAAAAAGGAGAAGATAGTCTCACATCAACTAGGCGTATCAACGGGCTATGGAGGTGCCCATCAATAGATATCAATGTGAGTGAGTAGGGATTGCCATGCAACGGATGCACTAGAGCTATAAGTATATGAAAGCTCAAAAAGAAACTAAGTGGGTGTGCATCCAACTTGCTTGCTCATGAAGACCTAGGGCAATTTCAGGAAGCCCATCATTGGAATATACAAGCCAAGTTCTATAATATAAAATTCCCACTAGTATATGAAAGTGATAACATGAGAGACTCTCTACTATGAAGATCATGGTGATACTTCGAAGCACAAGTGTGGTAAGAGGATAGTAACATTGTCCCTTCTCTCTTTTTCTCTCATTTTTTTTATTTTTTTATTTGGGCCTTTTCTATTTTTTTATATGGCCTCTTTTCATTTGGGCTTCTTTGGCCTCTCTTTTTTTATTTATTTTTTCATCCGGAGTCTCATCCCGACTTATGAGGGAATCGTAGTCTCCATCATTCTTTCCTCACTAGGACAATGCTCTAATAATGATGACATCACACTTCTATTTGTCTTACAACTCAACAATTACAACTCGATACTTAGAACAAAATATGACTCTATATGAATGCATCCGGCGGTGTACCGGGATATGCAATATGACAATGATGAATGTGTCATGAACGGAACGGTGGAAAGTTGCATGGCAATATATCTCGGAATGGCTATGGAAATGCCATAATAGGTAGGTATGGTGGCTGTTTTGAGGAAGGTATATGGTAGTGTATGATACCGGCAAAAAGGGCACGGTATTAGAGAGGCTAGCAAAGGTGGAAGGGTGAGAGTGCGCATAATCCATGGACTCAACATTAGTCATAAAGAACTCATATACTTATTGCAAAAATTTAGAAGTTATCAAAGCAAAGTATTACGCGCATGCTCCTAGGGGGATAGATTGGTAGGAAAAGACCATCACTCGTCCCTGACCGCCACTCATAAGGAAGACAATCAATAAATAAATCATGCTCTGACTTCATCACATAACGGTTCACCATACGTGCATGCTACGGGAATCACAAACTTTAGCACAAGTATTCTTTAAATTCACAACTACTCAACTAGCATGAATTTAATATTATCACCTCCATATCTCAAAACAATTATCATGCTTCAATCTTTTCTTAGTATTCAACACACTCAAAAGAAAGTTTCACAAATCTTGAATACCAAGCATATTATTATTAAGCAAATTACCATGCTATTAAGACTCTCAAAATAATTTAAGTGAAGCATGAGAGATCAATAGTTTCTTTAAAAGAAATCCACCACCGTGCTCTAAAAGATCTAAGTGAAGCACATAGAGAAAAATTATAACGCTCAAAAGATATAAGTGAAGCACATAGAGAAAAATTATAACGCTCAAAAGATATAAGTGAAGCACATAGAGAAAAATTATAACGCTCAAAAGATATAAGTGAAGCACATAGAGTATTCTATCAAATTTTAATTCATGTATGGCTCTCTCAAAAGGTGTGTACATCAAGGATGATTGTGGCATACTAAGACACAAAGACAAAAATAATATAAGACGCTCCGAGCAAAACACATATCATGTTGGTGAATAAAAATATAGCTCCAAGTAAATTACCGATGGAAGTGGACAAAAGAGGGGATGCCTTCCGGGGCATCCCCAAGCTTTGACTTCTTGGTGTCCTTGGATTATCTTGGGGGTGCCATGGGCATCCCCAAGCTTAGGCTCTTTCCACTCCTTGTTCCATAATCCATCAAAAGAATTCACCCAAAACTTGAAAACTTCACAACACAAAACTTAAAGTAGAAAACTCGTGAGCTCTGTTAGCGAAAGAAAACAAAAGACCACTTCAAGTTACTGTAATTAACTCATTATTTATTTATATTGGTGTTAAACCTACTGTATTCCAACTTCTCTATGGATTATAAACTATTTTATTAGCCATAGATTCATCAAAATAAGCAAACAACACACGAAAAACAGAATCTGTCAAAAACAGAACAGTCTGTAGTAATCTGTAGCTAGCGCACGATCTGGAACCCCAAAATTTCTAAAATAAATTGCTGGACATGAGGAATTTATCTATTAATCATCTGAAAAAATAATTAACTAAATAGGACTCTTCAAATAAAAATGACAGCAGTTCTCGTGAGTGCTAAAGTTTCTGTTTTGTACAGCAAGTTCAACAAGACTTTCCCCAAGTCTTCCCAATGGTTCTACTTGGCACAAACACTAATTAAACACAAAAAACACAACCAAAACAGAGGCTAAATAATTTATTTATTACTAAGCAGGAGCAAAAATCAAGGAATAAAAATAAAATTGGGTTGCTTCCCAACAAGCGCTATCGTTTAACGCCCCTAGCTAGGCATAAAAGCGAGGATAGATCTAGGTATTGCCATTTTTGGTTGGCAATTCTTCGATGAGGCATCTATTTCCCTTAGGAATTTCTTTCTTTCTAGGGATTATCAAACTTTTGGGCACAAGATCGAAAAATTCATTTGTAGCAATTGGTTCCTTAATGATAGCAAAAAGATTGGGATGAATACTTATAGATTTAAGATCCGCGGTTTCCTTACTAGATGATTCACCCTTACTTTTAGGAACATACAAAAGCTTGGCAATTTTAGTAGGAGGACTTGAAGTATTCTTTACGGAAGAAAAAGTGGTTCCCAAGTTTGTAATGATACCCTCAAGTTTATCAATTCTAGTAGAATCTAAGTTTATCTTCTCATTAACTATGGGTTCCTTTTCCTTAATATTTTTCAAAGTCATTCCTACCTTAGATCCATATTGAGTAATTTGATTGTGGATCTTTTTATCTAGATTTTCAATTAATTCAATAGTAGCAACTTTATTTTCAATAATTTCAAGTCTTTGCATGACATGCTCCAAAGTTAACATGGTTCCATTAACCAAAAGAGGTGGTGAGCCAAATAAATTTAACATAGCATTATAATAATCAAAAGTATGGCTACCCAAGAAGTTCCCTCCGGTAATGATATTGAGGATATATCTATACCAAGGATTAACGCCTACATAAAAATTGCGGAGAAGAACTAAGGTAGATTGCTTCCTGGTAGATCTATTTTGAGCATTGCAAATTCTATACCAAGCATCTTTTAAATTTTCTCCCTCCCTTTGTTTAAAATTTAAAACTTCACTCTCGGGAGACAACGGAGAAGATATGAGACTAGCCATGATGACAAGCAAACAAACTAGCACACGAGCAAACAAGAGCAAACGGGCAAAAGAGGCAAATAGAGAGGGAGGAAAGAGAGAGAGAGAGAGGGCGAATAAAATGGCAAGGGTGAAGTGGGGGAGAGGAAAATGAGAGGCAAATGGCAGATAATGTAATGCGAGAGATAGGGATTGTGATGGGTACTTGGTATGTTGACTTTTTGCGTAGACTCCCCGGAAACGGCGCCAGAAATCCTTCTTGCTACGTCTTGAGCTTGCGTTGGTTTTCTCTTAAGAGGAAGGGATGATACAGTAGAGTAGCGTAAGTATTTCCCTCGGTTTTTGAGAACCAAGGTATCAATCCAGTAGGAGGCCACGCTCAAGTCCCTCGTACCTGCACAAAACGATGGCTACTCGCAACCAACGCGATTAGGGGTTGTCAATCCCTTCACGGTCACTTACGAGGGTGAGATCTAATAGATATAATATTTTTGGTTTTTTTGGTATAAAGATGCAACGTGAAAAGTAAAGGCAAAGTAAAAAAGAAAAGCAAGATTAAAGTGATGGAGATTGATATGATGAGAATAGACCCGGGGGCCATAGGTTTAACTAGTGGTTTCTCTCAAGAGCATAAGTATTCTACGGTGGGTGAACAAATTACTATTGAGCAATTGACAGAATTGAGCATAGTTATGAGAATATCTAGGTATGATCATGTATATATGCATCACGTCCGTGACAAGTAGACCGAAACGATTCTACATGCATCTAGAGTATTAAGTTAAAAACAGAGTAACGCCTTAAGCAAGATGACATGATGTAGAGAGATAAATTCATGCAATATGAAATAAACCCCATCTTGTTATCCTCGATGGCAACGATACAATATGTGCCTTGCTGCCCCTTCTGTCACTGGGAAAGGACACCGCAAGATCGAACCCAAAGCTAAGCACTTCTCCCATGGCAAGAACTACCAATCTAGTTGGCCAAACCAAACGGATAATTAGAAGAGACTTGCAAAGATAACCAATCATATATAAAAGAATTCAGAGAAGATTCAAATATTATTCATAGATAGACTTGATCATAAACCCACAATTCATCGATCTCAACAAACACACCGCAAAAAGAAGATTACATCGAATAGATCTCCACAAGAGAGGGGGAGAACTTTGTATTGAGATCCAAAAAGAGAGAAGAAGCCATCTAGCTACTAACTATGGACCCGAAGGTCTGAGGTAAACTACTCACACTTCATCGGAGAGGCTATGATGATGTAGAAGCCCTCCGTGATGACGGCCCTCTTCCAGCGGAGCTCCGGAACAGGCCCCAAGATGGGATCTCATGGATACAGAAAGTTGCGGCGGTGGAATTAGGTTTTTGGCTCCTGTTCTGATCGTTTGGGGTACGTAGGTATATATAGGAGGAAGGAGTACGTCGGAGGAGCACCGAGGGGCCCACGAGGCAGGGGGCGCGCCCTAGGGGGCGCCCCCCACCCTCGTGACCGCCTCTCTGATGCCTTGGCATAGGGTCCAAGTCTCCTGGATCACGTTCGGTGAGAAAATCACGTTCCCGAAGGTTTCAATCCGTTTGGACTCCGTTTGATATTCCGTTTCTTTGAAACACAGAAATAGGCAAAAAACAACAATTCTGGGTTGGGCCTCCGGTTAATAGGTTAGTCCCAAAAATAATATAAAAGTGGAAAATAAAGCCCAATATAGTCCAAAACAGTAGATAATATAGCATGGAGCAATCAAAAATTATAGATACGTTGGAGACGTATCAACATCCACAAGCCGCCTCACCATACCGAAGTAGCTGCCGGGTAGGGGCTCGCCAGGCCACATCCGGACTATATGGCCCTTCATGGCCTGTTCGGCCGCCTTGTGGAGCTCGACCAATTGCTTCAGCTGGTCGCTCAAGGGCATTGGGTGTTCGGTCCCACTATACTAAGACCAGAACAACTTTTCTGTCGAGCTCCCCTCCTCAGCTCGGTAAAACTCCGCGGCATCTAGTACACTGCGGGGAAGATATACGAACGCTCCTGGAGAGCTCCGAACTTGGGTCCTTGTGGGCTTCAGCCTTGGCGCTTCGTGCGCTTTCGAGCACCTTCACAAGCTCGGACTCTCGCGTCTTAGAGTCAAGCTCCAAGGACTCATGTTTTTTGGCGAGAGCCTCGAGCTCTTGCTGCACCTCGCTTACCAGGGCTTCTTGCTTTTCCGCTCAAGGCGCTGCTTCACCGCTTTGTCTTTGGCCTCGGATAGCGCCTTCTTCAGGGTCGCCACCTCGGTCATGGCCCCTGGCAAATTCATGATGATCCTATTACTTCACAACCGAACTTCTTTTTAAAGCGTAGACAAGGTATTGCTTACCTTTACTCTCCTCGAGCTGCCTCTTGGTAAGGCCGAGCTCATCCTCGGACCGCTCCAGGTCCTGCTTCAGTGTAGAGACCTCCGCAGTACGTGCGGCAGCAGCCAGCAGTGAAGCCTACACATACACATAGACACATTCTGATTGGACTCCAGAGTCATCATTTGATCCTCTATTCAGCCTTACTTCGCGAACACCGAACAGAGCATCAGGGGCTACTGTCTATGCGGTAATATTTTCTTATATTTTGATTGCTTACCTCAAAGCCTATTAGGAGGCTGGCGCACGCTTTGGTCGGTCCATTTTTGGCGGACTGAACTTTCTCGATCACCCCACTCATGATAGTGCGGTGCTCTTCGTTGATGGAAGCGCCGCGAAGCACTTCCAGCAAGTTGTTCAGTGCCTCTGGATGGACAGAGGACACCGGCACGGGCGGCTTGCCCCCCTTAACAGGGGATCGCCTACCAGAGTCCGAAACCACCGAAGGTTCCGGGGCAGTATTCGGTTGGGGGCCGAACTTGGAGCCCGCGGGAGTCTTGCTCCCTTTGCGCCTAGGGTCCGGAAGGTCGCCTGGAGGCGCCCCCAGGACTACCTCCCCTCGGCTTGGTGCCTTTCGGGACAACACCTCGATGTTGCCCGTAGGGCAAGGGGTGGAGGCGGTCGGAGGTGAATCACTATTCATATCCGACGAGTCCAATGAGCCGTCTAACGTAGATACGTCGAGATGGGATCGGGACGGACTGCATAATCATATGCGGCGTAATGAGAAACAGTGCAATAAAACATACCATGAATTACTATGGTGTCCGGAAGATACTTACGACTTCGCCAGGGGCTTCTCCCTGGGTAACCACTCGTCACCGCTGTAGGCGGCCGTCGTGGAACAGTCCGGAAGGAGGGTCCTTCCCTTCTTGGACCCTTCGGCCTCCCCGGTCGGGTCGGCCTTCCTTTTCTTGTCTCCCTCGGCTGGGGGGAGAACTTTCCTCCTCCTCCTCCTCCTTGTTTTCGTGGGAGGAGTGTGCGTCGGCGTCATCGGACGATGAGTCCAATACAACCTTGCGCCGGAGACCCATTCGGGTCCCCGTGGCCTTCTTCTTGGTCTTCTTCACCGGCACCTCGTAAGGCGTCGGATCCAGCATCTCCGTTAGGAGAGCATCTGCAGGATATTCAGGTAGGGGGCTGGGCAATCGAGCTGCTCCGCTGTCTTTATCCAGTCCTGTTAATGGCATGGGAGCTTAGATCCCGCACATCATTTTACTGGGCAAATAAATACCCTGTGAGATATAAAAAACTTACCAGATTGGCATGGCGCTTTGCGCTGAGTCCGCGATCCTCGGTGAGGGAAGGAGGTACCTCGGCGCCCTTGAACAGCACCGTCCATACATCCTTGTGCGTGGTGTCGAAGAGCTCTTGCAGTGTCTGGTGCTTGGCCGGGTCGAACTCCCACAAATTGAATGCCCGTCGTTGACATGGGAGAATCCGGCGGAAGAGCATGACCTGGACCACGTTGACAAGCTTGATTTTCTTGCTCATCATGTTCCTAATGCAAGTCTGGAGTCCGGTCAGCTCTACCCGGGAACCCCAGGACAGGCCCTTCTCTTTCCAGGAAGTGAGCCGCGTGGGGATTCCGGATTGAAATTTGGGGGCCGCCACCCAGTTGGTGTCTCGCGGCTCGGTGATGTAGAACCACCCCGATTGCCACCCCTTTATGGTCTCCACATAGGAGCTTTCGAGCCAGGTGACGTTAGGCATTTTCCCACCATGGTGCCTCTGCACTCTGCTTGCTGGCTGACCACCACCTTCGGTTTAACATTGAAGGTGTTCAACCACAGGCCGAAGTGGGGCCTGATGCGGAGGAAGGCCTTGCACGCGACGATAAATGCCGACATGTTGAGGATGAAATTGGGGGCCAGATCATGGAAATCCAGCCTGTAGTAGAACATGAGCCCGCGGACAAACGGGTGGAGGGGAAATTCTAGTCCGCGGACGAAGTGGGTAAGAAAAACTACCCTCTCATGGGGTTCGGGCGTAGGGATGATCTGCCCTGCATCTGGCAGCCGGTGCGCGATATCCGCGGCCAGATATCCGGCTTCCCGTAACTTTGTGATGTTCTCCTCCATGACGGAGGAGACCATCCACTTGCCTCCCGCTCCGGACATGCTTGGAGTGGTTTGAGAAGAAAGACGTGAACTTGGGCGCTGGAGCTCGAGTGTGCGACAATGGGTAAAAAGGGTGAATCCTTGTCCCTTTATAAGGGCGGAAGAGGCGATGCGCCTCCCCACCTGCCTAGTAAAATCGCTTATTCCCCAAGCGCCGTAATTGATGGCGCGGTTGGGTTACCCACGTCTGTATTGATGAGAATCCCGTAATAAGGGGGACACGATCTCTGCTTTGACAAGACGTGTCAAGAAAACCGCCTCGCAATATGTGCGGTGCTGGTTGAGAAAAACGGTTCGAATAATGACCGGGCCATGACATGGTGTGATGCTGTCAAAACATGTCAGCAGATTAGATTTGTGGAAATATTATTCTCTCTATGGTGGTATGTGGAACTTGTTTTGTAGAGCCGGACACTATCCTTGTGTTCACAATCTTCTATGGAGTATTCTGAGGAGGAACCCGCCTTGCAATGCCAAAGACAAATATGCGCGCCGGACTCATCGTCATTGAATCCTGGTTCAGGGGCTACTGAGGGAGTCCTGGATTGGGGGGTCTCCGGACAGCCGGACTATGTCCTTTGGCAGGACTGTTGGACTATGAAGATACAAGATTGAAGACTTCGTCCCGTGTCCGGATGGGACTTTCCTTGGCGTGGAAGGCAAGCTTGGCAATACGGATATGTGGTTCTCCCCCCTTGTAACCGACTCTGTGTAACCCTAGCCCCCTTCGGTGTCTATATAAACTGGAGGGTTTAGTCCGTAGGACAACATACAATCATAACATAGGCTAGCTTCTAGGGTTTAGCCTCTATGATCTCGTGGTAGATCAACTCTTGTAATACTCATATCATCAAGAACAATCAAGCAGGACGTAGGGTATTACCTCCATCAAGAGGGCCCGAACCTGGGTAAAACATCGTGTCCCCTGCCTCCTGTTACCATCCGCCTTAGACGCACAGTTCGGGACCCCCTACCCGAGATCCGCCAGTTTTGACACCGACAGTCACCTCCATAAACGAGAAACATATTGATGTCACTTGAAGCTACATCGGTATTTCCCCAAAGAGGAAGGGATGATGCAGCATAGCGGCGGTAGGTATTTCCCTCAGATATGAAACCAAGGTTATTGAACCAGTAGGAGAAACAAGCAACACAATGTAAACAGCCACTGCAGACAAATAAAAACACCTCGCAACCCGACGTGTTAAAGGGGTTGTCAATCCCTTTTGGGTAACGGCGCCACAAACGGAGTGTAACGGGAGATAAAGTTGTAAATATTGATAGATCGAACGCCAAATAAAATAAATTGCAGCAAGGTATTTTTGGGTTTATGGTTTAATAGATCTGAAAATAAAAGTAAATAAAAAGGTAGATCGCAAAGGAAAATATATGAGAAAGAAGACCCGGGGGCCGTAGGTTTCACTAGTAGCTTCTCTCGAGAAAAATAGCAAACAGTGGGTAAACAAATTACTGTTGGGAAATTGATAGAACCTCAAATAATTATGACGATATCCAGGCAATGGTCATTACATAGGCATCATGTCCAAGATTAGTAGACCGACTCCTGCCTGCATCTACTACTATTAGTCCACACATCGACCACTATCCAGCATGCGTCTAGTGTATTAAGTTCATGGAAAAACGGAGTAATGCAATAAGAACGATGACATGATGTAGACAAAATCTGTTTATCTATGGCGGTAGATATAGATTCCATTTTTTATCCTTAGTAGCAACGATACATGCGTGTCGGTTCCCTTTCTGTCACTGGGATCAAGCACCATAAGATCGAACCCAGTACCGGTCACCTCTTCCCATTGCAAGATAAATAGATCAAGTTGGCCAGACAAAACCTAAATATCGGAGAAGAAATACGAGGCTATAAGATACCATGCATAAAAGAGATCAAAGGAACTCAAATACTTTCATGGACATTTAAAGATAGATCTGATCATAAACTCAAAGTTCATCGATCCAAACAAACACACCGCAAAAGAGTTACATCATATGGATCTCCAAGAGACCATTGTATTGAGAATCAAGAGAGAGAGAGAGACAGAGAGACAGAGAGAGAGAGATGAAGCCATCTAGCTACTAACTACGGACCTGAAGGTCTACAAAGAAGTACTCACGCACAATCAAAGAGGCACTAATGGAAGTGGTGAACCCCTCTGTGATGGTGTCTAGATTGGATCTGGTGGTTCTAGACTCTGCGGCGGCTGGATGAATATCGCGTCGATTCCCCTAGAGTTTTGGGATTTTTGGGGTATTTATAGAGCAAAGAGGCGGTCCGGGGGCACCCGAGGTGGGCATAACACACCAGGGCGTGCCTGGGCCTCTTGGTGTGCCCTGGTGGGTTGTGCCTCCCTCGGGGCACCCCCAGGCACAGCCAGGGCCTGTTTTGTTCCTTCTGGCCCATAAAAATTCTCCGTAAAGTTTCGTGGCATTTGGACTTCGCTTGATATTGATTTTCTGCGATGTAAAAAACATCAACTGGCACTTGGCACTATGTCAATAGGTTAGTACCAAAAAATGATTATAAAATGATTATAAAACATCTAAGATTGATAATAAAATAGTATGGAACAATCAAAAATTACAGATACGTTGGAGACGTATCAGCATCCCCAAGCTTAA
This sequence comes from Triticum dicoccoides, assembly GCF_002162155.2. Classification (NCBI taxonomy): domain Eukaryota; kingdom Viridiplantae; phylum Streptophyta; class Magnoliopsida; order Poales; family Poaceae; genus Triticum; species Triticum dicoccoides. The sequence continues at coordinate 341,952,206 of NC_041388.1, read as the reverse complement.
CTCCTACTCTTCCTCGAGTAGGTAAGTGATAAAAACAGAATTTTTGATGTGGAGTGCTGTTCATCATGTTATATCATATTCTTTTCTTTACAACATGGACATTTTGACTTTCATTTGATTCAAAGCAATAGTCTAGTTTTGACATAATAATTTGGATACTCAAGCATATCAACAAGCAACCATGTCTTTCAAAATATCAATGCTAAAATAAGTTATCCCTAGTCCATCGCTCAAACATTGATCCATTCATGAAACACACTCGAATGTTAACTACATCCAATACTTAAGTACGATCATATTGCCTCCTACTTGGTGCTTTTATAAGAGAAGATGGAGACTCAAAATAAAAATAAAAATTGCATAAAGTAAAAGAAAGGCCCTTCACAGAGGGAAGTAGGGATTTGTAGAGGTGCTAGAGCTCAAAGCGAAAAACTTGAGATAAAAACATTTTGGGAGGTGTATCCATCCCACCAACAAAAATGACTTAGAGTTCCCAATACTTTCCATTCATAGATATACCATAGGCGGTTCCCAAACAGAAAATAAAGTTCATTCCTTTTTCCACCATAACTTTCACTTTCCATGGCTAACCGTATCCACGGGTGCCCTCCATACAAACACTTTCCAAGGAATTTATTATTTGACAACATAAAGTAAATTCATTTATTTTTGCATTTCGGGACTGGGCATCCCTAATACCTTTGCCTTACTCTCGTGCAATGACATGTGAATAAACACTCATCTTGAGAATAACACATCTAGAATAGAAAATATTATCCACCCCTCACCGCTCCGTGAGCGAAACAAACACACAAAAGAGAAGTTTATTTTGAAAATTAGAGATGGCACATGAAAATTTGCTTAGAACGGCAAAAGAATACCGCATATAGGTAGATATAGTGGACTCATGTGGCAAAACTGGTTTAAGGGATTTTGGATGCACAAATAGAGGTCATACTTAGTGCAAAATGAAGGCTAGCAAAAGATTGGGAAGCGACCAAGCAAGAAGCGAATAATCTCATAAGCAAGCATTAAGCATAATGAACACCGAATAATGCACCATAAGTAGGATATAATTTCATTGCATGATTATTGACTTTCGTGCACGCATAGGGAATCACAAACCTTAACACCAACATTCTTACTAAAGCATAATTACTCATCAAGATGACTCACGTATCACATCATCATGTCCCAAACTATTACTAAGAATCAAGTTTATTTTGTCCAATGATCTTCACGACATTTTTCTATTTCTTTATCCTTCTTGGATATCTATCACTTTGGGACTAATTTTCTAATGTTGCTTTTTGATACGTCTCCGTCGCATCTACTTTTCCAAACACTTTTGCCCTTGTTTTGGACTCTAACTTGCATGATTTGAATGGAACTAACCTGGACTGACGCTGTTTTCAGCAGAATTGCCATGGTGTTATTTATGTGCAGAAACAGAAGTTCTCGGAATGACCTGAAACTTCACGGAACGTCTTTTTGGAAATAATAAAAAATCCTGACAAAAGATCAAGACCAGGGGGCCCACACCCTAGCCACGAGGGTGGGGGGCGCGCCTGCCCCCCTGAGTGTGCCCCCTACCTCGTGGGCCCCCTGGAGCTCCTCCGACCTCAACTCCAACTCTATATATTTGCTTTCGGGGAGAAAAAAATCAGAGAGAAGGATTCATCGCGTTTTACGATACAGAACCGCCGCCAAGCCCTAAAACCTCTCTGGAGGACTGATCTGGAGTACGTTCGAGGCTCCGGAGAGGCGAATCCGTTGCCATCATCATCATCATCAACCTTCCTCCATCACCAGTTTAATGATGCTCACCGCCGTGCGTGAGTAATTCCATCGTAGGCTTGCTAGACGGTGATGGGTTGGATGAGATTTATCATGTAATCGAGTTAGTTTTGTTAGGGTTTGATCCCTAGTATCCACTATGTTCTGAGATTGATGTTGCTATGACTTTGCCATGCTTAATGCTTGTCACTAGGGCCCAAGTGCCATGATTTCAGATCTGAACCTATTATGTTTTCATGAATATATGTGAGTTCTTGATCCTATTTTGCAAGTCTATAGTCACCTACTATGTGTTATGATCCGGCAACCCCGAAGTGAAAATAATCGGGACCACTCCCGATGATGACCGTAGTTTGAGGAGTTCATGTCTTCACTATGTGTTAATGCTTTGGTCCGGTACTCTATTAAAAGGAGGCCTTAATATCCCTTAGTTTCCGATAGGACCCCGCTGCCACGGGAGGGTAGGACAAAAGATGTCATGCAAGTTCTTTTCCATAAGCACGTATGACTATATTCGGAATACATGCCTACATTACATTGATGAATTGGAGCTAGTTCTGTGTCACCCTAGGTTATGACTGTTACATGATGAACCACATCCGGCATAATTCTCCATCACTGATCCATTGCCTACGAGCTTTCCATATATTATTCTTCGCTTATTTACTTTTCCGTTGCTATTGTTACAATCACTACAACATACCAAAAACATTACTTTTGTTATCATTATCTTTTGCTACCGTTACCACTACTATCATATTACTTTGCTACTAAACACTTCGCTGCAGATATTAAGTTTCCAGGTGTGGTTGAATTGACAACTCAGCTTCTAATACTTGAGAATATTCTTTGGCTCCCCTTGTGTCGAATCAATAAATTTGGGTTGAATACTCTACCCTCGAAAACTGTTGCGATCCCCTATACTTGTCGGTTATCAAGACTATTTACTGGCACCGTTGCCGGGGAGCATAGCTCTATTCTTTGAGTCACTTGAGATTTATATCTGCTGGACACTATGAAGAACTTGAGAGATCCAAAAACCAAGATCTATCCCTCAACTACGAGGGGAGGTAAGGAACTGACATCTAGCTCTGCACTTGATTCACCTTCTATTTTGAGTAAGCTTGCGACACCTAAACCTGCTTCTGCTATTGATTCTGATATGTCGCATGTTATTGATGATGCCACTTCTGCTATGCATGATACTTATGATGAAACTGCTTCTATGCTTGATACTACTATGCCACTTGGTGAATTTCTTGATGAACAACTTGCTAGGGTTAGAGAGAATGAAATTATTGAAACTGGTAATATTGATGAAAGTGATGATGAAGACTCTCCCCCTAATAAATATGAATTGTCTGTTGTTCCTGAGGGTTATGTTATGGATGAAGAAGCTACTAGAGCTATTTTAGCTTGCAATGATAGATATGATCTGAAGAGGTTATTAGCTAAATGGAAACATCAATCCCTTAATGCTAGAATGAAACCTGACCCTGCTTTTGCTACTTCACCTATCTGTGTTACTGATAAGGATTATGAATTCTCTGTTGATCCTGATATAATCACTTTGGTCGAATCTGATCCTTTTTATGGCTATGAATCTAAAACTGTTGTGGCGCATCTTACTAAACTAAATGATATAGCCACCCTGTTCACTAATGATGAGAGAACTCGTTACTTTTATATTCTTAAAATATTTCTATTCACATTAAAGGGTGATGCTAAGATATGGTTTAATTCTCTTGATCCTGGTTGTGTGCGTAGTCCCCAGGATATGATTTATTACTTCTCTGCTAAATATTTCCCTGCTCATAAGAAACAAGCTGCCTTAAGGGATATATATATAATTTTGTGCAAATTGAAGAAGAGAGTCTCCCACAAGCTTGGGGGAGGCTTCTCCAATTACTTAATGCTTTGCCTGATCATCCTCTTAAGAAAAATGAAATACTTGATATCTTTTATAATGGACTAACCGATGCTTCCAGAGATTACCTGGATAGTTATGCTGGTTCTGTTTTCAGGGAAAGAACACCGGATGAAGCTGAAATTCTATTAAATAATATGTTGACTAATGAAAATAATTGGACACTTCTTGAGCCTATTCCTAAACCAACTCCGAAGAAGAGAGGTGTTCTATTTCTCTGTCCTGAAGATATGCAAGAGTCAAAGAAATCCATGAAAGAAAAGGGTATTATAGCTGAAGATGTTAAGAATTTACCTCCTATTAAAGAAATACATGGCCTTAATTTACCGCCTGTCGAAGAAATGCATAATTTTAATCCATCTCCTATTGAAGAAATACATGGTCTTGATAACCCGACACAGGTAGTAAAGGTAAATTCTCTCTATAGATATGATAAAGCTGAAATCCCATTTACTAAGTTTGCTAGCCCATGCTTAGATGAGTTTGATAAGTTTATGGTTAAGCAAGAAGACTTCAATGCTTATTTTGGTAGAAAATTAAAACGCAGTGCTGATATGCTTGAACACTTGGGTGATTATATGGCTAATGTTAAAGGTGAACTTAAAATTATTAGTAAACACACTTCTATGGTTACCACTCAAGTAGAAAAAGTACTTAAAGCTCAAAATGAGTTGCTCAATGAATTGAATAGTAAGAATAATGATTATGCTGTTAGAGTGGCTACTAGAACTGGTAGATGACTCAGGAACCTTTGTATCCCGAAGGCCGCCCTAAGAGAATTGAGCAAGATTCTTAGAGAAATAATATAGATGCACCTAGTCCTTCTAAAAGGAAGAAAAAGAAAAATGATAGGACTTTGCATGCTTCTAGTGAACCTATTACTAAAACACCTGAGAATCCAAATGATATTTCTATTCCTGATGCTGAAACACAATCTGGTAATGGACCTGAAACTAGTGATAATGTTAATGATAATGTTCATGTTGATGCTCAACCTAACCATGATAATGATATAGAAATTGAACTTGCTGTTGATCTTGATAACCCACAATCAAAGAATCAACGTTATCATAAGAAAGACTTTGTTGCTAGGAAACATGGTAAAGAAAGAGAACCATGGGTTCAGAAACCCATGCTTTTTCCTCCCAAACCATCCAAGAAAAAGGATGATGAGGATTTTGAGCGCTTTGCTAAAATGATTAGACCTATCTTTTTGCGTATGCGATTAACTGATATGCTTAAAATGGATCCTTATGCTAAGTACATGAAAGAAATTGTTACTAATGAAAGAAAGATACCAGAAGCTGAAATTTCCACCATGCTTGCTAATTACACTTTTAAGGGTGGAATACTAAAGAAACTTGGAGATCCAGGAGTACCCACTATACCATGCTCCATTAAAAGAAACTATGTTAAAACTGCTTTATGTGACCTTGGAGCCGGTGTTAGTGTTATGCCTCTCTCTTTATATCGTAGACTTGATTTGAATAAGTTGACACCTAGTGAATTTTTTTTGCAAATGGCTGATAAATCAACTGCTATACCTATCGGTATTTGTGAGCATGTGCCTGTTGTGGTTGCAAAATTTACTATTTTAATAGACTTTGTTATTCTTGATATTCCGAGGACGATAGTATGTCTATTATTCTTGGAAGACCCTTTTTGAATACTATAGGGGTTGTTATTGATTGCAACAAAGGCAATGTCACTTTTCATGTTAATGGTAATGAGCATACGGTACACTTTTCGATGAAACAACCTCAAGTCCACAGTATCAATTTTATTGGAAAAATTCCATCGATTATTTTTGGAGGTTTTGAATTTCCTCTTCCTATTGTCAAGAAGAAATATGATATTCTTATTGTTGGGGATGTACATATCCCCGTTGAGGTAACCTAGTGTTATTTGAAAATTTTCGGGTTCCATGTTATTCGGAATGAGTTTGTTAACAAGACTTGATCAACCTTGTTAGTGGATTCCTTTTGATGATCATGAGATGGATGAATTTAGAAAACACAACTTTCTGTACCCTCCTTTTACTTTCTGTTATTTATATTAAATAAAATAAAAATAACTATTTTTTGTCTGTTATCTGAATTATTCGTGCAATATAAAAATACCCCAAAAAAGTTCTCCAAATGCCCTGAAATTTAAATATGATTTTTTTTCTGGAATATTTGAGAATATTTGGCACTAAGAACACAGCACGGGGGGCATCTACCTGGACACGAGGGTGGAGGGCGCGCCCTACCCCCTGGGAGCGTCCCCTGCCTCATGGGCCCATGGTGGCCCTCCTCCACATATTCCTGCACCCACACACTCCTTCTTCCTCCCACAAACACCAATATCCAGCTCAAGCACGAGTTCTAGCTCATTTTGCTCCGATTTTCGATCTCCTTGCTCAAAGCACCTCTCACAAAACTGCTTGGGGGATTGTTCCTTGGTATGTGACTCCTCCATTGGTCCAATTAGTTTTTGTTCTAGTGCTTTATTCATTGCAAATTTGTGCTGCCTTGGTGACCCTGTTCTTGAGCTTGCATGTCAAATTTATATGGTTCCAAGTAGTTTTGATGCATGATATAGGCTCTAGGCACTTGTAGGAGTAGTTGTTATCAATATTGTTGAGTTTGGTTCACTTTTATTTGAAGTTACTAAAAATTTCAGAATTTTTCAGAAAATAATGAAGAGATTTTTGAGGAGCTCATCGAGCCGAAGCTCGAAGGAAAAGCAAAATGAAGAAGCAAAGAAGCCCAAATATAATTTGCTTCGCACCGCGGAGGTTCGGCCGTGTGAATGGCCCTCCGAGGATTTCTTGAGAGTGACCGGGATTTATGAGGATTTTTATGAATTGGCTAAGAATGCAAGCCTCACCGACTTCCTCCACGACCAACGCAAACAGTATCTCTTACTCACCAATACTTTTGTGCAAAACTTCTACTACTATCCTAGGGAATCACCTCCTTCAGTAGAGTTTCATTTATATGATGTGGTTAAGAAGATGTCACTATATGAATTTTGCAGGGTTTGCAAAATAGCTTTCGAGGGTAGCTTAGAGGAACCACATCGTAAAGATGTGGATGGGTTTATTGACACTATCACTGTAGGGGAAACTAGGAAGGTTTCCGATGCAAGAATCACTAGCATACATTTTCCTGTTTTACACTACTTTGTAATATTTGCTAGTCATTGCTTAATTGGTCGCGGAAACTGTGGAAACCTTAGTGTTCCTGATATTTTTATTTCGTTCCATGGTTTATTCTATGATGACTCTGTTAGTATGGGTGGTATTATTGCTAAACGATTAAGTCTGAACCGTACAAAGGGCCCCATCTTTGGTGGTATCAATGCTTCACGCCTTGCTGCATACTATAGCATACCTATTAGGCACTATGAAAAAGAAGAAAAATTGCTACCTACTGTTTATTTAGATTATAAGAGTATGGTAGCGCATGATTTCATTATAAAGAATAGGGAAGGGGAGCTTAAATACAAATTGTTCTTTGATAAACGTCATCCGGAGACTATCACCTTGCCTGCTCCTTCCTTGTTTGATTTATCTACAGGCCAATACCTCGTCTCGCCGGAGGATATTCACGCCTACCGGAACCCTACATCAGCCACAGAGCCAGAGTCGGAACCACAAGTTGATCCTCCACGAAAGTCTAATTACCGGTGGGATCCGGAGATGATTGCCAACCAGTGGCAATCAGAGTCTTCTTCTTCGCAGTACGACCCCAACTATTATTATGGATATCCGCCAGGCCAGCCGTGGCCATAGACCAACTTAGGCCAAAAGCCTAAGCTTGGGGGAGTACGTATTTCTCACCGACATTACATTTATGTTCACACACTCATTGCTAGATGTCGGTGCTCATACTTTTTCATTGTAATATCCATGCTAGTTTATTTTCTTTTTATGCTTTCTTCTTGTGTGTTTTACAAACCTTAAGAAAAAAACTAGTTTACTTTCCATGCTTTTAGTAGTAGTTAAAAAGAAAACCCCAAAAGATTTCATGTTCTTCTTTTGCTTGTTGGGAGCTTTCCCGCGTAAATATTTTTATTTCTTTTCTTTTCTTTGGGGGTCTATAGGAGAAGACCATGATTAAATTGTTGAAGTGGCTCTTATATACATTATTCTTGATCTGATGAAAGAGCCCATATTGCCTTGTCTTCTCCTGTTTATTGGATGCTTGCAGATTCCAGCTTAGTCCAATGCACGTGCACTATTATTATTATTCACATCATTCGGTCGTGCAAGTGAAATGCAATTATGATGATATATGATGGACTAATTGAGATGTGAGAAGCTGGTATGAACTCGACCTCTCTTGTTTTTGTAAATATGATTAGTTCATCGTTCCTGATTCAGCCTATTATGAATAAACATGTTTGCGATGACAACTAGAGATCATAGTTTCTTGTGCCATGCTTAATTAGCTAGGAGCTTATAATGGTTTACCTTGCGTGCCAACATGCTATTAAAAATGGTTGTGATGTGGTATGATAGGGTGGTATCCTCCTCTGAATGATTTAAATGACTTGACTTGGCACATGTTAACGCATGTAGTTGAAACAAAATCAACATAGCCTTCACGATATTTATGTTCACGGTGTATTATATCCTACTCATGCTTGCATTCGGTGTTGATTAATTTTAATGCATGTTCATGACTGTTGTCTCTCTCTAGCTGGTCGCTTCCCAGTCTTTTTCTAGCCTTCACCTGTACTAAGCGGGAATACTGCTTGTGCATCCAATCCCATAAATCCCAAAGTTATTCCATATGAGTCCACCATACCTACCTATATACGGTATCTACCTGTCGTTCCAAGTAAATTTGTATGTGCCAAACTCTAAACCTTCAAATAAATATCCTGTTTTGTATGCTCGAATAGCTCATGTATCAACTAGGGTTGTCCGTATCTTCCATGTTAGGTGGGTTATTCTCAAGAGGAGTGGACTCCGCTCCTCACTCACGAGAAAGTGGCTGGTCACGGGGATGCCCAGTCCCATGCTTTATGCAAACTAAATCAAAATAATTGCAAACAAAACTCCCCCTGGGACTCTTGTTAGTTGGAGGCACTCGTTGTTTCGAGCAAGCCATGGATTGATGCTTGTTGGTGGAGGGGGAGTATAAACTTTACCATTCTGTTTGGGAACCGCCTATAATGTGTGTAGCATGGAAGATATCGCCATCTCTTGGTTGTTATGTTGACAATGAAAGTATACCGCTCAAAATATTATTCATCTCTATTTTAAAACCGAGCTCTGGCACCTGTACAAATCCCTGCTTCCCTCTGCAAAGGGCCTTTCTATTTACTTTTATGCTGAGTCATCATCCTCTTATTAAAAAGCACCAGTTGGAGAGCATCGCTGTCGTTTGCATTCATTACTGTTAGTTTACATTGAGTATGACTTGACTGGATCTCTTTTACCATTAATTACAATGTCTAGTCAGTCCTTGATCTTTAAAGGTGCTCTGCATTTATGTTTTGCGGTCTTAGAAAGGGCTAGCGAGATACCATCTTGTTATATCATATTATGATTGTTTTGAGAAAGTGTTGTCATCTGAGATTTATTATTATTGCTCGCTAGTTGATTATGCCATTGATATGAGTAAACATGAGACCTATGCATTATTGTGAATATGGTTAGTCTATAATCTTTGCTAAAAACTTGAATGCTGGCTTTACATGTTTACAACAACAAGAGCAAACAGAGTTTGTAAAAGTTTTTCTTTATCACTTTCAGTTTTTCAACTAAATTGCTTGAGGACAAGCAAAGGTTTAAGCTTGGGGGAGTTGGTACGTCTCCATCGTATCTACTTTTCCAAACACTTTTGCCCTTGTTTTGGACTCTAACTTGCATGATTTGAATGGAACTAACCCGGACCGATGCTGTTTTCAGCAGAATTGCCATGGTGTTATTTATGTGCAGAAACAAAAGTTCTCGAAATGACCTGAAACTTCACGGAACGTCTTTTTGGAAATAATAAAAAATCCTGGCAAAAGATCAAGACCAGGGGTCCCACACCCTAGCCATGAGGGTAGGGGGCGCGCCTGCCCCCCTGAGCGCGCCCCCCTACCTTGTGGCCCCCCTGGAGCTCCTCCGACCTCAAGTCCAACTCTATATATTTGCTTTCGGGGAGAAAAAAAATCAGAGAGAAGGATTCATCACGTTTTACGATACGGAGCCGCCGCCAAGACCTAAAACCTCTCGGGAGGGATGATCTGGAGTCCGTTCGGGGCTCCGGAGAGGGGGATCCGTCGCCATCATCATCATCAACCTTCCTCCATCACCAATTTCATGATGCTCACCGCCATGCGTGAGTAATTCCATCGTAGGCTTGCTGGACGGTGATGGGTTGGATGAGATTTATCATGTAATCGAGTTAGTTTTGTTAGGGTTTGATCCCTAGTATCCACTATGTTCTGAGATTGATGTTGCTATGACTTTGCTATGCTTAATTCTTGTCACTAGGGCCCGAGTGCCATGATTTCAGATCTGAACCTATTATGTTTTCATGAATATATGTGAGTTCTTGATCCTATCTAGCAAGTCTATAGTCACCTAATATGTGTTATGATCCGGCAACCCCGAAGTGACAATAATCGGGACCACTCCCGGTGATGACCGTAGTTTGAGGAGTTCATGTATTCACTATGTGTTAATGCTTTGGTCCGGTACTCTATTAAAAGTAGGCCTTAATATCCCTTAGTTTCCGATAGGACCCCACTGCCACGGGAGGGTAGGACAAAAGATGTCATGCAAGTTCTTTTCCATAAGCACGTATGACTATATTCGTACATGCCTACATTACATTTATGAATTGAGATAGTTCCGTGTCACCCTAGGTTATGACTGTTACATGATGAACCGCATCCGGCATAATTCTCCATCACCGATCCATTGCCTATGAGCTTTCCATATATTGTTCTTCGCTTATTTACTTTTCCGTTCCTATTGTTACAATCACTACAAAATACCAAAAGCATTACTTTTGTTATCATTATCTTTTGCTACCGTTACCACTACTATCATATAACTTTTCTACTAAACACTTTACTGCAGATATTAAGTTTCAAGGTGTGGTTGAATTGACAACTCAGCAGCTAATACTTGACAACCCAAATTGATGTTTTCTTGCCTATTTCAGTGTTTCAAAGAAGAGGAATATCAAATGGAGTCCAAACGGAATGAAACCTTCGGGAGAGTTATTTTTGGAACGGAAGCAATCTAGGAGACTTGGAGTAGACGTCAGGGAAGCTTCGAGGTGGCCACGAGGCAGGGAGGCGCGCCTGCCCCCTGGGCGCCCCCACCCTCATGGGCCCCTTGTGGTTCCCCTGACCGACTTCTTTCTCCTATATATATCCATATACCCTAAAAACATCGAGGAACATAATAGATTGGGAGTTCTGCCGCCAGAAGCTTCCGTAGCCACCGAAAACCAATCTAGACCTATTTCGGCACCTTGCCGGAGGGGGGGTCCCTCTCCGGTGGCCATCTTCATCATCCCGACGCTCTCCATGATGAGGAGGGAGTAGTTCACCCTCGGGGCTGAGGGTATGTACCAGTAGCTATGTGTTTCATCTCTCTCTCTCGTGTTCTTGAGGTGGTACGATCTTGATCTATTGCGAGCTTTGCTATTATAGTTGGATCTTATGATGTTTCTCCCCCTCTACTCTCTTGTGATGAATTGAGTTTTCCCTTTGAAGTTGTCTTATCGGATTGAGTCTTTAAGGATTTGAGAACACTTGATGTATGTCTTGCATGTGCTTATCTGTGGTGACAATGGGATATCATGTGATCCACTTGATGTATGTTTTGGTGATCAACTTGTGAGTTCCGTGACCTCATGAACTTATGCATAGGGGTTGGCACATATTTTCGTCTTGACTCTCCGGTAGAAACTTTGGGGCACTCTTTGAAGTACTTTGTGTTGGTTGAATAGATGAATTTGAGATTGTGTGATGCATATCGTATAATCATACCCACGGATACTTGAGGTGACATTAGGGTTTTGGTTGATTTGTGTCTTAAGGTGTTATTCTAGTACGAACTCTAGGATAGATTGAACGAAAGAATAGCTTCGTGTTATTTTACTATGGACTCTTGAAAAGATCGATCAGAAAGGATAACTTTGAGGTGGTTTCATACCCTACCATAATCTCTTTGTTTGTTCTCCGCTGTTAGTGACTTTGGAGTGAATCTTTGTTGCATGTTGAGGTATAGTTATATGATCCAATTATGTTATTATTGTGAGAGAACTTGCACTAGTGAAAGTATGAACCCTAGGATTTGTTTACTAGCATTGCAATACCGTTTACGCTCACTTTTATCATTAGTTACCTTGCTGTTTTTATATTTTCAGATTACAAAAACCTATATCTACCATCCATATTGCACTTGTATCACCATCTCTTTGATGAACTAGTGCACCTATACGATTTACCATTGTATTGGGTGTGTTGGGGACACAAGAGACTCTTTGTTATTTGGATGCAGGGTTTCTTGAGAGAGACCATCTTAATCCTACGCCTCCCATGGATTGATAAACCTTAGGTCATCCACTTGAGGGAAATTTGCTACTGTTCTACAAACCTCTGCACTTGGAGGCTCAACAACGTCTACAAGAAGAAGTTTGCGTAGTAGACATCAAGCACTAGAGCAAGTCCTAGCTCATAAGAGATTTAAGTGAAGCATAGAGAGCAATTCTAACAAATCATGACATAATTTTGGCTCTCTCAAATAGGTGTGTCCAGCAAGGATTATGACTTAGAACACAAAATAAAACAAGCATCATACAAGACGCTCCAAGCAAAACACATATCATGTGACGAATAAAAATATAGTCTCGAGTAAAATATCGATAGTTGTTGGAAGAAAGCGGGGATGCCACTCGGGGCATCGCCAAGCTTAGTTGGTTGCTCATTCTTGGATAATAGCTTGGGATGCTGGGGCATCCCCAAGCTTAGTCTCTTACATCTTTCCTTCATCCATCGTAAGATAACCCAAAACTTGAAAACTTCAATCACACAAAACTCAACAAAGCCTTCGTGAGATCTGTTAGTATAAGAATAATAAATCACTGCCATAAGTGCTGTATCAAACCAGTTCATATTTTGTTTTTGTATTATATCTATTGTATTCCAACTTTTCTATGGCAAAAACTCATCAAAGAACAGCATAGAGCCATCAAAATAAGCACACAACACAAAGAAAACAGAATCTGTCAAAACAGAACAGTCTGTAGCAATCTGACTATTTCGAATACTTCTGTAACTCAAAAAACTCTGAAAAATTAGGAAGACCTGAGAAATTTGTATATAGATCTACTGCAATTGGAATGGATATTTTATCTCTCTGGTAAAAAATGATAATTAATTTCGTGAGCGCAAAACTTTCTGTTTTTTCAGCAAGACCAAACAACTATTGCCCAAGAAGATCCTAAAGGCTTTACTTAGCACAAACACTAATTAAAACACAAAAACACAATCATAACAGTAGCATAATTGTTCTAACACTCAAAAACAGGAAGAAAAAAAGCAAAAATAAATTTTATTCATTGGGTTGCCTCCCAACAAGCGCTATAGTTTTACGCCCTTAGCTAGGCATAAAGCAAGGATCTAAGTTTTGTCATCTTTGGTTCGAGATCCATAAGATGCCCTCATGATTGATTCATAGTGTGGCTTAATTCTAGTTCTAGGAAAGTGTTCCATACCCTTCCTCAAAGGAAATTGGAACTTAATATTGCGTTCTTTCTTATCAATCACGGCACCGATAGTGCGTAAAAATGGTCTACCAAGAATAATTGGACAAGATGGATTGCAATCAATATCAAGAACAATAAAATCTATGGGCACATAATTCATATTTGCAAGAATAAGAACATCATTATTTCTTCCCATAGGCTTTTTAATAGTAGAATCCGCCAAGTGCAAATTCAAGGAACATTCTTCGAGATTGGTAAGACCAAGCACATCACATAAAGATTTTGGAATTGTAGAAACACTAGCAGCCAAGTCACACAAAGCAAAACACTCATAATTTTTAATCTTGACTTTGATAGTAGGTTCCCATTCATCATACAATTTTCTAGGAATTGAAACTACCAATTCCAATATTTATTCAAGAGCTTTCATCATAGCATCACCAATATGTTTAGTAAAAGCTTTGTTTTGTTAATAAGCATGGGGTGAATTTATCATGGATTGCAACAAAGAAATACAATCAATCAAAGAGCAACTACCATAATTAAAGTATTTGTAATCCAAAAGAGTGGGTGCATCACTAGCTAAAGTTTTGACCTCTTCAAACCCACTTTCATCAATTTTTTCAACAAGATTTCCAACCTCCGAAATATTGGGACGCCTTCTACTTAAAGTTGACTATTCTCCAGTCCCTTTTTCATCAATATAAACTTTACTAAACAAGGAATCAATAGAAGAAACACTAATCATTTTAAGATCTTCATCACTTTTGTGAAAGAAATCACTAGAAAATGTTTTTTCTAAAATTCTATTTTAGCTCTAACCATAGCTGTACTTTTCTTAATTTCATCCATAGAAACATAAAGATCTTTAATTGATTCATCTAGTTTAGGCACAATAATTTTTATCTTGAGATTTTACACATCATGAGCAATTCTATCAACACTTCTAGACAAATCATCAATCTTACTCAACTTTTCTTCTATGGAAGTGTTGAAAACCTTTTGTGTGTTGATAAATTCTTTAATATTGTTCTCAAGATTAGAGGTGTTCCTATTATTATTATAAGATTGATTTCCATAGGAATTACCATAATTATTAGAGGAATTACTAGGAAAAGGCCTAGGATTAAAATTACCTCTATAAGCATTGTTGTTGAAATTATTACGAGAAATAAAATTCACATAAATAGCATCACTATTTCGTTCAATCAAAGTAGACGTAGCGACCCGACCTCAGACGGTCAAGTCTCTATGCTTAAGTGTTATCCCTGGATCAGTATGCTGACACACAGAGTACTCGAGGATTTTATAACAGAGGTAAATCACATGTATAAAGTAACGTAAATATTATTACCTCAATCCATATAGCGGAAGTAACAACAAGGTTGTGGGGTCCCAAACAACACCAATGGCAAAGTTGAGTGTAGACATCGTAACCCTAACGCATCACTTACTCGTCGCAAGATTCCTGCAACATGAGACATTGCAACCATGTAGGTCAGTACATTGAATGTACTGGCAAATTCACACCATAGAGCAATACTGAATAATAACTATCACTACATGCATATTTGGCTGGTGGAGGCTCTAAATTTTAATTTTGCATAAAGCCAATTTTTCCCTACAACAAAGGAATATATTTTATTTAATTACAAAGTTTGTTGAAAACATTGAGAAGGTTACCCCAACTCAATCCCAAAATGATAATTATCACCCAACAAATTAATTAAGTAAAGTGACGAGCTCAAATCAATAATCCAAGTACCAGATACTCAAGTTGTCCATAACCGGGGACATGGCTAATCATGATTAGTTTGTACACTCTGCAGAGGTTTGCGCACTTTCCCCCCACAAGACTCGACCTCCTTCGTTGTATTTCTCGCACTGCATGGTGTTTGAGAAATGGATTACCGAGACACAGTCTTTCCGAAGAGGTCCCTTTAACCGATAGATAGGCTGGTACACCTACAATCCCCTACATCTCCTATCACATCATGGAAAGGTTTGCCACAACTTACTCAACTATGCTAGAGCCCATAATGGCTTGTGGCTGCACATGGAAGTTTCTAGCATGAATAATCTTATAATTCCTTTGAGCCTGGGTGGCATTCCATAGGATGATCACATGGGTACTCCAGGATCCCCCTGGGCAAGCACTGAGTTCTCCAGGTTCCCGGGCAAACCACTGGGTGCTCCAGGGTGCCCCAACCAATCCACCCAGATGTGTATTAAAGTAGCCACCTTAAGTTAACCCTTAGATATAAATAACTCTCACATTTTTCATGAAATCTCACATACCAATCCATGTCTACGAGCATAGCAAAGTAGTGCAAGCATAATGCAATAATACCCTGGGTTTGAATGCAAGACAATAGGTTCCTACCTCATCAACTACTTCCCAAATACCCACATGTTATCAAATACTACTCATGCAATGTTTGAGGGTTGAAACTAATGCATAAAAACTGGGTATGAAAAGTATGATCAAAGTGTGAACTTGCCTTGTAATGTTGATGTAGATGATTCGCTGGTTTCATCTATTTTGGATAAACGAGTGAAAAGTTATGGCTATTTGAAAAATTAGGGCCAAGATGTTGTACGGAGGAAAAATAGGTATGGCTAAAAGAATTCTAGGTCTAATGTATAAATACATAGACTAATTGATAATCTAATTATTCTGCCGTACTAGTCTAGAAATAATAAGCTACGGGAGTATATATAAAAAATACAAAGAAAGATACCTTTATAAGGTAGAGAAAAGACGACTTCGGAGAGAGGACACAACTTCCAGAAGTCCCGCTGGAGAGAAGAAATATATTTTTCTTCAGTGAATCTAGTCAAACCAAAATATTGATTTAACCTGAATCGGATGATTTTTGGAGGCTCTATGGGTCTATATTTATAGGTGGAAAAGAGGTTTAGGGATCAAAGGCTAGGTAATCTAGGACTAAAAGTAGACGAAAAGAAAAGAAAAGAGGAGGCGCCTCGCATGGGCCTAAAGCCTTAGGCGATTCGGCTGGTTGCGCGCACTGCGGTTTTTTTTTGAATTTTTTTTTAAGAAAATGAAATATTTCTAAAATTAATATGTTTTTCTAAGAATAACCGAAAAAATAGTTACAGGCATGTCTGCTGGCTATATTGGGCATGTGGGCGACAGATAGATATAGACCGCACACGCAGTTTGTTTTTTTAATAGAAACAGGAAAGGAAAAATGGAATAATGAAAATAAAAGTAAAATTATATATAGGCATATTATATATTAGAATTTTCAGAAAAAGATTTTCGACAACTTGAACATTTTTCTAGCATCAAATAAAATCCATGAAAATTCAAATAAAGCAAAGAGTGCTACTGTTGCAATAAAACTCAGTAAAAATCATTTTAAAAATACCAAAATGATTTCAAATTTATTTCTCCATTTTTCTAGTGTAGGGAATCATTTTACCCTAATTTTCATATATGTTATTTTTGGAGAAAAATAATATGAACAAAACCAAATAGCTCCTGATTGAAAAAATATTCAAAGGGACTTTAAATTTGATTCTTTTAAACTTCCAACTCATATTTCATGTGATTCAAAGAAGTCATTTTATCTTCTCTCATGAAAATCATTGGGTTGCATAAAGTTTCTGAATTTGAAATAGTTCCAAATGGAATTGAAATCTTTTCAAAACCCCTTTTCATTTATTTAAATGGAAGAAGTCATATCATCTTCTCTCTAGGGTTTTGTGATGAAATGAATTTGAATTCATGGAGATCATAAAAGCAAGATGAAAGTGTGGGAAAGTCATTTCATTCCCTCTCATTTAACTTTCAAAAAGTTTCAAATTTCACTCAATTTCACACAAGCAACCACGCCACAAACAAACAAACAAACAATCAAAACTATTTATTTAATATAACATTCCAAAATTTAGAATTTTGGGATGTTACTGTAGACAAAGGTATATCATTAAGATCAATAGGAGCACTTCTACTAGCAACCAATTTCACAAGAGCATCAATTTTTTCACTCAAAGAAGAAATTTCTTCAACTGAATTAACTTTTTTACTAGTACGAGCCCTTTCGCTGTGCCATTGCGATTAATTTGCCATAATATTATCAAGCAATTTGGTGGCTTCACCCAAAGTAATTTCCATAAAAGTACCATAAGCGGCGGAATCTAAAAGATTACGAGAAACAAAATTCAACCCCGCATAAAAAATTTGTATGATCATCCAAAGATTTAACCCATGAGCTGGGCAATTCCTTAGCATCATTTTCATCTTTTCCCAAGATTGTGCAATATGCTCATGTTCAAGTTGCTTGAAATTCATGAACTGGGTTATAAGGGAAATAATTTTTGTGGGTGGAAAATACTTAGTGATAAAAGCATCTTTGCACTTATTCCAAGAATCGATACTGTTGCGAGGCAAAGAAGAGAACCAAATTTTTGTAGAATCACGCAAAGAAAACAGAAATAATTTCACCCTGACCACATCATTGTCCACATCTTTTTATTTTGCATATCACATAATTCCACGAAGGTATCAAGATGGGATGCGGCATCCTCATTAGGACTACCGAAAAATTGGTCTTTCATAACAAGATTCAACAAAGCAGTATTAATATCACAAGTCTCCGCACTAGTGGCGGGAAGAGCAAGCGGAGTGCCGATAAAATCATTGTTGTTGGTATTTGAGAAATCACATAACTTGGTGTTCTCTTGAGTCATGATGACCACACAACAAGATTGCACTCAAAAACAGATCCATCAAGAAAACGGCAAACGGAAAAAGAGAGGCGAATAAAACAACAAATTTTTGTGAAATGGGGGAGAGGAAAACGAGAGGCAAATGTCAAATAATGTAAATTGCGAGGAGATGAGATTTATGATTAGGAACCTGGTTATGATGAAGATTCTCCCCGGGAACGGCGCCAGAAATTCCTTTTGATGTCGCTTGAAGCTACATCGGTATTTCCCCAAAGAAGAAGGGATGATGCAGCACAGCGGCAGTAGGTTTTCCCTCAGATATAAAACCAATGTTATTGAACCAGTAGGAGAACCAAGCAACACAACGTAAACAGCCCCTGCACACAAATAACAACACCTCACAACCCGACGTGTTAAAGGGGTTGTCAATCCCTTTCGGGTAACAACACTAGAAACAGCGTGTGACGGGAGATAAAGTTGTAAATATTGATAGATCGAACGCCAAATAAAATAAATTGCAGCAAGGTATTTTTTGGTTTTTGGTTTAATAGATCTAAAAATAAAAGCAAATAAAAAGGTAGATCACAAAGGCAAATATATGAGAAAGAACACCCGGGGGCCGTAGGTTTCACTACTAGCTTCTCTCGAGAAAAATTGCGAACGGTGGGTGAACAAATTACTGTTGGGCAATTGATAGAACCTCAAATAGTTATGATGATTGTCACAACCCTAGAATTCTGCTTGTAATTAGTGGCATTGCATCCATGCATCATTATCAATTTCAATTAATCTTAAGATGGGGATGTTCAAACCCTAGCACCAAATGAAATCCAACTAGGATCAAAATGAAATATTTTCAATGAACCCAAAATGCCCTTTGGAAATGTTCATCATTTTTGATAAAGGTAAAAGCCTCTGCCAAAGATGATGAACATATTTCTAGGTCATTTCTGGATTTTTGAATATTTGAATTGGGGCATTTAAATCCTATAAACATTTTAAATGCTCTAATACTTTTTAAACTAGTTGAGGACTGATGGGAATAGTTTAGACAGTGCCCACAAATATTTTCAGGAGTTTTAAAAATGGTTTAGTTTTTAAACTAAATCAAAACCGAGGAAAAATAGAAAACAGAAATAGAATTAGAAAAACCAAAGAGAGACGAAACTTACCTGTGCAGCCCGGCACTGTGCAGCACTATGGCCCAACAGGCCGGCCCAGCCGACTGGCAGTGCTAGTCACCCCAACCTGTCCCCAGGAGGCCAGGGGCACGTGGTGGCCGCGCGCACGCACCTGCTGCCCACCTCCTGCCTGGCTGCCCCTCTCCCTCGATGCCTCAACGCCCTACACGTCGCCACGCAACCCCCCCGGCCCCTCTCACTGCTCGCCCGTGTTCATTCCTCCTCTCCCTCGCTCTCTCCCGCGAATAGGCGAACGCTGCCGTCACCGCCGCTTGTTGTCACCACGTCCACCATGCTCCCCGTGCCGCCCGAGCTATCCCGAGATCCTACACCTCATCCCCGACCTCCTCACCGAGCAACGTGATCGGAAAGGCCCCAAAGCGCCACCCTGACGCCTTTTCCCACATCGGCCGCCAGAGATCCGCCTCGCCGCCCCGCTCAGCTCTGGCCTTCCCCGAGCCTGCTTCGCCGCTTGCTTCAACCACCGTGAGCCCCTCTTTCTCCTTCCCCCGTCCTCTCACTCGTGCACGTGTTGTAGCTCCGTCTCTTAGCCGTGGCCGAGCTCACCGCCGCCATCCATGGTGCCGCCGCGGCCACAGCTGCTGCCACCCACGTCCGAGCCCATTAGCGCGCTCAGTGCACCACTAGGAGCACGTTGCACCCACCAGCTCCTCCCCTAGTGCACTGTGGCCTCATTTCCATCAACGTCCGAGCTCCGGCCGCCGTCGTTTGGGTCCACCCCGTCGTGAACTGATGGCTCCGCTTGACGCGCAAGAACCCCAGCTACTCGTAGGACCAAACCGCAGTCAATTTGGTCGACTGTGGGCAAATCACGAGCCCCTCCGCTGTCTCGGGCTTCACCGGCGAAGAGCCCCGGGCCAAGGTGATTAAGCCGACTGAAAACCCGGACGCTACTGAACCGGCACTGCCAACTCCTGCACTGTCGGCGTACAAAAATAGGGGCGCGCCCACGGCCACACCAAGCAGAACGAGGGAGGTGAGCCAAGGTAAGATCGAAGCCCAAGGCAATCAAAGCAATGCCAAGGCCAAGACCACAAAGAGCAGAGGGACGAAGCATGTTCCCCCGGTAAGACCCTTGCCGGGTGGCCTCAGCGGCCCCGACAAGACTCTTGCCGGGACAGCTCGCCCCGCACCAACACAGCGAGCCACCCTTGAGCCCACGGCCCACAGTGCCATCATCAGCATGGGGCCAGGGCTCGGGAAGGTACCCCTGTGGTGGCATGTAGATCTTTGTGAAGACATATTCAAGATTAGATTAGAAGACGACGGTTCTCAGCAAGATCCTTACCAAGGAAGGCCACCAGACCCACGGCAAGATCCTTGCCGGGGACGACAACACGCCACGGTGAGACCCTTGCTGGGCCACCCGGCAAGGCCCTTGCCAAAGACGCCGGCAAGGCCACCGCCAAGCCCACGTCAACGAAGCTTCCACCGCCATTCACATGCAGCTGCCAGCCTAACCAGCTGGGCGGGCACCTGCGTGGCAACATGCAGCTCCCAGGCCAACTCATCAAGCGCCTGCCTGGCGGCATGCAGATCTTCGTGAAGGCTCCACCACCGCGCCAACTCAGCTGCTTGCCTGCTTACATGGCACCGCACGCATCCCCGACCGAGGCGCGTGTCGAAGCGAGCAGGAGCGGCGACGGACAGGACGGGCCTCGCCCCCGTCCCCGATAAAGCAAGAGGACACCTAAGCGATGCATTAAATGCACCTTATCCTGTAATACGAGGGATAACCTCGTGCTAGTGTAGACCTTTCCACCTCCTGTGTGCCACTGTGGCAACCCCTTTTTCCTATAAAAGGAGGCCCAAGGCGACGAGGTGAGGGATTAGGCTCTTTTGAACCACACGCTGACCACAGCTAGTTCGAGAGCTCAAGAACTCTCAGAAATACACCCACCAAAGCAGGACTAGGGTTTTACGCATCCTCGCGGCCCGAACCTGGGTAAACGATCCTTGTGTTGTCTACTAGCCCTGCTCTCCTTGCAACCCTGCGCCTCGGCAACCATAGTAGGGACTCTTGTGATCCCATAGGTGTCGTTCCACACCGACATCCTTGGTGCGCCAGGTAGGGGGCGCAATTGTGAGAATCTGGTCTAGTAGTTAGCCTAGCAGTTCTTCGTCGCCATGGCCCCTAAGAAGAGGACGGCCACGGCGGTCGATTCATTGGGAGCCGAACGACCCGTGCCGGTGCGGACGAGTAGCGGACCGATCGCAGACAGGACTTGGGCCGCGGCCCGCGAGCACCAGCATCGCCCAGGCAGTCGGAGCCTGGTGAGCGGCATTGTTCGCGCGCCAGACGACTGGCTACACGTTTCCGGATCCAAGGACGGAGCTAGGCCCCCCACAGGCGGCGCGGGGCCCTCCAGGGGCGTCGTTGTGCCGACTCCGGCCGGCGCGGCGACCTCCAGGACGCCTACACCGGCGACCACCGTGCGCTCTTCCCATGGTGTGCGCGCCGAGCAGCGTCACCACGATGGGACCCTGGGCACCGCCGTGGGAAGAGCCCTATGTGTCATCAGCAAATGAGGGGGTTCAGCACGCTCGCCGAAGCGCAGGCGAAAATGGCGCGCAGCCGCTGGGTCGTGACCGAGCTCCTTCTAACGTAGTTAGAAGTCGAAGCGCGCCGCGATCCACGCAGTTGTCGCCGCTGCCCACGCCAGTGGAAGCTTTGGTGCGCGCATCTGCTCCCCGACTTCCCTACTGCTGCGGAGAAACTCGACGAGTGGAGGGCCACCATCCGGAGCCTCGTCGCCGTCGCAAACAAAGACGATCCACGACCAGCGGGGCCCTCGAGCCGGCGCTCCACTGAGCCACCACATGCTGGCGCTGGGAGGACCGGGGGAGCTGCGGCCACGGTGCACTCTCCTCCTCCTCGCCAGCCGCCGCGGGCGTCGGCCCATCGCGACAACGCTTGTGATAACATCTCCATAGCGTCGTCCGACCCGCGGACCCTCCGCGACCAGTGCCAGATCCTTCGGGAGCGAGCTCACGAAGACGCTCGAACCACCATCGAGCGCCGGTGCAAAATGCGCCACCAGTCGTACAAGCGGGCGGGGCCCGCTATGGA
>NC_041388.1:341837946-341929589 GCF_002162155.2 Triticum dicoccoides | reverse complement strand
CGAGGTGGGCTGCCCGACTTTTACCCGTGAGCTGAGGCAGTTCCAGTGGTCGTCCCACCGCACGTTCAAGCCTGACATCGGCGAGAAGTAGACCGGCAAGACCCACCCGTCCGAGTTTCTCAGCATCTACACCATCGCGATGCAGGCCGCTGGGGCTCACGACGACAAGGTGCTTGCCAACTATTTCCCGCTGGCGCTCAAGCCCAATGTGATGTCTTGGTTGATGCACTTGCCGGTGGATTCCATTTCTTCCTGGTCAGATATGTGCCATGAGTTCATTGGCGCCTTCACAGGAGGCCACCAAGCTCATGGCCAGGCTAGTGATCTGCATATCATTCCCCAGAAGGAAGGGGAGACCCTGCGCAAGTACATCCAGAGATTCAGCCGGGTGCAGTACAACATCCCCGATGTTCATCCCACCGTTGTGATTAGCGCGTTCCACCAGAACATACGCAATTGCAAGATGCGCGAGGAGCTGGCGATGACCAAGGTTAAGGATGTGGCCGAGCTCTACGTTCTGGCCGATAGGTGCGCCCAGGCTAAAGAGGGAAGGAAGTACCCCGGCGAAGACGCCGGCGCGGAAACCGACTCTACTGATGAAGACGCCGCCACCCCGACGAAGAAGAGCCGGCGTCGCAACAGGAAACCCAAAGGCAAGGCCATGCTTGCCGTTGAGGGATCTGACGATACCGGTGCCGGCAAGAAGGTCAAGGTAGACGCCCCCGGCAAGGAGATTTCTGGGTGCGCCGCCTGCCGAGCCTTGGCGGCTACCGACAAGCCAGGAAGCTCCGGCAAGCAATACTGCAAGATCCACCGCACCAATGGCCATGACCTCCAGAACTGCCGAAAAGTCGAGTTACTTGCTGAGAAGCAAAAGGCTGAGTACGAAAGGTGGGACAAGGAGAAGGACCAGGACGGTGCTGAGGGATCCGGCAAGAAGCGTGGCAGCCATGGAGGCCGCCCCGGCAAGGACAACCAGCAAGAGAGGCCCGCCCGGGGCCGCAACAAGAAACAAGAAGACGACGATCACGACGAGGACGACGAGTCTGGTGAGCAAGGGTTCCAGAAGGCTACGGAGGCCATGTGCGTCGATGGCGGTGCCTCGCTGCATACCTCTCACCGCCAGCTCAAGCAGTGGGCGCATGAGATTACAACAACAGAGCCGTCGTTCGATGCTCAGAAGCCGCTGAAGTGGTCGAGCACGCCCCTCATCTTTGACACCGAGGACCACCCTGACCGCACTACCGCGGTCGGGTGTTTGCCATTGTTGGTCTCGCCAACAGTACGCAACCTCAGGGTGAACAAGATGTTGGTTGACGGCGGGGCCGGCCTGAACCTGATCTCGCCTGTCGTGATCAAAAGGTTGCAAATCCCTCATGAAGACCTCAAGGAAACGGGCACGTTTCAAGGGGTCAATCCGGGGAGGAGCCAGCCGAAGGGAAAGGTCACACTGCCCATGACATTTGGAGGAGAGTTGAACTACAGGACGGAGAGGATCATCTTCGACGTGGCCGAGATCCCCTTGCCCTACAACGGGATCCTCGGGCGCCTGGCATTGGCCAAGTTCATGGTGGCGTCACACTACGCCTACAACATGCTAAAGATGCCCGGGCCATTAACCATCATCTCCGTCCCCTCCGATAAGAAGGACGCGCTGATCTGCGCCGACCAACTCTACCTGGAAGCAGTTGCAGCAGCTGCCGTCAAGGCACCTGCTCTTGCCGCTGACGGCCTGGGAGGGAAAAAGGAGCCCGGCAAGACCTCTCGCACCCACTCCGACAAGCGCACCTCCTCGGAGTGTTGTGCTACCGTTGAGGACGTGCCAGAGAGCTCTACTGACAAGAGCAAGAGATCCGGAGCCGAGCCGCCGCAGACCAAGAAGGTTCCCATCGGGGAGGATGGCACGGGAGGGGCCTTCATCATAGGCTCCACCCTCGATAGCAAATAGGAAGGCGCGCTCATCACCTTCCTGCGGGCAAATGTCGATGTGTTTGCATGGCAAGCATCTGACATCCCCGGTGTTCCCAGGGATGTGATTGAGCACCACCTAGCTGTCTGCCCCCACGCGCGGCCCATCAAGCAGAAGGTCAGAAAGCAGGCTCTGAAAAGGCAGAAGTTCATCACAGAGGAGATCAGGAAGGTGGAAGCGGCAGGTTTGGTGAGAGGGGTGCTCCACCCGACGTGGTTGGCCAATCCAGTAGTGGTGCGCAAGGCAAATGGGAAGTGGAGGCTGTGTATTGATTACACAAATATTAATAAGGCTTGCCCTAAGGACCCCTTCCTGTTGCCGTGCATCGACCAGATTGTTGACTCCACAGCCGGGTGTGATCTGTTATCATTCCTCGACGCCTACTCAGGCTACCACCAAATCTTCATGACAAGAGAGGATGAAGAGAAGACGACATTCATCACCCCATGTGGTACATATTGTTTTTTACGGATGTCTTTCGGGTTGAAGAGTGCTGGCTCAACGTTTGCAAGAGCAGTCCAACTTGGTTTTGAACCTCAGCTCCATAGAAATATGGAGGCCTACATGGATGACATAGTGGTCAAAATCAAGTACGGGCCAATTCTTGTGCAAGATCTGGAAGAGACATTTGATAACCTGCGCAAGATCAACCTCAAGCTGAACCCTAAGAAGTGCATCTTCGGCGTTCCGTCCAGCAAGCTTCTCAGATTCTTTATGTCACAGCGTGGGGTCGAGGCAAACCCAGACAAGATCAAGGCTATTGAGCAGATCGAGGCGCCCAAGCGGATCAAGGATGTCCGTCGGCTCACCGGCTGCGTTGCCGCCATGAGCCGGTTCATCTCCAAGTCCGCTGAGTGCACCCTTCCCTTCTTCAAAATCTTGAAGAAGGCAGGCCCAATAGAGTGGACACCAGAAGCCGAGGCAGCACTGCAGGATCTGAAGAAATACCTTTCCTCCACGCCGATACTGGTTGCGCCTAAATCACAAGAGCCATTGCTGCTGTATCTGGCGGCGACGAATCAAGTGGTCAGTGCCGCACTGGTGGCACAGAGGGAGGTCGACGAGGAGGCGGCAATGGCGTCAGAACCAGCGGATGGCAAGCCAAAGATTCCCCCGGCAGGGCCTGGTGTTGACAAGGCGCGGCCCCCGACGGAGTCTGGTGCCACCAAGGCAATGCCCGCGCAGTCGAGTGAAGTGGTGCCAAAGAAGAAGATGATGCAGCACCGATTTACTTTGTCAGCTCCCTCTTGCAGAGGGCTAGGTCAAGGTATTCCAGCGTGCAAAAATTGCTCTTCGGCCTCCTTATGGCCTCGAGGAAGCTGCGTCACTACTTCCAGGCCCACGAGATCACTATCGTCACCCGCCTCCTGTTGCAACGGATACTGCACAACCCGGATGCAACCGGAAGGATTATGGAATGGGCCTTGGAGCTGTCAAGTTTCGGTTTAAAGTTTGAAATTACCTCGACAATTCAGGGCAGAGTCTTGGCGGAATTCATCGCAGAATGGACCTCGACGCTTGACGAAGAAATCCAGGAGACCACTCTCCCCGGCAAGGAAGAAGATCGCGACTGGATCATGTACTTTGATTGGGCTTTCTCGCTGCAAGGCGCCGGTGCCGGTGTGCTACTCGTCGCACCCACCGGAGAACACCTCAAGTACATGATCCAGATGCACTTCCCCAGGGGGATGTCCACCAACAACACCGCCGAGTACGAGGGATTGCTTGCCAGTCTCAGGATTGCGGCAGACCTCGGGGTTAAGAAGCTCATCGTCAGGGGCGACTCGCAGCTCGTTGTCAGGCAGGTCAACAAGGATTATCAGAGCCCATTGATGGAAACCTACGTAGATGAGGTGAGGGAGATGGAGGAACACTTGGACAGTATCCAGGCAGAGCACGTCCCCCGAGCGGAGAACGACATCGCCCATTACCTATCAAAGCGTGCCGCATTCAAGCTACCTGTGGAACCAGGTACCTTTTTGCTCTGGTTAAGTCAACCATCTGTCGAACCATTAGCAGGGCAGAACAAGCGGAGGAAATCAGGTCCCGGCAAGTACTTTCCTACTGAGCCCCTGGGGCTGCTGGCAAGAGTGCTGCTGCGAACGCTGAGCCTGCCCAAGAGAGACTGGCTCCGACAGGGCATCAAGCCTTGGCCGTAGAGACAGCCGCTCTCATGGCGGAAGAAATGTCTTTGGTCCTTGCCATCGAGCCCCAGGCTCCGGCATGGGCGCAACATACCATCCACTTCCTCCAAACAGGGGAGCTTCCTGAGGAGCAGGAAGAAGCAGAGAAAGTAGCCTGTCGGTCCGCCCTGTACCAGTTCGTCGATGACGTCCTATATCGGAGGAGGACAAACGGTGTGAAACTCAAGTGCATCCCCCGGGAGGAAGGACTGGAGCTGTTGGCGGAGATAAATGGAGGCATATGTGGCTCCCACATAGGGTCAAGGGCCCTTGCCGGGAAGGCATTCCGGCAAGGTTTCTTCTGGCCCACCGCCCTCCAGGATGCGACTGCACTAGTAACCAAGTGTGAAGTGTGCCAGTTCCATTCAAAGAAGCTTCATCAGCCAGCTCAAGCCCTTCAAACAATCCCTCTCTCCTGGCCATTCTCGGTCTGGGGGCTCGATATACTGGGCCCTTTCCCCCGCGCTGTCGGGGGCTTTGAGTACTTGTACGTTGCAATCGACAAGTTCACAAAGTGGTCGAAAGTGGAAGCAGTGAGGAAGGTGACTGCTCAGTCAGCCGTCAAGTTCTTTAAAGGACTGGTCTGCCATTTTGGTGTGCCAAACAGAGTCATCACCAACAACGACACGCAGTTCACAAGCCATACCTTCATGCAGTACATCCAAGACCTCGGCAGCAAGGTCTGTTTTGCTTCCGTGGCACATCCACAGAGCAACGGCCAAGCGGAGAGGGCAAATGCTGAAGTGTTGCGAGGCCTGAGAACGAAGACCTTTGACAAGCTGCACAAGAGTGGAAGGCGCTGGATTGATGAGTTGCCGGCGGTTCTTTGGTCGATCAAGACGACGCCAAATCGAGCCACCGTCCAGACACCTTTTGCCCTGGTATACAGGGCAGAAGCAGTTCTCCCCATGGAACTCATATATGGGTCACCTCGAGTGCTCGCTTATGATGAGCTTGAGCAAGAGCCATTGCGCCAAGATGAAGTGATGCTCCTTGAGGAAGATCGTCTTCGGGCGGCTGTGAGAGCAGCACGCTACCAGCAAGCCTTGCGCTGCTATCATAGCCACAAGGTTCATGCCCGAAGCCTTGAGGAAGGCGACCTTGTTCTTTGGCGCGTTCAGTCGGCCAAGAATTCCAACAAGTTGACGCTGAAGTGGGAAGGCCCTTGTCAGGTAATGTGAGTCACCAGGCCCGGCGCAGTCCACCTAGAGACCGAAGATGCCGTCCTAGTAAGCAACTCCCGGAACATTGAGCATCTTCGCAAGTTTTACCCAGAAGGCGCGGCTTGCCGGGCCTCCCGGTGAGCCACCTTTTATACAAGCTTTGCCGACAAGGCATGTGACCCTTTGTACAAAGCCAGGCGCAGACCATGTGCATAAATAAATGAAGCGCTGACGCCCTAAGTTATAGCATGCATGCTAGGTCGAGTCTCTTCCCTGGTTAGGGTTGATAGTGCTTAGCAGCGACTAACCCCTAGCCTCCTTTGGTTCGCAGGGCACATGAGCACTTCTGCTGAGCTGCTCGGAAAGAAGGAAACGGACTGGCGCCCTGACCCCGGCAAGCCAGAGTTGCCGGGGGCTACAAGCACAAGGATCCAGCCACGGCAAGATGAGATTGCCAAGGGCTGCAGATCCAGATAAGTCTTTTATCCTCTATGATGCATTTCGGAACCGGACTGGGGCATGTGAAACCTCGTTTTTATCTCTAGGCTGTCGTGCTCCCCTTTTTCCTATACCTAGGGATTATCTCCTGGGTACGGATTTGGTCGTAGCCGCGGCGGCAAGGAGGTGGGACGAGGAGCCTAAAGCCCACTTCATCCTTGCCTCCCCCAAGAGCGCGAGAACGGTCGAGTGGAGTGGGGGGACGGCAAGGCCTATTGCCGGGCGAAAAATGTTTATCTTAAAACAATAACAAGGATTCTCTCCTTGTGGTGGGATTTACCCACGAACGGAAAACCCGGCAAGCATCCCTTTTTCATTAAAAACATCACAACATGTATAGTTCGTGCGAGATGAAAAACATGAGAAAGGGGATTACAAGTTTTAAATTTAACAAAGGCCCGCAGGCTTACAAACTAAAAAAGAGAGAAGATTCCCGTAATCCCTTTCTTGTCCCTCTCCTCAGGAGGCAGGTCAAGGAGGCGAAAGGGCAAAAGGGGCGCCTAGGCGAGCTATGAGCAGCAGAAAGCACCAAGAGAATATCTCGGCGGCCTCCCACGGGCGGGCCGGTGATGACGGTGCCGGGAAAGGAGCTGGAAGACGAGGCGGCAGGACTGGCAATACGCGATGAAGGTGTCGGTGCCCGCGTACTCCGAGTTGACGGCCTTGCCGGCCGCCCTCTTCCTCTTCCGCAGCCTCCCGACGCCAGCCGCCCAAGGAGACAGCCCCGAGAAGTTCGAGGAGCTGGCCCTGCCCCCGGCTAGCTTCTGCCAGAGGAGCGGCCAGGTGCAGATGCTGCTGCTACTGCACCCACCCAGGCGAGGGGCGTCTGACGCCTAGTCGGACTCGTCCCCGCTGTCCACCCCGCCATCCTCCTCGTCGCTCTCACTCGAGGACGAGCTTCCATCATCAGAATCTCCATCAGAGGAGCTCTCCACACAGCATTTCAGACGAGTTCCAAACTCTCCGGAGACCTTGACGGAGAGCAGGCTATCCTCCATTAACTTGAAGTAGAGGACGAGCCCCGCCGCCAGGCTGTGGATGCGGGCAAACGCCTTCCATCCATGGCGGAGATACATAACTCGAGGAGCCGGGAAGTCGACGTCGACCCGCGTGCCCCCGTTCCCGCGGCCCCTCATGTGCAACCTGAGGGTCTGGGGCGGGGCACGCTCCATCACCCGAGCGAACGGAGTGGGGAGACGAAGACGACGACGCGGGGGCCGGGGGAGCCTGATGAAGAACTCGCAAGGCTGGTCTTCAACGTGGCCCTCCATCGGGAAGGGCATCATTGGCAGGGCGAGGCCGGCGCGTCGCCCCGTCCTCCTCTTCCCCGAGCGATACGGCCTATGCCCCGGCCTCGCCCCCTCCCCCTTCCCCTCGCGGTCAGTTCCACCACCATGGGTTCAGAAGAGGGAGGGACGCGCTGTCGAGCGGCGACCCTCGCCTCCACCGTCGAAGGACCAGGATTCCCTTTTTCCATGGCGGGTGAGAGGAAGGAGCAGAAGCAGAGGAAGATAGAAGATGGAAGAATTCAGGGTGCCGTCCCCCTTCCTCCTCTTTATAAAGGAATGGGGTTAAGGCTTGGCCGCCCCGCTCGGCCAATCCAGACACCGGAGGCGCGGGGAATCAGGACCGACCCGTCACCCCAACCAGCGACGGCCCGGTTTCTCACCTCCACCGTTTGCCACCACAAGTGCATGAAAGACACATGGCAGACGTGCAGAACTGAGGGGACGGGTGAGGCGACCTCTCCCCACCCCGTGATCATGGGGAGTGGACGCCTTGAAGACCGCACCCCGACCCCGCTCAGTAAATGAGCCGCGCCTCCATGCCTACCTCTTTTTACGGGGAAGACGCGAGCCGCCTCTTTACTGCGATGTGACGCATGCGTGTGGAAATCGCCCCATGCATGCCGCCCACGTCATGCACACCCCTCCACGCCGCGCCACGCGCGCGGGTTGTGGGAGGCGGAGCGCGCGAAGAATCTTACCACGGTAAAAACCGCCCTACCTGCCCGCGCACCGTTTTGGGCCTGGCCCAACAACGTGTTGCGCTTATGTGTGGCCCAGGCCCGGGGGCTCCTGTCCGTGTACAAAAATAGGGGCGCATCTTTGTACCCCTTTTTCCTGTGCACGGGTAGTCAGAGCCGCGCCCACGACCACACTAAGCAGAACAAGGGAGGTGAGCCAAGGTAAGATCGAAGCCCAAGACAATCAAAGCAACGCCAAGGCCAAGACCACAAAGATGAGAGGGACGAAGCAAGTTCCCTCGGCAAGACCCTTGCCGGGTGGCCTCAGCGGCCCCGACAAGACTCTTGCCGCGACAGCTCGCCCCGCACCAACAGAGCGAGCCACCCTTGAGCCCACAGCCCCTAGTGCCATCATCAGCGTGGGGCCAGGGCTCGGGAAGGCACCCCTGTGGTGGCATGTAGATCTTTGTGAAGACATATTCAAGATCAGATTAGAAGACGATGATTCTCGGCAAGATCCTTGCCAAGGAAGGCCACCAGACCCCCGGCAAGATCCTTGCCGGGGACGACACCACGCCATGGCGAGACCCTTGCCAGGACACCCGGCAAGGCCCTCGCCAAAGACGCCGGCAAGGCCACCGCCAAGACCACATCAACCAAGCTTCCACCGCCATTCACATGCAACTGCCAGCCCAACCAGCTGGGCGGGCACCTGTGTGGCAACATGGAGCTCCCAGGCCAACTCATCAAGCGCCTGCGTGGCGGCATGCAGATCTTCGTGAAGGCTCCACCACCGCGCCAACTCATCTGCTTGCCTGCTTACATGGCACCGCACGCATCCCTGGCCGAGGCGCGTGTCGAAGCAAGGAGGAGCGGCGACGGATGGGACGGGCCTCGCCCCCGTCCCCGATAAAGCAAGAGGACACCTAAGCGATGCATTAAATGCACCTTGTCCTGTAATACGAGGGATAACCTCGTGCCACTGTAAACCTTTCCACCTCCTGTGTGCCACTGTGGCAACCCCTTTTTCCTATAAAAGGAGGCCCGAGGCGACGAGGAGAGGGATTCGGCTCTTTCAAACCACATGCTGACCACAGCTAGTTCGAGAGCTAAAAAACTCTCAGAAATACACCCACCAAGCAGCACTAGGGTTTTACGCATCTTCGCGGCCTGAACCTGGGTAACGATCCTTGCGCTGTCTACTAGCCATGCTCTCCTCGCAACCCTGCGCCCCGGCAACCGTAGTAGGGTTTCTTGTGATCCCATAGGTGTCGTTCCACACCGACATGCCCCAGGACAATCTGAAGCACCAGAAGACCCTACTATCAACGTTCGAATAGATCCTCCTGAGTCGTCTGTTGACGAAACTGTCTCAGCCCATCTACTGTTGAACTGTCAAGCTCAGCTAACCCGCCCGCGACTTACGACAATGATGTTTTAATCACTGGTAGTAGATTTGTTGAACCGGGTAATCCAATGGTACTGGCCAGACACTCCGCCAAGCAAGAGGCTTTGCAAAAGCAGAAAGTTCGCTTTGACATCTCTCACTATGCTCACCTGAGCATTAGTGATGTGTTATCCGGCTATCTTCTTAGTCACGTGCATTCTAGCCATGACTCTGAAATTGAGATGGTCAAACAGCTGCAATTGAAATATGAGGTATGATCTCCAGCTTTCATTAACTTATATACTCTGCCAGCCCCCAAGTCTCCTGATTATGATAAATTTGAATGATCTATAGACTTGTGATATATGTTGACGTTCTGACCTAGATTTTTCCAAGTCCGTTTTAGAATGTTTAACCAGAGTTATCTGATTAACATAATTTCACCTATAGTCCCCAAGGGCCGGCTTAATTCATCATGAATGAGCCGGTACTTAACTTCATAACTGTCTTGAATCAGTCCAAACTAATATTGTTTATCCGGCTCAAGATGAAAAACTTTCTGAATATCATGCATTAGCCCCCAAGTGCCAACCGTTGTTACTTGTAAAACACTTGGGACTTTAATCACAGAAGAGTCATTTTTGCACTTAAAATTGCTTTGGCAGACATTAGCCCCCAAGTGCCAACTAGTGTTGCGTTGCAAAGCACTTGGGACTTTAATCATTATGACCTTTATTGGAAAAAATTTGACACACCTGTGCATGTCTATAGACCGCCATAACTGAATTGGATTCTCAACTGACTGATGCGAAAACCTGGTTGGCGGCTCAAGAGACTGAGATAAAGAATGCTGACTCCAAACTCCAGTTGAGCCTATCTGAAGTAGAGAAACTGAAGACCAGTTTTGATGTAGAGAAAAAATCCTGAGCAGATGAAAAAACCTTGCTGATACAGCATGCTGAGACAGCCGAAGCGGCTCTCAAGGAAGTTACCATGGAGCTCACTGGTTTAAAGAACCGTGTGTCTCATAAGGTCTCTGCAATCTTTGGTGAGTCTTTAAACTCTATTTTTGCCATAAATATAAACCGCCTGCTTAACCTTTTAAAATACTCATAGGTCCATGGAGCAGCAATCTGAGCCAAAATAGCTTGATAAAACTCAAGGCGGTTTACACCCTGGTGGAGCAACTGTACACTGGAGCTCAACGGGCACTTGCTATTATTTCCCCAGCCAACCAAGGATCAAACCTCCTGAGTGATGTCTTGAAGAAGGTATCCATCTTACCCGCCAGATTCCAAGAGGTCAAGCGGTCTTGTGCAAGAGCCGGAGCTTTAACTGCTCTAAGCCGCTCCAAAGCCTGGGTGCCAGAGCTAGACCCGGCAGATGTAGCCAAGGGGTATCCCAGCATTAAGGAAGACGTGACTCCGTTTGATGAAGAAGATTTTTCTGCTTGTGTGAGAGTTCGTCCTCATGCTATCATCCTTGGCGACGAGACCAATGTTGATAAGTATCAGCCGGGTTTTGACATTGAGAATAAAAAGATGGCGACTCCTTTGTATAAAGTGACAGATCTCATCCAGTCGGTTCGCCAACACACCTTTGCCCCAGAAATTGACCCGGCTGGTCTAATTGATGATGAAGCGGAGTCCGTTGCTCTTCATGGTTTTGATTGGTCCAAGCCCAGTTTCCAACCAGTGGAGGAAGATCAACCAATAAGGGAGGAGTCATAACTATCCAAATAATCCAGCTAAGATTTAATGAACCGGCCTTAGCTTAACATCTGTGTTCTTTGATTCTGGACTGCCGACTTATGTGACCCGGACAGTAAGGGTGACAACCCAATCTTTTTAGAAGTCAATACTTCCATA
This sequence comes from Triticum dicoccoides, assembly GCF_002162155.2. Lineage (NCBI taxonomy): Eukaryota > Viridiplantae > Streptophyta > Magnoliopsida > Poales > Poaceae > Triticum > Triticum dicoccoides. The sequence continues at coordinate 341,918,555 of NC_041388.1, read as the reverse complement.
TGCCTGATTACTGTTATACATTGGCAACTTATTGTCGAAGAACCAAGCCGATTTAAATTGAAACCATACTTACAGTTAGATTCTAGACAACAAAAAACCAGTAAAACAAAAGAGCATCTTTCAAACAATGTAAATCAAGCATCAAGAAAAATTTGGAGGCTTATGATTTGAATACGATCAGTAAACCGGACCAAAGGGGTTAAGCTAGGATTCGAATACGATCATGTAGCCCCCAATGGCTTTGGCGTTGCACCGATCAAGAGGGTACCGACAGCTATGTTCTCTTTGGTTCGAATATGACCGGTGTTTGAAGAGGAAGCCCCCAAATGACCTTGAGAGTTTTTTAACGAAGCTGATTCGAATACGATCAACGTCCGACCCAAAAGTGGTTGAGCTATGATTCAAATACGGCCAAGAAGCCCACTAGTGAGTTCGGCAGTGTGCCGATCAAAAGGGTACCGACAGCTATGTTCACTTTGGTTCGAATACGACCTATGTTTGAACAGGAAGACCCCTAGTGACCATAAGGTTTAACGGCTAGATTCGAATATGATCATGAGCCGGACCAAGAGGTTAAGCTAGATTCGAATACGATCATCCCCCAACTGGTCATTTAATAATTAGAATAACAAAGATATGTGATCATTGAGGATGAAAAGGACAGAGGTCGTGCTTTATTACTTATCATAATATATACAACATCAAAGTATGTACATTATGAGAGCCGGTGGCTCAAGTATAGTAAGGCCGAAGATGAGCAATATTCCATGGCCGACGGGTCTCTTGCTCCGATTTACGTGAGTCTTTGTGCTCTTGAATATCGATAAAGTAGTATGACCCGTTGTTCAAGTTTTTGCTCACCACAAAAGGTCCTTCCCAAGGTGGGGATAGCTTGTGTGAATCAGACTGATCCTGGATGAGCCGGAGCACCAAGTCACCTTCTTGAAAGGTTCTGGATTTGACCCGGCGGCTGTGATAACGGCGCAGGTCCTGTTGGTAAATCGCTGACCGGGCCGCTGCCAAATCTCGCTCTTCATCTAATAAGTCAAGCGCATCCTGACGGCTTGTTCATTATTAGCTTCAACATAAGATGCCACGCGGGGCGAGTCATGACGGATGTCACTGGGCAGGACTGCTTCTGCTCCATAAACCATGAAGAATGGCGTATAACCCGTAGACCTGTTAGGGGTGGTATTGATACTCCATAGTACCGAGGGTAACTCTTCTACCCAACAACCCGGTGTCCGTTGTAATGGAACCATAAGCCGAGGCTTGAGACCTTTTAAGATTTCCTGATTTGGTCTCTCAGCTTGACCATTGGATTGGGGGTGAGCTATTGACGAAACATCAAGCCGGATATGCTCACGTTGACAAAATTCCTCCATAGCACCTTTGGACAGGTTAGTACCATTGTCAGTTATAATATTGTGTGGAAAGCCAAAACAAAAGATCACCTTTTTCATGAACTGAACCGCTGTGGCTAAATCACACTTACTAACCGGCTCTGCCTCAACCCATTTTGTGAATTTGTCAACTTCCACCAAAAGATGTGTCTTTTTATCTTTGGATCTTTTGAAAGGTCCAACCATATCAAGCCCCCAAACTACAAACGGCCAAGTAATTGGAATCATCCGCAATTGTTGAGCCAGCACGTGCGCCCTCGTGCAAATTTCTGACTACCATCACACCTACTGACCAAATCCTCCGCATCAGCGTGAGCCGTCAGCCAGTAAAAACCATGACGGAAGGCCTTGGCTACAAGAGATTTTGACCCGGCATGACGGCCACAATCTCCTTCATGGATCTCTCGAAGAATTTCTTGACCTTCTTCAGGAGAAACACAACGTTGAAACGCTCTGGTGACACTGCGATGATACAACTCACCATTGGAAATTTTCATTGACTTAGACCGCTGGGTTATCTGTCTAGCCAAGGTCTCATCCTCCGGCAACTCGCCCCGGGTCATATAAGCCAAATACGACATTGTCCAATCTGGAATGACATCTTCCGGGTGTGGAACGGCCAAGTCTTCCTCTGTAAGCAACTTGACAGAAGGGTTATGCAGAACATCCAAAAAAGTTTTAGGCGGCACCGGCTTACGCTGAGATCCCAACTGGCTTAAAGCATCGGCCGCTTTGTTCTTTCTACAGTCAATGTGCTCCACTTGATAACCCTTGAAGTGTCTAGCAACAGTGTCAACCTCACGGCGATAAGCCGCCATGAGAGGATCTTTGGAATCCCACTTGCCTGATACTTGCTGAGCCACCAAATCTGAGTTGCCAAGGCACCGTACCCGGCTTAAACTCATTTCTTTAGCCATTCGAAGACCATGGAGTACAGCCTCATACTCAGTTGCGTTGTTAGTACAAGGAAACATCAATCGCAACACGTAACAAAATTTGTCACCTCGAGGAGAAGTTAAAACAACTCCAGCCCTCGAGCCTTCCAATTGTCTGGACCCATCAAAATGAACCATCCAATATGTGTTGTGTGGCTTCTCTTCAGGTATCTGCAACTCCATCCAATCGTTAATGAAGCCCACCAGTGCTTGATATTTGATGGTCGTACGCGGCACATACTTTAAACCATGAGACCCAAGTTCAATAGCCCACTTGCGACTCGTCCCGTGGCTTCTCTATTTTGAATAATATCTCCTAAAGGAGCAGAGCTAACCATCGTGATAGGATGACCCTGAAAGTCTTAAGCTTCCGGCTTGCCATGAACACCCCATAAACAAGCTCCTGCCAATGTGGATATCTCTACTTGGACTCAATGAGCACCTCACTGATGTCGTAAACCGGCCGTTGAACCGGATATTCCTTGCCAGCCTCCTTACGCTCTACAACAATGGCCACACTGACAGCACGTGTGTTAGCAGCCACATATAACAATAGTGGCTCATTCTCAATGGGAGTAGGAAGAACCGACGGCTCGGCGAGCTGTCTTTTCAGATCTTCAAAGGCATCACTCCAGACAAAATCATCCGTCTTCTTCATCATTTGATACAACGACATAGCCTTCTCACCTAACCGGCTTATGAACTGGCTTAAAGCTGTGACACGACCTGCCATCCGCTGAACGTCATTGATGCGTGCCGGCTTAGCCAAAACGTAATCGCCTTAATATTCTCCGGGTTAGCCTCAATGCCTTTGTTAGACACCAAAAAACCCAAAAGCTTACCAGCTGGGACTCCAAAAACGCACTTGCCCAGGTTAAGCATCATCTTGTAGACCCGGAGGTTATCAAAGGTTTCCTTCAGATCATCTACCAGAGTTTCCTTCTCTTTGGATTTCACCACTATATCGTCCACATAAGCATGAACATTACGCCCAATCTGATTATGAAGACAGTTCTGCACACACCGCTGATAAGTCGCTTGGGCACTCTTAAGCCCAAAAGGCATAGACACATAGCATAAGGCTCCAAACGGGGTAATGAAAGCCGTCTTCTCCTGGTCCTTAACTGCCATCTTGATCTGATGATAGACAGAATAAGCGTCCAAAAAACTCAAACGCTCACAACCCGCCGTAGCATCAATGATTTGATCAATACGAGGGAGAGCAAAAGGATCGGCCGGACAAGCCTTGTTTAAATCTGTGTAATCCACACACATACACCAGGTGCCGTTCTTTTTTAGCACAAGCACCGGGTTAGCCAACCACTCTGGGTGAAAAACTTCAACAATAAACCCGGCCGCCAAGAGCCAGGCCACCTCCTCACCAATAGCTTTCCGCCTTTCCTCATTAAACCGTCGAAGAAACTATCTAACCTGCTTGAATTTCGGATCAATATTGAGAGTGTGCTCAACGAGTTCTCTCGGTACACCCAGCATATCAAAAGGTTTTCATGCAAAGATGTCCCGGTTCTCATGGATGAACTCGATGAGCGCGCTTTCCTATTTGGGATCCAGATTGGCACTGATACTGAACTGCTTGGATGAATCGCCTGGAACAAAATCCACAAGCTTGGTGTCATCGGCCGACTTAAATTTCATCACCGGCTCATGCTCTATGGTCGGATTTTTCAAAGACGTAATGTCCGCCGGGTCAACATTATCCTTGTAGAACTTCAATTCTTCTGTTGCACAAACAGATTCGGCCTAAGCAGCATCACCTTCTTCACATTCCAAGACTATCTTCCGACTTCCATGCACTGTGATGGTGCCCTTATAACTCAGCATTTGAAGTTTCAAATAAACATAACACGGTCGTGCCATGAACTTAGCATAAGTCGGCTGTCCAAACAGAGCATGATACGGGCTTTTGATTTTGACCACTTCAAAAGTTAACTTCTCAGCCCTAGAATCATGCTCATCTCCAAAGGCTACTTCCAGTTCAATCTTACCAACTGGATATGCCGACTTATCAGGCACTACTCCGTGGAAAACAGCGTTGGACGTCTTAAGACTCTTATCAGTCAACCCCATGCATCGGAAAGTCTCATAATACAAAATGTTGATGCTACTGCCCCCATCCATGAGCACTTTTGTGAACTTATATCCACCAACCTAAGGTGCCACCACCAAGGCCAGGTGACCCGGATTATCAACCCGAGGAGGGTGATCTTCCCTACTCCAAAAAATAGACTGCTCAGACCATCTGAAATAACGTGGAACCGCCGGTTCAACAGCGCTCACATCTCTCTTATGAACTTTCTGGTACCTTTTACATAAACTGGTGGTGAATACGTGATACTGCCCACTATTTAGCTACTTTGGGTTACTCTGATACCCGGATTGTTGTTGTTGCTGACTACCTTGGCCAGATTGCTGATTATAGCCGCCTTGATTGCCTTGAGGTCCCTGGCCATGAAAGTCGCCACCGCCTAAGCCGCCGCCCGGGCCATGAAAGCCGCCTCCGCCTGAACCGCTGCCCGGTCCATGATTACCGTCGAACATGTTAGAATTCTTGAAAGCCTTCAAGATCGTACAGTCCTTCCAGAAGTGAGTGGCTGGTTTCTGCTGTGTACCGTGCCTTGCACAAGGCTCATTTAACAACTGCTCAAGAGTGGGACCTGACCCGCCGGACCGAGGGGGTGGCCTCCCCTTACGCCGTTGATTATTACCCGGTGCGTTGGTGTTAGACACAAACTCCAAACTACCGTCAGCCTTACGTTTATTATTACCTCCTTGATTTGCCGGGTTATGCTGGTGGCCCTTGCCGTTGTCGTTCTTATTTCCCTTCCCTGTCTTCTCTTTGTCAGACGCGGGATCCTTGGTACTATCAGAGTCGGCGTATTTGACGAGAGCCGCCATCAGCTGTCCCATGTCATTACAATCGTGCTTGAGCCGCCCAAGCTTCTGTTTCAGAGGTTCAAAACGGCAATTTTTCTCCAACATTAAGACCACGGAGCCGGCATCCATCTTATCAGATGAATGTATTATTTCCTTCACCTGGTGCACCCAATGGGCCGTGGATTCACCTTCCCCTTGCTTGCAATTAGTAAAGTCCACAATCGAAATGGGTTGTTTGCACGTATCTTTTAAGTTCTGAATAAACCGGGCTTTTAACTCTGCCCATGAGCCGATGGAATTGGGTGGCAACCCCTTCAACCAAGTGCGAGATGTTCCTTCCAACATCATGGTGAAGTATTTGGCCATCGCTGCGTCACTGACCTCCAATAACTCCATGGCCATCTCGTAACTTTCAATCCATACCCCGGGCTGTAAGTCAGCTATGTAATTAGGCACCTTACGAGGCCCCTTAAAATCCTTTGGCAAGCGCTCATTACGCAGAGCCGGCACCAAGCAAGGGACACCTCCAGTCCTCGTGGTCACACCCACTTCAACAGAGGTCGTCGGATAAACCGGAAAAGCCTGGTGAGCCACCTGCTCAGCTGCATGTTGAACCGCCCGCTCAGCCTCCTGGCAGATCCTATCCTGGTCAACCAAGTTAAGAGCTCCATCATGCGCCGGGTCATGCCTGCGCGGCTGGTTATGGCGCTGGGCATTGCTTGACACGGCCGCTGAATCCATGTGCCTGCTATAGCTCGGGCTCCGGCTTGGGCGAGGGGTTGAATGAATCATGTCTCGACTATAAGAGTATGACTCCTGCTGTGCCAGAGCCGTCTGAAGAAGTTCTCTGACCCTTCGCGTTTCGATCGCCGTCGGGGAGTCGCCTTCCATCGGGAGAGCCGCCAAACGTGTCGATGCAGCGATCAGATTCTCCAAAGGATTAGAAAAATGACCCGGTGGTGTCGGTGTATAATGAGGCGGAGCAGTATTCACACGAGGGCGTTCCATAGCCCGCGGCTGAACTGGCGCCCCAGCCCCGGGTGTTGTAATCCGGTTTGCCTCCGGCGGGTTACTGAGACCGGCCCCGGGTGTGGGGAAGAGGTTCCTAGGATCGTAAGTCAGAGGCAGACGTGATTGAGTCTTCTGGTGCCTTCTCCTCATGACCTTGTTTGATGCGTTCAGATCCATTGTGAGCTGAAAAGCCTCTGATTGAAGCTGCTGAGCCCGAGCGTCCAAAGCCGCCCAATCTGCAGCCATCCTAACGTCCTCCGCCGCCAAGTTTTCCTTAGCTTGTGCTACCTCCCCACGTAACCGTGCCATCTCCGCATCATACCGAGTCTTATCCGTCGACTCAACCACAATGGTCAACAAGGCCGTCATCCTATCCATGAGATCCATCAGCACCTGAGCCGGTGGTCGCGCGGGGTCTCCTGACCCAGCCGCTGCCGACCCGGTGCTTATCGCTGTCGCAGCCGTAGAGTTTTGAGCATGCTGCGTACGAGTCATGAAGATCCCCGCTCTGTTCGGCGGTTCAAAGGGGTCCGGAATACTGCTGCCATTGGAACAGCCCCCAAGCCCGCCATCTTGTAGTTGATACAATGAATTGGTCTCACCTTTGGATGACTCACCGTCAGAGTAGACAGCCGTCTCACCGCCGTCCATAGATCCTCCAGAAAACTCCCCTCCATGGATGCAACCCACGAAGGCACGCCTCACGGAGGGCTGAGTCCGGGCGGGTCTCGCACGCTGAGCTGTCTCGATGAGGTCGGTGTAGATGTCCGGCTCACGGCCCGGCTCGCCTATCCGGCCGATGAAGACATGGATTCCGCCGAAGGGGACCCGGTACCCGTACTCAATTGAGCCGGCGTCAAGGCCCCAGCCCGCGTCGTCGATGTAGAGCTTGCCGCGACGACACTTAATCATCCGGCCCACATCATATCCCTTGAGCCCTTCGAAGCTGCCCTTCAAGAACTCAAATCCACCATGCGCTGGCCCCACGGTGGGCGCCAACTGTCGTGGAATTGTCACGGCAGATGTCCTAGTGAAAGGACTTAGTCGGGGAGCCATCGCAACTAGGAAGCTTAAAGGGGTTAATCGGGACAAAGGACACGAGGGTTTATACTGGTTCGGCCCCTTACGATGAAGGTAAAAGCCTAATCCAGTTCTTGGTGATATTTCTAGGGTTTCGATGACCAGGGAGCAAATACGCTAAGCCTGGCTCTCGATTTGATGTTACCTGCCCTAAGCCGCCGCTGGGTCATCCCCTTATATACACGGGTTGACGCCCTATGGCCTACAGAGTCCCGGCCGGCTCATACAACGTGTTCGGCTCGGTGACATCTTTTACATGCCTTACCTTACAAGTCTTATTCATACATGGCGGTTTATACTTACGGGCCTTAAGTCGCCTCTGGGCTTGGGCCTATTATAAGCCTAATCGTAAACCGTCATCTTGTATACTCTTGGGCTTTATTCTTTTAAACCGCCATTGTAGCTGACCCGGCCCCTCCTAGGTGGGTCATTCCTGGTAGTCACATCCTCAACGTTAGGCCCCAGGTTGATGTGAACTTTCTTCATGTCAATCTTCAACACTTAGAAAAAAATCCATCTACCACTGCTGTGAAAACCTTGTAACCCACCATGACGTCACCTCCGGAATTTTTGGAATCCCACCACAACGTCATCTCAACGGATCTTTATCTGAACGTCTTTCCGAAAATCGAGGCGTTCATCTAGCTGGATGGCTTTCATTTGCCTTCCTCGTTATTCGCGCCTGCCTGTTCGCCTATCTCCTTATAAATAGGCATGGATGGTCTTCCTCCTTCTTCTTCTTCCTTCTCTCGCAACCCCTCTGTCTCTCGAACTCCGCCGCCGACGCAGCTCTCACCGTCGTCCTCAACCTTGGCCGATGCATCACCCTGAGCTTGTCCAGAGAACGGCGGCGACCCTCCGCAGTAGATTTGCGTCCGTAAGTTTTTGCCTTTTCGCACCTTAGATCCGCATTAGGGTTTGCAAGTTCGTCTGTGCTCTTCGTTGTTCATCATGGATTCATCTTAGTTTCTCCACCGCATCCTCTTTTGATCCAAAAAGAAGTATGGAACTCATGCGGTAGCTGTTTCGCATCCATTTTGGATGCTAGTAGATCCCCTTTTCTTGCACAAAGGCCTCCTTAGAACTGATGAACTCCTCTGCACTAGTTTTTTGGTCTAGATTTATTTTCCTTTTTTGAACAATCTTGATCCAAAATAGTAACAACAACCTGTGAAACTTGTTTATCTGAGTACTTAGCGAATTTTTTGTCGTTGGCCTCTTTTGAATATCCTTAGTCATGGCGGCTTATCATGCCGGCTCATTTTTCCTTTATATATCATTAGCCCTTATTTAGGCCGCCATTACGCATCTGTATTGCAAACATTAACCTATGATTCCACCATTTAATTTAAGCCAGCAAATTACTTCCTTTTTAGCTTGTCCTCTCACCATGCCGCCAAAGACGATGACCGTTTGCAATTGGGTCCCTTCCACAGTCACTGACGCCACTCTAAAGGATTTCGTTACCATTGGATATTTACTGGAGAAGAACATTATGTCTTACCGCGCTCCTGACCCGGCCGAAGAAAGACCTCAGCCCAAGGATGGTGAAGTCATCGTTTTTACTGATCATATGAACCGGGGGTTTTCACCAACCAGCCCAAAATTCTCCGGAGATGTTCTACATTTCTTCAAGCTTCATCAACAAGACCTTGGACCCAATTCCACATCAAGCATCTGCAATTTTCAAGTTCTTTGTGAGGTTTATCTTCAAGAAGAACCTACTGTTGAACTCTTCAGATAGTATTTCTATTTGAACCGCCAGAATGAATATACCAACGGCCCTACTTTGGAACTTGGTGGAATTTCGATTCAGCGCCGACAGGGTGCTGTCTTTCCCTTAGTAGTCTTACCAAGCCATCCCAAGGATTGGAACCAAACTTGGTTTTATTGCAAAGACACGTCGCCAGCTGATGAAAAACCAATGTCGGGTTATCGCGCGGAGCATCTTGACTCTAAGTGTTTACTCCCTGACAAGCTTACTGCCGCTGAATGTAAGAAGCTCATCCCAACCATCAAAAGGATTCAAGCCTTGTTGGAAAACAGCTTAAATGGAGTTGACTTGATCTGTTGTTGGATCGCATGGCGGGTCATCCCTCTAAGTCGCTGCTCTGACTTGATGTATAACTATGCCGGAGGACCAGATGACCCTCTTCATCATAGTTCTCTACAACTGACTGAAGAGGCCATTGTTGAAATGTCAACCACCCTAGTAAACAGTAAATACGAGGATTGTAGTAAAGTTGGATTGCATCCTTTCTGCAAACTTAACCCGGCACTAGAGGTAAATCCCCTTGACCCCATTTTTTCTTCAATAGTTAAGTACTTGCATAACTTTTAACCTTTTATTTGCCTACAGGCCAAATCTGACTTTTGGAAGGCCAAATATGACCATGAAGCTGCCAAGAAGGCTAGAGCCGCCGCCATAGCCGCCAAGAAGACCACCCGAAAATCTAAGAAGAAAAGAACTGCTTCTGATATGTTCAAGTTGGATGATGTTTCTGAGTTGGAGGTAGCCCTTGACTCTCTTAGTCTGCTTTTTAACAACCTTATTGACACTGACTATTGCCAGGATGACACGGGGGCCAGGCAGGCAATAAAAGAAGAGGTAACTATTTCCTCCGACTCAGAACCTTTGCCAAGACAGAAACCTCGACCGGTAACCCGGAAAGTAAGGTTATCACACCCTTTGGCTTATTTGGATCCTCATTTTCTTTTGAAAAAGCACCAATATGAGAGCCGCCGTCAGGCCGGACCAGTGACGACCATGAACTGCCCCCGGCTTATCAAAAACTCCTCAGAAATGCCAGAATGAGGTTTCTTTCACTTTTGACTTTTGCTTTTCTCAATGAATCTACTTCCTTGCTCTTTTAAATTGTGATTTCACTTTAGCTGGAGGTCTCTTGTTCTTCTGGTGATTCCTCACAAACCCAACTTCTGGCTTTCAAGACTGCCCCTGGGTAAAGATAATTATCCTTCTTCTGTGTCTTTATATCCATATCATTATACTGACTCATCAAATTCCTCTTAGCGTTCAAGCAAAACCCAAGAAAGCCAAGGTGACTAAGCCGACTGAAAACCCGGATGCTACTAAATCGGCACTGCCAACTCCTGCCCCGGGACAATCTGAAGCACCAGAAGACCCTGATATCAACGTTCGAATAGATCCTCCTGATCCGTCTATTGAAGAAACTGTTCTCAACCCATCTACTGTTGAACCGTCAAGCTCAGCTAACCCGCCGACGACTTACAACAGTGACGTTTTAATCACTGGTAGTAGATTTGTTGAACCGAGCAATCCAACAGTACTGGCCAGACACTACGCCAAGCAAGAGGCTTTGGAAAGCAGAAAGTTCGCTTTGACATCTCTCACTATGCTCACTTGAGCATTAGTGATGTGCTATCCGGCTATCTTAGTCACGTGCATTCTACCCGTGACTCTGAAATTGAGATGGTCAAACAGCTGCAATTGAAATATGAGGTATGATCTCCAACTTTCATTATCTTATATGCTCTGCTAGCCCCCCCCAGTCTCCTGATTATGATAAATTTGAATGATCTGTAGACTTGTGATATATGTTGACGTTCCGACCTAGATTTTTCCTAGTCCGGTTTAGAATGTTTAACCAGAGTTATCTGATTAACATAATTTCACCTATAGTCCCCAAGGGCCGACTTAATTCATCATGAATGAACCGGTAGTTAACTTCATAACTGTCTTGAATCAATCCAAACTAATATTGTTTATCCGGCTCAAGATGAAAAACTTTCTGAATATCATGCATTAGCCCCCAAGTGCCAAGCGTTGTTACTTGTAAAACACTTGGGACTTTAATCAGAAAAGAGTCATTTTTGCACTTAAAAATTGCTTTGGCAGACATTAGCCCCCAAGTGTCGAGTGGTGTTGCGTTGCAAAGCACTTGGGACTTTAATCATTATGACCTTTATTGGAAAATTTTGACACACCTGTGCATGTATGTAGACCGCCATAACTGAATTGGATTCTCAACTGACTGATGCAAAAACCCGGTTGGCGGCTCAAGAGACTGAGAGAAAGAATGTTGACTCCAAACTCCAGTTGAGCCTATCTGAAGCAGAGAAACTGAAGACCAGGGAGCAAATACGCTAAGCCTGGCTCTCGATTTGATATTACCTGCCCTAAGCCGCCGCCGGGCCATCCCCTTATATACACGGGTTGACGCCATACGGCCTACAATGTCCTGGCCAGCTCATACAACATGTCCGGCTCGGTGACATCTTTACATGCCTTATCTTACAAGTCTTATTTATACATGGCGGTTTATACTTACGGGCCTTAAGCCGCCTCTGGGCTTGGGCCTATTATAAGCCTAATCATAAACCGTCATTTTGTATACTCTTGGGCTTTATTCTTTTAAACCGCCATTGTAGCTAACCCGACCCCTCCTGGGCGAGTCATTCCCGGTAGTCATATCCTCAACACCTACCAAGTAGAACCTTGTAATCTACCTCTTTCCATCACTCCTAATATGGGTTTCATGTCTCAGCTCAAGAGATGTTCTAACATCTCACTCCATGAGTTTATCTTGAGTGCTCGGTCTTCGAGGAGATCATTTCCTGTAGAGTTTCCTTCTGTCGTCATCGTGTTGGACAGAGATCTCGAAAGCAAGGATGTCAGATCAACATGATGCAAGCAATCAACGTTTTTATGAAGTGCAGTGGATCGAGAAGACTGTGATAATTTTGTGACCCCTTTGTCTTCTTACCTCACGTCTTGAATCTTGGGACGAGATTCCTCTTGAGTGGGGGTGAGTCTTCACAGCCCTAGAATTCTGCTTGTAATTAGTGGCATTGCATCCATGCATCATTATCAATTTCAATTAATCTTGAAATGGGGATGTTCAAACCCTAGCACCAAATGAAATCCAACTAGGATCAAAATGAAATATTTTCAATGAACCCAAAATGCCCTTTGGAAATGCTCATCATTTCTGATAAAGGTAAAAACCTCTGCCAAAAATGATGAACATATTTCTAGGTCATTTTTGGATTTTTGAACTAACTCATATTGTATTTGAATTGGGGCATTTAAATGCTCTAATAATTTTGAAACTAGTTGAGGACTGTTGGGAATAGTTTAGACAGTTCCCACAAATATTTTCAAGAGTTTTAAAAATGGTTTATTTTTAAAACTAAATCAAAACAGAGGAAAATAAATAGAAAATAGAAACAGAATTAGAAAAACCAGAGAGAGAGAGAGGAAACTTACCTATGCAGCCCGGCACTATGCAGCCCAACGGCCCAACAGGCCGGCCTAGCCGATTGGCAGCGCCAGTCACCCCCAACCTCTCATGAGGAGGCTAGGGGCACGTGGTGGTCGCATGCACGCACGCGCTGTGCCACCTTCTGCATGGCTTCCTGTAACGCCCATGATGCGGCTATATCTCCCACGTGTCGAAGCACGACTTAGAGGCATAACCGCATTGTAAGCAATGTCGCAAGTGGGGTAATCTTCACACAACCCATGTACTTAATCTTCACACAACCCATGTACTGAATTAGTACATGGGTTGTGTGAAGATTACCCCACTTGCGACATTGCTTACAATGCGGTTATGCCTCTAAGTCGTGCTTCGACACGTGGGAGATATAGCCGCATCGTGGGCGCTACAAGTTGGTAATCAGAGCCTTCCCCGACTTAGGAGCCCCCTGCTTGATCGAATCGTTGGCGTTGTTGAGTGTAGAAAAAAATGTTTTGAGTCATTTAGGATTATATATATCGGAGAGTAGGATTCTTTTTACTCCTCAGTCCCTTCGTCGCTCTGGTGAGGCATCCTGACGTAGAGTTTTGACTCTTCTCTTCTTAAATTTCACTAAAACAAATTTAGGATCACGCGGGTATCTTGGAATAGTTTCGATGGTTTTGTGACGAGAACATTGTTCTTGCTGCCTCCTGACATTTAGGGGTTGTGGCAGTGTTCCGGGGAGTTGAGCTCCGAGGTGTTGTCGTCACAATTTTATCGTTGCAGTTCTGGAATACCTGAGTTTCGCCGACATCGAAAATCTCTTTTATGCAGTTGTTGGTGAGATAACCTCGAGGCCACCCAGTACTGGGGCGTGAGTTCGGGAGTATTGCCATAACTGGTATAACAGATGCTTTTCGAAGGTTGAGGTAAATGATTTCCGAAGGTTTCTTGGTTATGCGTTGAAGGATGGATACAGCTGGATGTAGGATTTGCTAGCTTCGGGTGAGATATTATGCTTCCCCTGTATCCCCAACACCTGATTGCATAACCGAGAAAATTTCGGGACTTTCATAGGTGGGAATTCTTGTAGCTCTAGTATTTCTTCCGCGGATATTTGGTTTGTGATTGGGTAATCCTCACCAAGTATTTGTTCATATCCGTACCTTGTTGTTTTATCCATCTACCTCTATCTAAGTGGCTTCTCAATTTATGGAAGTGTGACCATTTCAATTGGAATTCATTCGTTCATTTTGTTCGAATGTGATATGTTGCAATTTCGATCCATTTGATTCAGCTTGAATATATTTCTGTCACGATGCTAACGGATGTCACCCTCTTCAGGATGGCTCCTCCAACGCGTCAGAATCCTGAACCGCCGCCACCACCTCCACCTCCGGAGGCATGGCAAGCTGTGATGTCCGCTACCAACGCCAACACGCAGATGCTCATGCAACTCTTGCAAGAGCGCAACCAAGGAAATCAAGGCCATGGCAACAATCAGAATCAGTTTGCTACACTCAACCAGTTCCTCGCAAACCAGCCAAAGACCTTTAGTAACTGTGTCGAGGCAACAGACGCTGATGATTGGCTCATGGATATCTGCAAGCATTTCGAGTGCAGCAACGTCAGGCTTGAGGACTTTGTCAAGTTTGCCTCGTTCCAACTCAAAGACCAAGCTGCAGAGTGGTATCAGCAATACAAAGATTCCATAGGAGATCATTTGATTACCTGGGATGAATTCCGTCAAGACTTCAAAGCTCACCACATTCCTCTAAGTGTTGTTGAGAGCAAGCGTGACGAGTTCCGCAATCTGAAGCAAGGCAGCTTGTCTGTTTACCAGTATAACATCATGTTCCAGAAGCTCGCTCGTTTCGCTAAGCAAGACGTCCTTGACGAGAAGAGCCTGATTTATCAGTTCAGAGGTGGCCTCAGAGAAGATCTCCAACTAGATCTCGTGCTTTTTGAACCGAACAAGTACGATGAGTTTTACAACATGGCACTGAAACAAGAGACTGCTCAACTCAAGTGCAATGCTTCCAAGAAACGAGTCAGGGATGCAACTCCTTCTTCCTCAACTCAAGTGGCAACTAAGCAGCAAAAGTATTGGTTGCCTCCTCCTCCTCCGTTCCGTCAGCCTTATCAGCAGAAGAGCAAATGTGGCAATAGATCTTCCCACCCACCCAACCCAGGCTTTCAGAACAAGACTTCGTCTCATTCTCCAAGATAAAGTGCTCCGTATCACCGTCCGCTTTCAGAGGTCACGTGCAACAAGTGTCAGCAGAAGGGTCACTATGCAAACAAATGCTTCAATCAGAGGCATCTTCCTCCTCCTCCTGTGAGATCTGCCAGTACCGCAGTGGTCAAGCATAATCCCAAGTTTGCAAAGGTCAACATGATGAACGCAGCTCAGGCAGAGGACTCATCAGATGTGATCATGGGTAACCTTCATGTTAACGATATTCCTGCTAAAGTTCTTTTTGACACTGGTGCATCGCATTGTTTCATCTCGAGACCATTTGCATCTAAGCATGAGTTGGCTTTCCAAGTCTTGCCTAGTCCGCTAGCAGTTGTCTCACCGGGTAAACGCATGAATGCTAACTCCATGGTTCCGGATGTTACCATCACGATGGGCGACTATAAGTTTTTGTCTTCTCCTAATGTTCTTGGTGACTCGAATATTAATCTTATTCTCAGAATGGACTAGCTTTCTAAGAACAAGGCTTAGCTTGATTGTGCTGCCAGGCAGATTCAATTGACACATTCGTCTGAGGATGTAATCGTCTTTGCCGCTCGTGATGATACCATTCGACTATTTTCTCTCAACGAGAAGGGCGAGTTGGATGCCATTTCTCAGATTCCAGTCGTTTGTGAGTATCAAGACGTCTTTCCAAAAGAGCTTCCAGGAATGCCTCCTCATCAGCCAGTTGAATTCGTCATTGATCTTGAGCCTGGCACGGAACCTGTTTGCAAACGTCCTTACAAGCTTGGACCAGAAGAGTTGAAGGAGCTCAAGAAACAACTCGATATATAAGAGTGTATGGGTCTCATCCGACCAAGTTCTTCTCCATGGGGTTGTGGTGTTCCTTTTGTCAAGAAGAAAGATGGCACGGACCGACTTTGTGTTGACTACCGCCCATTGAACAAGAAGACCATAAAGAACAAGTACCCACTTCCCAACATCAACGAGATTTTCGAACAACTCAAAGGTGATCAAGTATTCTCCAAGCTTGATCTCCGTATGGGCTATCATCAGATTCACATTCGTGAACAAGATATCCCCAAGACAGCATTCAGAACAAGCTATGTTTCATATGAATACACTGTCATGTCTTTCGGCCTTGTCAACGCTTCTCCAATTTTCTCTCGCATGATGAACTTCATTTTCAACGCCTACACAAATGACTTCGTCTTGCTCTACCTCGATGACATTCTGGTCTTTTCCAAGAACAAGGAGGATCATGCCAAACACTTGAGATTGGTGCTGGATAAACTCAGAGAACATCAGTTCTATGCGAAGTTTTCAAAGTGTGAGTTTTGGCTCAATGAGGTTCTCTACCTTGGGCATATCATCTCCGCCAAGGGCATAGCTGTTAATCCTGAGAAGGTGTCTGCAATTGTGAATTGGGAACCACCTCAGAATGTGAAGCAACTCCACAACTTCCTTGGGCTCGCAAGCTATTGTCGAAGATTCGTTGAGAATTTCTCTAAGATCGTGAAGCCTCTTTCCAACCTCCTCCAGAAGCATGTGAAGTATGTCTGGACACCTGAATGTGACATCACTTTCAACACCCTTAAAGAGAAGTTAGTCACAGCTCCAGTTCTGACTCCTCCTAATGAATCCAAACCATTCGAGGTTTTCTGTGATGCTTCCCTTCAAGGTCTCGGTGCTATGTTAATGCAAGAGAAGGAAGTTCTTGCCTATACCTCTCGCCAGTTGAAGCCCAACGAAAAGAACTACCCCACTCATGACCTCGAGTTGGCGGCAGTTGTCCATGCTCTTTTAACATGGAGACATCTCTTGTTGGGAAGGAAAGTGGACATCTTCGCTGATCATAAGAGCCTCAAGTACATCTTCACTCAGCCCCACCTCAACCTCAGGCAGACTCGTTGGCTCAAAATGATTCAACAGTATAATCCGAGTATCGAATATACTCCAGGCAAGGCCAATGTCATTGCTGACGCTTTGAGCAGGAAGGCCTACTGCAACAGTTTGATTCTCAAGCCCTTCCAACCGGATCTTTGTGAAGCTTTCCACAAACTTAATCTCCAAGTTGTTCCTCAAGGATCCCTTGCCAACCTCCAAGTCTCTCCTACTTTGGAAGATCAGATTCGTGAGGCTCAACTTCTTGATGCTATGGTGAAGAAGGTGAATATTGGGATTGCCAAGAGCCAACCCAAGTACAAGTGATATCGCCTTGATGACAAAGATACTCTATTCTTCGAGGATCGCATTGTTGTTCCTACGGGTGACCTTCGTAAAGTCATTATGAAAGAGGCTCACAATTCACTCCTTTCTATTCATCCTGGGAGTACAAAGATGTACCATGACCTCAAGCAGTCGTATTGGTGGACTCGAATGAAGCATGGGATTGCTCAGTTCGTGAATGAATGTGATGTCTGCAGAAGAGTGAAAGAAGAACACCAACGACCAGCTGGTCTCCTCCAACCTCTTGCCATTCCAGAATGGAAGTTTGACCATATTGAGATGGACTTCGTGACTGGATTTCCCAAGTCCAAGCGTGTCAATGATGCTATCTCTGTTGTCATCGACAAGCTCACCAAAGTGGCTCATTTTCTTCCTATCAAAGAATCTATCACAGCAGCTCAGTTGGCAGAGCTATATACCTCCAGGATGGTCTCTCTGCACGGCATTCCGCAGTTGATATCTTCATATCATGGTAGCATCTTTACTTCTAAGTTTTGGGATTCTTTTCAGAAGGCCATGGGCACCAACATTCGCTTCAGCACAACCTTTCATCCTCAAACTAGTGGCCAAGTCGAGCGAGTCAACCAAATTCTTGAAGATATGCTCAGGGCATGTGTCATTTCTTTCGGTATGAGGTGGGAAGATTGTCTTCCATATGCCGAGTTCTCCTACAACAACAGCTTCCAAGCGAGTTCGGGCAAGGCCCCATTCGAGATTCTCTATGGCAGAAAGTGTCGTACTCCTCTTAACTGCTCAGAGACTAGTGAACGGCAATTTCTTGGCAATGAATTGATCACAGAGGCTGAAGAAATGTGCAAAGTCATTCGTGAAAATCTCAAAGCCGCGCAATCGCGCCAGAAGAGTTACTATGATAGCAAGCATCATGACTTAGCTTTCGAGATCGGAGACCATGTCTACCTCCGCGTCTCTCCAATGAAAGGTACTCGTTGCTTCGGTATCAAAGGGAAGCTTGCCCCTAGATACATGGGTCCTTTCAAGATCGTTGGCAAAAGAGGCGATCTTGCCTATCAACTTGAGCTTCCATCCAACTTTGCAAACGTGCACAACGTGTTTCATGTGTCTCAGCTTCGCAAGTGTTTCAAGACTCCTGACCGCACCGTCAACTTTGAAGAGATTGATTTCCAAGAAGACCTTTCTTATCATGAGCATCCCGTTGCTATTATTGAAGAAACTGAGCGCTAGACTCGCAACAAGTCTATCAAATTCCTAAAAGTGAAGTGGTCACATCATTCCGACCGTGAAGCCACCTGGGAATGCGAGGACCACCTCCGTTCCAAATATCCGGAGTTTTTCTAGTCCTAGATCTCGAGACGAGATCCTTTCGTAGTGGTAGAGTGTTGTAACACCCCATATGTAACCTACCATATTTGTATTCCAACTCTTGCCATTTCCGGCACTAAGTTATGATATTTCCTCATTGTCGGGTTTTTGTCTTCGTGTTGCTTTTTTCTTTGTCATGCATCTCATATCATGTCATCATGTGCATCGCATTTGCATACATGTTCGTCTCATGCATCCGAGCATTTTCCCCGTTGTCCATTTTGCATTCCGGCGCTCCTATGTAATCCGGTGTTCCCTTTTACCTCTTTTCGTGTGCGGGTGTTAAACGTTCTCGGATTGGACCGAGACTTGTCATGCGGCCTTGGTTTACTACCGGTAGACCGCCTTTCAAGTTCCGTGCCATTTGGACTTCGTTTGATACTCCAACGGTTAACCGAGGGATCATAAAGGCCTCATGTGTGTTGCAACCCAACACCCCTCCAAAGTGGCCCAAAGCCCAGCTAAACCCCCTCCATTGTCTCAGTCATTCGATCACGATCGCGTGGCCGAAAACCGTGCTCAATTTGGAGCCTCCTAGCTGCCTCTACCTATAAAAAGGCATCTCCCCCGAAAATCACGGGTCAAACCCTAACCTCCCCCTCTCCTCGCGTCGCCGGACGAAAACCGCCGGGCCGGACGTGTCTGACCCGCGCCGCCGCCGCCATGTGGAAGCCCCTCATTCGCCGCCGCCCCGCGCCCACTTCACCGTGCCGCCACCCGCGCACCGGCCCGCCAGGCCCAGCGCCGGCCCCTGAGGGCCCGTACCCTGTTGCCGCTCGTCTCCACCGAGACCGCCCGAGGCCGCCGCGCCTCTCACCGCTCGGCTCCGCCGCCGCCATCACCGGCCACCGCGGCCGCCAACGTCGCCTCGCTGCCATCGCGGCCGGATCCGCCGCGGGAGACGCCGCCCCCGCCGTCCGGTGCCCCCTCATCACCAGCGCACCTCGGGAGGGCCGGATCCGCCCTCCTCCGGCCCCCTCCTCGCCGGAGCAGATCCCCTCGCCGGAGTTCCTTGGTTCATGCGCCCGCGAAGAACCCTAGATCTGAGAGGGTTGACTTTTTCTCCCAAGTCCCAGTTACTTTTAGCATTTTTCATCGCATCATAACTTTGCACCCGTGGCTCCGTTTTGGGCGTGTAGCATATCAAATTGTTCGTCTCGATGAGTACTCCATTTCATTCCATTGCACCATGTTCATTTGAGTTCATCTTCATAACCTAAATGTTGTTACAAGAGTGCTATATAATGTTAGTTTCTGTTTCTTAACAGATTATGGACATTTGTCATTTTTGCCATGTTTAATGTGTGCCTACTATGAACTTGAGCCCTACATGTGTTTTGGGCGATGCCATGCCACCTTTACAGGGGTCTATGTCATGTATTTTTGTGATCAATGTGGTGACTAGCACAAGCATGCAAAGTAGCTCTCGTGTTGTTGCTGATTTCAGGGACATAGAAATCTTCCAAGTCTTTTCCCTGATAATATTTTTATGCCATGTATTCTTGTTGCTACAGAGTGATCCATGCCTCTTTTGAGCATGTTTAGTAAGGATGATTTTGAGATAATGTTATGCTCTGTCCATCTATGTCTTTGTTTGCAATTATGGAGCACCCTAGCATGACTCAATCTTACTCTACGTTTGCTATAAAATGTTCCTGGCAGATTGTTTACGTGTTAATCAATTTTGCCGAGGTTGTTGTAGTTGATCCATGCATGCTATGAGGTTGTTCTTCCATGGTTAGCTACTTGAACATGTCCTCTTGCTGGGTGTATGCTTAGTTTGTCATGAAATTACTTGTGGTGAGTGCATCGAGCTCGCAAACATGCCTACGTAACTCTGTTTTTACCATGTCCAGTTTTCTGCTAAGTCTGAATCTATTAACGAAACTTGCTATGTTTACATGGTTTCCATTGTATCTTCTGATCCTTTTTGGCTTATGGTAAGTAAGGGACTTTTGTTGTATGATTTGCGTAGCTTCATGCCATGCCTTGCTTTGCCATGATATGTTCCTGTAGCATGTTCTTATCTTGCTCTAAACATTGCTTCCTGATGTTAAATTCCTGACATGTTGTTATTTTCACTAAGTCTGTAACCTAATATCTTTTGCACTTTTGCCATGCTTGTTTGAACCTGCTATTGAGTGAACTAGCCGTAGCTCAGTGTTCATCTTTTGTCAAGCATCTTGAGTGGATTACCACCATATGTTTTGTTGTTATGTTAGAGTGCAGTAGCTTGTTGTTCTTGATGCATTTAGATGGCCTCGTGCTGTTAATCGCAGATTGGTGCCATATTTGTTTTGCTTGTCCTTTGCAAACCGTGCATCCGTTTGCGGTGATCTTTATATCGATTTCGACCGAAATCAACTCATCTTTCCAATGGCGCTCTTGGTTTTCCAAGTTGAGGCCAGGTTCAATCTTTCCTTTCCGAAACATGCATATACATCGCATATCACATCTCGCATATCATGTCATGTTTTGCATCATGTTGTTTGTGCATTGCACGTGGTTGATTGTGTCTCCCTTTGCTTGTGTTCTTGCTTGGGTAGAGCCGGGAGACGAGTACGTGATCGAGGAGCCCGTTTAGAACGTTTACGAGGATCAAGCTAACGTCAACTCAGAGAACTTTGCAGGCAAGATGACCATACCCTCAAAATCACTTCTATCTTGGCTTGCTAGATGCTCGCTCTATTGCTATGCCTATGCTACGATACCTACCACTTTCTTTATCATGCCTCCCATATTGCCATGTCAAACCTCTAACCCACCTTGTCCTAGCAAACCGTTGTTTGGCTATGTTACCACTTTGCTCAGCGCCTCTTATAGTGTTGCTAGTTGCAGGTGAAGATTAGAGTTTGTTCCTTGTTGGAACTTGTTTATTGTTGGGATATCATTATTATAACTTGTTTACTATAATGTATCTATATACTTGGTAAAGGGTGGAAGGCTCGGCCTTATGCCTGGTGTTTTGTTCCACTCTTGCCTCCCTAGTTTCCGTCATACCGGTGTTATGTTCCTTGATTTTGTGTTCCTTACGCGGTTGGGTTATAATGGGAACCCCTTGATAGTTTGCCTTGAATAAAACTCCTCCAGCAAGGCCCAACCTTGGTTTTACCATTTGCCACCTAGCATTTTTTCCCTTGGGTTCCGCGGACTCAAGGGTCATATTTATTTTAAACCCCCGGGCCAGTGCTCCTCTGAGTGTTGGTCCAACCTGTCAGCAGCCGGTGGCCACCAGGGGCAACTCTGGGTTGGTCTACCGGAATCTTGGACAATCCGGTGTGCCCTGAGAACGAGATATGTGCAGCTCCTATCAGGATTTGTCGGCACATTCGGGTGGCTTTGCTGGTCTTGTTTTACAATTGTCGAGATGTCTTGTAACCGGGATTCCGAGTCTGATCGGGCCGTCCTGGGAGAAGGAATATCCTTCGTTGACCGTGAGAGCTTGTGATGGGCTAAGTTGGGACACCCCTGCAGGGTTTTGAACTTTCGACAGCCGTGCCCGCGGTTATGGGCAGATGGGAATTTGTTAATGTCCGGTTGTAGAAAACCTGAAACTTAACTTAATTAAAATGAATCAACAACGTGTGTAGCCGTGATGGTCTCTTTTCGGCGGAGTCCGGGAAGAGAACACGGTCTCGTGTTATGCTTGAACGTAGGTTGTTCTAGGATCACTTCTTGATCATAGTTTATCGACCGTGCCTTTGCCTTCTCTTCTCGCTCTCATTTGCGTATGTTAGCCACCATATATGCTAGTGCTTTCTGCAGCTCCACCTCATACCTTTTTCCCTACCTATAAGCTTAAATAGTCTTGATCGCGAGGGTGTGAGATTGCTGAGTCCCCATGACTCACAGATTACTTCCAAAACCAGATGCAGGGACCAACGATACCATTCCTGGAGATTCAACTAAGCTCAAGTGGGAGTTCGATGAGGACTCAGGACGATTTTACGTTTCTTTTCCAGACGATCAGTAGTGGAGCCCAGTTGGGGCAACCGGGGACATTATGCATTTGGGGTTGTCTTTATTTTGGTTCCGTAGTCGGACCTTGATTGTATCTGGATGATTGTAATGATATTTATGATATTGTGTGACGTGGCGATTGTAAGCCAACTATGTACCTCTTTTCTTATTCAGTACATGGGTTGTGTGAAGATTACCCCACTTGCGACATTGCTTACAATGCGGTTATGCCTCTAAGTCGTGCTTCGACACGTGGGAGATATAGCCGCATCGTGGGTGTTACACTGCCCCTCTGCCATGACGCTTCGATGCACTGGACGTCGCCACGCAACCCCCCGACCCCTCTCACTGCTCCCCCGTGCTCATTCCTCCTCTCCCTCGCTCTTTCCCACGAATAGGTGAACGTTGCCATCGCTGCCGCTTGCTATCACCACGTCCACCATGCTCCCCGTGTCGCCCCGAGCTGTCCCCGAGATCCTACACCTCGTCCCCGACCTCCTCACCAAGCAATGTGACCGGAAAGGCCCCGAAGCGCCGCCCCGACGTCTTTTCCCTCCTCAGCCACCAGAGATCCGCCTCACCGCCCCGCTCAGCTTCGGCCTTCCCTGAGTCTTCTTCGACGCTTGCTTCAACCGCTGTGAGCCGCTCTCTTCTCCTCCCCCTATCCTCTCACTCATGCGCATGTTGTAGCTCTGTCTCTCAGACGTGGCTGAGCTCGCCGTCGCCGTCCATGGCGCCGCCACGGCCACAGCTGCTGCCACCCACGCCCGAGCCCATCAACACGCTCAGTGCACCACTAGGAGCATGTTGCACCCACCAGCTCCTCCCCTAGTGCACAATAGCCTTGTTTCCATCAACGTCCGAGCTCCGGCCGCCGCCTACGTCGTCGCTGCCGTCGTTTGGGTCCGCCCCGTCATGATCTGATGGCTCCGCTGGACGCGCAAGAACCCCAGCTACTCGTAGGACCAAACCACAGTTGATTTGGTTGACTGTGGGCAAATGCCGAGCCCCTCTGCCGTCTCGGGCTTCACCGGCGATGAGCCGCGGGTCAACTCCGGCGAGTTTGACCCCGGTTGACTGGGATTTGACCTGACCTGGGCCACTGACATACGGGGCCAGCCCCTGACTAACCTAGGTTAGGGTTTAATTAGCTTTAATTAACAATGTTAATTAGTGCAAACACTCACATGTGGGACTGCACTAATTATCTCCAGATTAGGATTAGTTCTAACCCTAAACACCCTGTTAACTGGCTGTGTCACTGACCAGTGGTCCCCACAGGTCAGGTTTGACCCGGATTGGTCTGTTGACCTGATGACATGATAGTGATGCAGTCCTGACGTAGTTAACCATTTTCTGGATTGAAAATAATTCAGGGAATTCCAAAAAATAGTTAAAACTTCTAAAAATCATAGAAAATGATATATAACTCTGATTGAAAAGATTTATATATGAAAGATGATCAGAAAAATCCAATCTATCCATCTGAACCTTTTTCATGCATGCTAGAACAACTTATGGCTGCTGTTTAGGACAAATCATATAAATGGCATTTGAATATCCACATATGGAGTTTCAGTTTGAATGTTGTATTCAAACCAACTTCATTTAACCTGTTGCTAGTTGCATTAGCTCAAATCACATCATATTGACATGTCACGATCATGCATCATATTGTGCATTGCATTGATTGTGTTCTTCCTTGTTTGTCGGTATTTGTCCCCTCTCAATAGACATGGTTCCGACGATGAGTTTGATGACACCGATGAAGAGCTATATCATCTTCAGAAGTGCCAGCCAAGCAAAACCCCCTTGTTCATTCTGATACAATCCTACTCGCTCGCTCCTACTCTCTTTTACCGCATTAGGACAACAACACTTCAACTGTTACATGCTGCGGTAGTTGAACCCCTTTCCTCTGCATGCCCTGTCATTGCCACAGTAAATAGATGAAACCCACTAGCATGAGTAGGAGTTGTTTGAGCCTTGTTGTGCCTACTCATTCATGCTTGTTTTCATGCCTGCTACTGCTTAGAGTTGAGTCAGGTTCGATTCATCGGGGATGAATTGGAATGGTGATGAACATGTCCTACTGTGTGTGAGCTAAGTGTGTGAACATGATTTAGTAAAGGCATCGATGAGAGGCCCTGTAGGAGTACATGGTGGGTTGTTTCATAGGAACCGTCCTTAGGAACTGAGATCTGTGTATGTGATTTAAGATCAGCTACTACCACGTGTTGGGCCCGAAACCAATGGATCCTCTCGACTTATTAACCGCCCCTGTCCTCTGTCCAGGAGTTGCAACTAGTTTCTGGTGTTTGTAGGATATGTGTTGGGGGCCATGCGTAGCGCTGACCCTAGGGGTGGGCTATGATGCGGTAGA
This sequence comes from Triticum dicoccoides, assembly GCF_002162155.2. Classification (NCBI taxonomy): domain Eukaryota; kingdom Viridiplantae; phylum Streptophyta; class Magnoliopsida; order Poales; family Poaceae; genus Triticum; species Triticum dicoccoides. The sequence continues at coordinate 341,893,896 of NC_041388.1, read as the reverse complement.
GACACGAGGCACGGTGTACCGGGACGCCCGTTTGGTGCCTCGGGAACCCTGCTCTCATCATTTGGGGCCGTGAGTGAAACCTCGGCCGGATCTCCTTGCGGATGGAACCCGAATAGGCGATAAACCTGGACTAGAGACTTGTGTGGTTATACAGGTCATGGCCGACACCCTCGTTGGGCTTCTGCTTGAAGGTTGTCGAGTACATGTCGTGTAAACGGCGGTAAGTGGTGAGAGCGTGTGTGAAGAAGTACACCATGCAGGGTTAACGTCATCTATTCGAATAGCCGCATCCGCGGTAAAGGACTACTTGGTTGCCTATATAGTTCATAGACAAGTGGAAGTGGATACTATAAAATGTGCAAGATAAGCGTGAGTGCTATGGATGGCCTTCTCGTAGGGAGACGGGAGCGGATCCATAGTGGTGTATTGATATGGTGAATATGTGAACTCGTGTGCGCCACCTCAAAAGAGTTACTTGCAGTCGTATTCAGGGTAGCCACAGTCAAAGCTGGCTTGCTGCAGTTAAACTCCACCACCCCCTTTGTTGATACTAATGCATATGTAGTTCTGATGTAAGTCTTGCTGGGTACATTTGTACTCACGTTTGCTTAATTTATGTTTTTGTAGAGAGACTTCAGTCTCGCTAGGAGTTCCGCGTGGACTTCAACGTTTAGCTTGTTACCTCAGCTACGATTTTGTTCCCTCGACAGGGTCTTGTAGATAGTTAGGCTTCTCAGCCTTTTCATTTGTAGTCATCTGTACTCATACAAGTTAAGCTTCTGCATGTGCTTATTGCTTGTATGACTTGAATGCTGGGTCATCAGACCCACGTTTGTAATATCTGGCTCCTCGGAGCCTAATGAATAAATACTGAGTCGTAGAGTTTTGTTGTGATGCCATGTTGTATTTGCACATATCGAGCATATTGTGTGTATGTTATTGAAATGCTTGGTATGTGTGGGATCCGACAACCTAGTTGTTTATTCTTGGTAGCCTCTCTTACCGGGAAATGTCTCCTAGTGCTTCCACTGAGCCATGGTAGCTTGCTACTGCTCTGGAACGCTTAGGCTGGCTGGCATGTGTCCTTCTTCGTTCATGTGTCTGTCCCTTCGATGAAATGTCACGCGTTATTCCTTTAAGTCCTTATAGCTTGCTACGACTTGGGTTCATACGTTGATGACTAACACGTTCATTGCTGGGTCATGTATGCCTATCCCTGTAAGTGCGTGCCACTTTGGATTCACGACTAGTCATGTCGGCCCGGGTTCTCTGTCATATGGATGCTAGCAACACTATCATATACGTGAGCCAAAAGGCACAAACGGTCCCGGGCCAGGTAATGTGGCACCCTTGGGGATACCGTGCGTGAGGCCACAAAGTGATATGATGTGTTACATGCTAGATCGGTGTGACTTAGGATCGGGGTACTGACAACGATATCCAGTCAATGATCATTACATAGGCATCACGTCCAAGATTAGTAGACCGACTCCTTCCTGCATCTACTACTATTACTCCACACACCAACCGCTATCCAACATGCATCTAGTGTATTAAGTTCATGGAAAAATGGAGTAATGCAATAAGAACGATGAAATGATGTAGACGAGATCTGTTTATCTATGGCATTAGATATAGATCCCATCTTTTTATCCTTAGTAGCAACGATACATACGTGTCGGTTCTCTTTTTATCACTGGGATCAAGCACCGTAAGATCGAACCCACTACCGGGCATCTCTTCCCATTGCAAGATAAATAGATGAAGTTGGCCAGACAAAACCCAAATATCGAAGAAGAAATATGAGGCTATAAGAGATCATGCATAAAAGAGATCAAAGAAACTCAAATACTTTCATGGATATAAAAAGATAGATCTGATCATAAACTCAAAGTTCATCGATACCAACAAACACACCGCAAAATAGTTACATCATATGGATCTCCAAGAGACCACTGTATTGAGAATCAAGAGAGAGGGAGATGAAGCCATCTAGCTACTAACTACGGACCCGGAGGTCTACAAAGAACTACTCACGCATCATCGAAGAGGCACCAATGGAAGTGGTGAACCCCTCCGTGATGGTGTCTAGATTGGATCTGGTGGTTCTGGACTCTGCGGCGGCTGGATGAATATTTCGTCGACTCCCCTAGGGTTCTGGGACTTTTGGGGTATTTATAGAGCAAAGAGGTGGTCCGGGGGGCACCCGAGGTGGGCACGTCCCACCAGGGCGCGCCTGGGCCTCCTGGCGCACCCTGGTGGGTTGTGCCTCCCTCAGGGCACCCGCAGACGCAGCCAGGGCCCATTGTGTTCCTTATGGCCCATAAAAATTCTCCATAAAGTTTCGTGGCATTTGGACTCCGTTTGATATTGATTTTCCGCGATGTAAAAAACATGGAAAAAATAGCAACTGGCACTTGGCACTATGTCAATAGGTCAGTACCAAAAAATGATATAAAATGATTATAAAACATCCAAGATTGATAATAAAATAGCATGGAACAATGAAAAATTATAGATACGTTGGAGACGTATCACATATCCTGAGTCATTTTCATGTATTTCAGGATGTTCTTGACCGTTGTCCAGTGATCCACTCCTGGATTAGTTTGGTACCTCCTTGCTAAACTTATAGCAAGGCACACATCAGGTCTGGTACACCACATTGCATACATGATAGAACCTATGGTTGAGGCATAGGGAATGACTTTCATTTTCTCTCTATCTTCTGCAGTGGTCGGGCATTGAGTCTGACTCAACTTCACACCTTGTAAGACAGGCAAGAACCCTCTCTTTGACTGATCCATTTTGAACTTCTTCAAAACTTTATCAAGGTATGTGCTTTGTGAAAGTCCAATTAAGCGTCTTGATCTATCTCTATAGATCTTGATGCCCAATATATAAGCAACTTCACCGAGGTCTTTCATTGAAAAATTCTTATTCAAGTATCCTTTTATGATCTCCAGAAGTTCTGTATTATTTCCAATCAACAATATGTCATCCACATATAATATTAGAAATGCTACAGAGCTCCCACTCACTTTTTTGTAATTACAGGCTTCTCCAAAAGTCTGTATAAAACCATATGCTTTGATCACACTATCAAAGTGCGTATTCCAATTCCGGGAGGCTTGCACCAGTCCATAAATGGATCACTGGAGCTTGCACACTTTTTTAGCACCTTTAGGATTGCAAAACCTTCTGGTTGCATCATATACAACTGTTCTTTAAGAAATCCATTAAGGAATGCAGTTTTGACATCCATTTGCCAAATTTCATATTCATAAAATGCGGCAATTGCTAACATGATTCGGACAGACTTTAGCATCACTAAGGGTGAGAAGGTCTCATCGTAGTAAACTCCTTGAACTTGTAGAAAACCTTTCACAATAAGTCAAGCTTTATAGACAGTAACATTACCGTCAGTGTCAGTCTTCTTCTTGAAGATCTATTTATTCTCTATGGCTTGCCGATCATCGGGAAAGTCAACCAAAGTCCACACTTTGTTCTCATACATGGATCCCATCTCAGGTTTCATGGCCTCAAGCCATTTTGCGGAATCTGGGCTCATCATCGCTTCCTCATAGTTACTAGGTTCTTCATGGTCAAGTAACATGACCTTCAGAACAGGATTACCGTACCACTCTGGTGCAGATCGTACTCTGGTTGACCTATGAGGTTCGGTAGTAACTTGATCTGAAGTTTCATGATCATCATCATCATTAACTTCCTCACTAATTCGTGTAGGAATCACTGGAATTGATTTCTGTGATGAACTACTTTCCAATTCGGGAGAAGGTACAATTACCTCATCAAGTTCTACTTTCCTCCCACTCACTTCTTTCAAGAGAAACTCCTTCTCTAGAAAGGATCCATTCTTAGCAACGAATATCTTGCCTTCGCATTTATGATAGAAGGTATACCCAACAGTTTCCTTTGGGTATCCTATGAAGACACATTTCTCCGATTTGGGTTCGAGATTATCAGGTTCAAGCTTTTTCACATAAGCATAGCAGCCCCAAACTTTAAGAAATGGTAGTTTAGGTTTATTGCTAAACCACAGTTCATATGGTGTCGTCTCAACGGATTTAGATGGTGCCCTATTTAACGAGAATGCAACCGTCTCTAAAGCATAACCCGAAATGATAGCGGTAATTCGGTAAGAGACATCATAGATTGCACCATATCTAATAAAGTACGTTTATGACGTTCGGACACACCATTACACTGTGGTGTTCCAGGTGGCGTGAGTTGTGAAACTATTCCACATTGTTTCAAATGAAGACCAAACACATAACTCAAATATTCACCTCCACAATCAGATTGTAGAAACTTTATTTTCTTGTTACGATGATTTTCCACTTCACTCTGAAATTCTTTGAACTTTTCAAATGTTTCAGACTTATGTTTCATTAAGTAGATATACCCATATCTGCTCAAATCATCTGTGAAGGTCAGAAAATAACGATACCTGCCGCAAGCCTCAACACTCATCGGACCACATACATCAGTATGTATTATTTCCAATAAGTTAGTGGCTCGCTCCATTGTTCCGGAGAACGGAGTCTTAGTCATCTTGCCCATGAGTCATGGTTCGTAAGTATCAAGTGATTCATAATCAAGTGATTCCAAAAGCCCATCAGCATGGAGTTTTTTCATGCGCTTTACACCAATATGACCTAAACGGCAGTGCCACAAATAAGTTGCACTATCATTATTAACTTTGCTTCTTTTGGCTTCAATATTATGAATATGTGTATCACTACGATCGAGATTCAACAAAAATAGACCACTCATCAAGGGTGCATGACCATAAAAGTTATTACTCATATAAATAGAACAACCCTTATTCTCTGATTTAAATGAATAGCCATCCCGCATCAAACAAGATCCAGATATAATGTTCATGCTCAACGCTGCCACCAAATAACAATTATTCAGGTCTAAAACTAATCCCGACGGTAGATGTAGAGGTAGCGTGCCGACAGCGATCACATCAACCTTGGAACCATTTCCGACGCGCATCATCACCTCAACCTTAGCAAATCTTTGTTTAATCCGCAGCCCCTGTTTTGAGTTGCAAATAAGAGCAACAAAACCAGTATCAAATACCCAGGCGCTACTACGAGCATTAGTAAGGTACACATCAATAACATGTATATCAAATATACCTTTCACTTTGCCATCCTTCTTATTCGCCAAATACTTGGGGCAGTTCCGCTTCCAGTGACCAGTCCCTTTGCAGTAGAAGCACTCAGTTTCAGGCTTAGGTCCCTTTGCACAATTATGCCTATATTATGATTGAGTTTTTTATGTTTTAATTAGTATTTGTCCAAGCAAAGCCTTTGGGATCATGTTGGGTGATAGTTGATTTGATCTTGTTGGAAAATAGAAACTTTTGCACCCAGTAAAATAAGTTTAGAAATTCACATAAACGTGATTTTGCTATGAATGTTTTACACAAGATTGATATACAGATTTCCTATGTTGTCCTAATTTTTTAGAATTTTTGGAGTTACAGAAGTATACGAAGTTTTCAGATTGCTACAGACTGTTCTGTTTTTGCTAGATTCTGTTTTCTTTGCGTTGTGTGCTTATTTTGATAAATCTATGGACTTTATCGGGGTATGAGCCATAGCAAAGTTGGAATACAGTAGATATAATGCAATAATAAAAACTCAATCATAACAGAGGCATAATTGTGCAAACACTCAAGAACATAAAGAAAAAAAAGGCTAAAATAAATTTTATTCATTGGTTGCCTCCCAACAAGCGCTATCATGTTATGCCCCTAGCTAGGCATAAGATTTTATTGATGCTCATGAAAGATAAGAATTGAAGCACAAAGAGAGCATCCTAAAACATATGGCAAACACATTTAAGTCTAACATACTTCCTATGCATAGGAATTTTATAATCAAACAAATTATCAAGACAAGAAACATCTAACATATGCAAAGAAGAGGAATAAAACATTGACGATCTCAACATAATGAGAGGTAATTTAGTAACATGCCAATTTCTACAACCATATTATCCTCTCTCTCTCATAATAATTACATGTAGGATCATAATCAAATTCAACAATATAACTATTACATAAAATATTCTCTTCATGATCCACATGCATGCAAAGTTGACACTCTTCCAATATAGTGGGATTATCATCAAATAAAGTCATGACCTCTCCAAGCCCACTTTTATCAAAAATTCCATAAGATTGATCATGCTCCAAAGTAGTGGGATCATTATTACCTAGAGTTGACCCTCTTCCAAACCCACTTTCAATATTATCGCAAACATATTCATCATGAGGCTTAAATAAATTTTCAAGATCATAAGAAGAATCACCCCAATCATGATCATTGCAATAAGGCCCAGTTCAGAAGCTCGCTGGCTTCCAAAACGAGCCAACTTCTCGTGAAGCTAGTGCTAGCTAGATTCTTGTGGAGACATCGAGCATTCGACTGCAGCGGCGGGGAGCAGCTGCATATGCATGGGCTGGCAGCCTAGTAAGGTAGGATCAAGCCCATTCAGGTGGACATATGTAAAGCCCGGTTCAGTAGTGAAAGCCGGCTGGGCTCACATGTGCGCTGCAGGCCAGATTAGAAGTAGGTTCTTTTTTTTGTACATATTCCTTTGATTTTGGCTGTACAGAGAGATATTTCAATGTACAGAGAGAAGTTTTTGGCTATAAAGAGAGCAATTTTTTGCTAGCACAAATGCAAATAGTGTACTGAACATTAGAGTTTTGCATTCCCTCAAGTTAAGATGAAGAACCACAAGGTTTGAGATATGAACTACCACAAAAGTTGCATCAAATTTGCACATGTTTGCAAATCAAATAGGGAACAACTAGTATGGACCACAAGCATGACTTCACCAACCAAGAGCAATGGCCGTGGCTAGTTCATTCCGAAACCTATCCATGTCAGGAGCACTTGCCTCTGAAGTTGAAGCATCCGATGCACTCGGAGGAATAACATACTTCTTATATCCATTCGGAATTGTTGGAACATAATCCGGATCCCTTTCACATCGAATGAAGTGGATATCATCTTTGTCAAGGAGACGAACATAGTTGTGCAATGTCATAGTAGCTGCAACAATCTTCATTTGTGTTTCAAACGAGTAGTTTGGCATCTTGAGGGGAATTTTCCATTTCATCTTCCACACCCCAAAGGTTCTCTCTATGCAATTGCGTTTGGAGGAGTGAATCTTGTTGAACTTCTCCTTAGGAGTATTTGGGAGGTGCACCTCTTTGAAAGTCGGGGACATGATACCGCTCTCCTTTGTATGGTGCTAGATATCCTTATCTAGTAGGATACCTGGCATCTACAAGGTAATATTTGCCTAAAAACAACAACACACATACATGTTAGTTGGAGGATAGACAACATTACATGTAAACTTGTAACGAAAAGAATTGATCACTCTTTGGAGGATGGGGGAAGGAGGGCTTGTCCTTCTCATTGGCATGGAATAACACATTTGTATCATGCATAGAACCCAGTTGACCAATTGAAGCATAAGTGAAGTGCATATCAAAGTCACATACCCCATCACATTCTGAGTTGTCGCACCAGTTCTCCCAATATACCTCACTTTTTGAGGCCCATCGGGAATAGAAGCTCTTATATGAGTCCCATCGATTGCACCAATGCAATCTTTGAGATGAGGATAAGCCCTTCTATTTGTCTTAATGATATCATACACAACATGGAAGTTTGGATCTTGTGGCTTAAGGTAGTGAGATACCATGTTGACCACACATTGTAGAACCTCATGGAATTTACGATGGATTGTATCCGCTGAATGTTTGAAGCGGTTTTGAGTTCTTCTATTTGATTCACAACCTCCCAATGTCCACAAGAACATAGCAAGAGACTCGTAAGTGCTAACAAAGCTTGTTTCTTTTAGACCACAATTACGTACCAACAAGTCATGAAGATCAAAGAACACACTTACCGTCATTCTCAACATTGTGTAAGTCTCTCCCGGTGTGGCAATAGTCTCTTGAAGCCATCCAAATCCACTCAAAATAGATCTCCTTGGCTCAGCCTTCATCACCCAACTTCCACAATACTTTCCAAAATGACTGCCGCACCGGAACAAAGCATGTCCATATTATGTTGGTGATGCATAACCAAATCCCTCATTGTTTCATAACTATTGTCATCATCACTATCACTATCCGATGACATCTGCCATACCAAACAATAGTTAGCATCAAAGAAAACAATATGTGCACCAACAAAGGCATAAATATTGTTTCCCAATGCACAACATAACAATAGGTACATCAACATAAACATACATATTGTTCTCATAGCAAAACATGATAATAGGTTCACCAACATAGGCATAAATATTGTTCCGATAGCACAACACAATAATAGGTTCACCAACATAGGCATAAATATTGTTCCGATAGCATAGAACATAAGAAACAATCTAGATAGATAAGATGGAACAAACTAGTTCCCATACTTGAGGTTAAACATCCTACGCAGCCAACCCTTTGGAGAGTCAGCTGTCATGTGCAAGAACGTCTCCCTCTGCTCTCTCTTCAGAAAGAGCTCAGTAGCAATGAAGTTCTCATCTGTGCCTTCTATTGCGCCACAAGCATGAACTAAATCCATGGTAGAGAGCAACGGAGGTGGATTCATTTCTTTAGGAAAGATTGAAATGTTGCGTGCGAAGCATGGGCAATGGAGCTAGTCTTTCTAATCTCCTCCTGCATCACTTGTGCGGTCTTCGATTTCTTGTTCTTCTCTGGAATCGTGACCCCAAGCCTCACTTTAGACGCACTAGATATTGATGGAGATGCTTGCTCTTCGATATGGTCCTCCAAATCAAGATCAGTGATTTCATCAACATTCAAGGCGGTTTTCAATGCTGAACTAGAGGGGGGAGGCAAGCCAGATGCGGGGTTCCAATGGTCACTCCCATCAACACTAATATCCTCAAACAAGATGCACAAGCCATCTTCATTACGAAGTCCATGCTTCTTGAACTTGCCACAACCAGGGAGGTCTTGTACAAAAGAGAAGACATTAGTATATAATGCATGACAAGTTTAGATTTTTTTATGAGAACAAGAAGCATGAGAACTTACAACTCTTGCCTTTTTCCACCACTTGTTATCTTGTTTCACCGTGTTTTTCTCAAAGTCCCACCCCCTCCAGTCTCACGCAACTTGAGCTTCTTGAATGTGTTGTACTCACATTTTAACTTGTCCCATTTGTTTCTCACTTGCTTTTGCGTGTAATCAAGTCCAGTTCTCATCAAGAACTCCTTTGCCACCTCATCATATGCATTGGGTGTCAAATGAGTGTTTGGCATATTTCTAGCCCTCACTTTTTTCACAAACAACTCGACGATAATTCGAGTGTTCTCATCGGTCCATTCGGCAGGCACAATTGACATTTCTATATAAAAATGATGTTACTTTATAGATACTACCAAAACAAGCAAAATCATTTGTCATAAATAGATACAATTAGCAGTAGCAGCATGAACAACTACTGTCAAAATAATAAAATTGTTGGTTTGAATAAACTGTAGAAACCAATTCATATCAGTACACACACTGCACTACACATCAAAATAATTTGTGCTGCTCCAACTAGCCAAATCATAGTGGTGCACTATAAAATAATTTGTACTGATTAACTACACACACTGCAATACACATTTGTACATGTTCAAACCAATAATATTAACTGAAGAAAAATGTGCATACATTTGTACATGTTCAGAAAAATACTAGCCAAGTTCATAGTGGTACAGAAGGGGGACGGGGCTGCTCACCTTGAGCTGGACGGAGAAGGTCATCCGGTTGCTGGCGTTAATCTTGTGGGCGAGGCTGGATGGAGCAGATCGTTGGGTTGCCTGCGACGACCAATGGAGGGAGTGCTAGCTAATGCGGGAGATGGCTGCATGGCGACTTCGGGCGATGACTGCGAGCGGCGATGGAGACAAGACAGAGATGCGAGGGACGGTGGCGGAAGACCGGCGGTGGCGCGTCGGAAGACCGGTGGTGCAGCTAGGGTTACGAGAGGACGGTGCGGCGGGTTGGTCTGTAGGCCGGCTTGCTCTCTGGCAGGGGTGTAGCGAGAGGAGGAGAAAACGGTTTGTGGTAAAGGCACTTCGGGAGGGTAGTCTCGCTGTAATTTCTAGCAACTCCAACTTCTCATTTTGGTGAAGCTACGATTCTGCTGCTCCAGAAAAATACACTACGGTGCTCGAGTTCTCCAGGAGCTGGCATCTCGGAGATAAATCGTTCGGGGTGGCTTCACTAGGCTTTTTCGAGAAGCTGGCCCGTGGAGAAGTTCAGAATGGGGCCTAAGTAGTGGACATATCAAAATTAGCATCCCCAAGCTTGGGGTTTTGCATAGTATTAGCACAATTGACATTAATAGAATTTGTAATAACATCATTGCAATCATGCTTTTCATTCAAGAAGCTATCATGGATCACTTTATAAATTCCTTCGTTTAACACTTCATCACAATTTTCAGATTCATAAATCTCAAGCAACTTCATGAAGATAATCTAGTGAACTTGATTCACTAGCAATTGGTTCATCATAATTGGATCTTTTGAAAAGATTAGCAAGTGGATGAGGATCCATATCAATAATTCTTTAGCAAGCAAAGATGGAAGGAAATATAAGGCACATGGCAATACAAGCAAACATGAGATCTGATGAGAAAACGGCAAACGGAAAAGAAGAAGAAAAATGGCAAATTTTTGTGAAGTGGGGAGATGAAAACGAGAGGCAAATGGCAAATAATGTAAATTGCAAGGAGATGAGATTTGTTATTAGTAACCTGATATATGTTGATGATGTCTCCCCAGCAACGGCGCCAGAAATCGGCACGTGGCCGGGAGACTATCTTGACTTGATCCTCCCCGGCAACGATGCCAGAAATCCTTTCTTGATGGCTCGTGTCCGCGTCAGTTTTTCCCCAAAGAAGAAGGATGATGTAGCAGAACTACGGTAGGTATTTCCCTTAGTGATGAAACCAAGGTTATCGAACTAGTGGACGAACCAAGCAACACTATGTAAACGGTACCTGCACACAAAGAACAAATACTTGCAACCCGAGGCGTAAGAGGGGTTGTCAATCCCTCTCAGGTAAAAGATTAGTAAAGATATAATTTGGTAGGTGCAAATAAAATAATGGCAAATAAAATTCAGCAAGGGATTTTTGGGTTTTTGATAATATAGATATGAAAATAAACGATGCAAATAAATAAAAAGGCAAATAGCAATATAGATCTGAAAATACATGATGAGAAAATAGACCCGGGGGCCGTAGATTTCACTAGTGGCTTCTCTCGAGAAAATAGCATACGGTGGGTAGAAAAATTACTGTTGGGCAATTGATAGAACTTCAAATAATTATGACGATATTCAGCCAATGATCATTATATAGGCATCACGTCTAAGATTAGTAGACCGACTCCTGCCTGCATATACTACTATTACTCCACACATCGACCGCTATCCAGCATGCATCTAGTGTATTAAGTTCATAGAGAAATGGAGTAATGCAATAAGAACGATGACATGATGTAGACAAGATCTATTCATGTAGGAATAGACCCCATCTTGTTATCCTTAATAGCAATGATACATACGTGTCATGTCCCCTTCTCTCACTAGGATTGAGCATTGTAAGATCGAACCCATCACAAAGCACCTCTTCCTATGGAAAGAAAAATCGGTCTAGTCGGCCTAACTAAACCAAAGATTCGAAGAAGAAATACGAGACTATAAGTAATCATGCATATAAGAGATCAAAAGAAGACTCAAATAACTTTCATGGATAAAAGAGATCTGATCATAAACTCAAAGTTCATTGGATCCCAACAAACACACCGCAAAAAAAGTTACATCAAATAGATCTCCAAGAGACCATTGTATTGAGGATCAAGAGAGAGAGAGAGAGAGAGAGAGAGAGAGAGAGGAGGCCATCTAGCTACTAACTACGAACCCGTAGGTCTACCATCAACTACTCACGCATCATCAGAGAGGCACCAATGAGGATGATGAACCCCTCCGTGATGGTGTCTAGATTGGATCTGGTGGTTCTGGAACTTGCAGCAGCTGGAATTGTTTTTCGTCAACTCCCCTAGGGTTTTTGGAATATTTGGGTATTTATAGAGCAAAGAGGCGGTGCGGGAGGCCACTAAGGTGGGCACAATCCACCATGGCGCACTTGGGGCCCCAGGTGCGCCCAGGTGGGTTGTGCCCCCCTCGGGGCACCCCTCTAGTACTATAATGCAAGAACAAAATATGAATCGGTTTGATACATCACTTATAGTAGTGATTTCTTATTCTTATACTAACATAGCTCACGAAGGTTTTGTTGAGTTTTGAAGTTTTCAAGTTTTGGGTTATCTTACGATGGATTAAGGAATAAGGAGTAGAAGAGCCAAAGCTTGGGGATGCCCCGGCATCCCAAGCTATTGTCCAAAAAAGAGCAACCAACTAAGCTTGGGGATGCCCCCGAGTGGCATCCCCTCTTTCTTCTAACGACCATCGGTATTTTACTCGAAGCTATATTTTTATTCGTCACATACTATGTGTTTTATTTGGAGTGTCTTGGATGATATGAGTCTTTGCTTGTTTTATTTTTTGTTTTAAGTCTTGATTACTTGTTGGACACACCTATGTGAGAGAGCCAAAATTATGTCATGACTTGTTAGAATTGCTCTCTATGCTTCACTTAAATTTTTTATGAGCTATGGACTTGCTCTAGTGCTTCACTTATATCTTTTTTAGCATGGTGTGCTTAGTATTTTTGAATAAATGCTCTCTTACTTCACTTAGATTTATTTTAGAGTTAGTAAAATTTTCAAGAAATTCTCTCTTGGTTCAGTTAAATTAATTTGAGAGAAAGAAATATTATGCTCATGATCTTCACTTATATTTGTTTGAGCTTGTCAAAAGCAACACATGAAAATTAGTCCCAAAGTGATAGATATCCAAGAAGGATATAATAAAACTTTCATGAAGATCATTGGACAAAATAAACTTGATTCTTAGTAATAGTTTTGAGATATGATGATGTGATATGTGAGTCATCTTGATGAGTAATTATGCTTTAGTAAGAATATTGGTGTTAAGGTTTATGATTCCCCATGCAAGCACAAAAGTCAATAATTATGCAATGAAATTATATCCTACTTATGGTGCATTATTCGGTGTTAGTTATGCTTAATGCTCGCTTATGAGATTATTCGTTTCTTGGTTGGTCGCTTCTCAATCTTTTGCTAGCCTTCATTTTGCACTAAGTATGATCCTACTTGTGCATCCAAAAAGCTTTAAATCAGTTTTGCCACATGTGTCCACTATATCTACATATATGTGGTATTCTTTTGCCGTTCTAAGCAAATTTGCATGTGTCATCTTTAATTTTTAAAAACAAACTTCTCTTTTGTGTGTTTGTTTCGCTCGCGGAGCGGTGAAGGGTGGATAATATTTTCCATGCTAGATGTGTCATTCTCAAGATGAGTGTTTATTCACTTGTCATTGCACGAGACTAAGGCAAAGATATTACGGATGCCCAGTCTCGAAATAAAAAATGAATTTACTTTATGTTGCCAAATAATATATTTTTTGAAAAGTGTTGGTATGGAGGGCAACCATGGATACGGCTAGCCATGGAAAGTGAAAGTATGGTGAAAAAAGGAATAAACTTTATTTTCTATTTGGGAACGGCCTATGATATATCTAAACATGGAAAGTATTGGGAACTCTACGTCGTTTTCGTTGGTGGGATGGATACACCTCCCAAAATGTTTTTATCTCTAAGTTTTTCGCTTTGAGCTTTGGCACCTCTACAAATTCCTACTTCCCTCTGCGAAGGGCCTTTCTTTTACTTTATGCAATTTTTATTTTTGAATTTGAGTCTCCATCTTCTCTTATAAAAACACCAACTAGGAGGCAATATGATCGTACTTGAGTATTGGATGTAGCTAATATGCGAGTGTGTTTGATGAATGAATCAATGGTTGAGCATGATGGGCTAGGGATAGCTTATTTTAGCATTGATATTTGGAAGACATGGTTGCTTGTTGATATGCTTGAGTATTTAAATTATCATGTCAAAACTAGACTATTGCTTTGAACAATATAAAACTCCAAATGTCCATGCTATAAAGAAAAAATATGATATGACATGTTAGGCAGCATTCCACATCAAAAATTCTATTTTTATCACTTCCCTCTTGAGGACAAGTAGGAGTTAAGCTTGGGGATGCTGATACATCTCCAATGTATCTATAATTTTTCATTGTTCCATGTTGTTAAATTATCAATCTTGGAAGTTTTATATAAAGGAAATATGCCCTAGAGACAATAATAAAGTTGTTTTTTATATTTCCTTATATCATGATAAATGTTTATTATTCAGGCTAGATTTGTATTAACCGGAAACTTAGTACATGTAACATCCACGATGCGGCCATATCTCCCACGTGTCGGAGCACGACTTAGAGGCATAATCGCATAGTAGGCATGTCACAAGAGGGGTAATGTTTACACATCCCATGTACTGAATATGAAAGGGATAAAGAGTTGGCTTACAATCGCCACTTCACACAATACATAAACATAGCATTACATCATCCAGAATACAATCAAGGTCCGGCTACGGAACCAAAATAAAGACAACCCCAAATGAAATAGATTCCCGATCGCCCCAACTGGGCTCTTCTACTGATCGACAAGAAACGAAACAACACAATGAACAAGATCTTCATCGAGCTTCCACTTCAGCTCAGTTGCGTCATCTGCACTGGTATCGTCGGCACCTGCAACTGTTTTGGAAGTATCTGTGAGTCACGAGGACTCGGCAATCTCACACCCTCGCGATCAAGACTATTTAAGCTTATGGGTAGGAAAGGGTAGTGAGGTGGAGCTGCAGCACTAAGCATATATGGTGGCTAACATACGCAAATAAGAGCAAGAAGAGAAGCAAAACACGGTCGTGAACTAGAAGTGATCAAGAAGTGATCCTAAAACTACTTACATTCAAGCATAACACAAGAACCGTGTTCACTTCCCGGACTCTACCGGAAAGAGACCATCACGGCTACACATGCGGTTGATGCATTTTAAATAAGTTAAGTGTCAAGTTCTCTACAACCGGATATTAACAAATTCCCATCTGTCCATAACCGCGGGCACAGCTTTCGAAAAATCAAAACCCTACAGGGGTGTCCCAACTTAGCCCATCACAAGCTCTCACGGTCAACGAAGGATATTCCTTCTCCCAGGAAGACTCGATCAGACTCGGAATCCCGGTTACAAGACATTTCGACAATGGTAAAACAAGACCAGTAAAGCCATCCGAATGTGCCGACAAATCCCGATAGGAGCTACACATATCTCGTTCTCAGGGCACACCCAATGAGCAAGACGTCGGGCTGGCATAGACCCTGGTTGCCCAGGGGGCACCAGACATCGCTCAGGTTGGACCAACACTTAGAGAAGCACTGGTCCGGGGGGTTAAAATAAAGATGACCCTTGAGTCTGCAGAACCCAAGGGAAGGTGATAGGTTGTTAGTGCAAATGTAAAATCAAGGTTGGGCCTTGCTGGAGGAGTTTTATTCAAAGCGAACTGTCAAGGGGTTCCCATAACACCCAACCGCGTACGGAACGCAAAATCAAGGAACATAACACCGGTATGACGGAAACTAGGGCGGCAAGAGTGGAACAACTTTACCAAGTATATATGTGCATTAATTAAATAAGAGATATTGTGACATCCCAACAATAATCAAGTTCCAACAAGGAACAAACTCCATCTTCACCTGCAACTAACAACGCTATAAGAGGGGTTGAACAAAGCGGCAAAGCCAAACAACGGTTTGCTAGGACAAGGTGGGTTAGAGGCTTGACATGGCAATATGGGAGGTATGATATAGCAAGTGGTAGGTATCGCGGCATAGCAATAGAGCGAGCAACTAGCAAGCAAAGATAGAAGTGATTTTGAGGGTATGGTCATCTTGCCTGAGATCCCGCAAGGAAGAAAAACGAGTCCATGAAGAAGACAAACAGACGTAGTCGAACGAATCCTCACAACTCCGAAACGAAACCGAAGCTAACGAGGGAAGCAACCCGAAAATAAGCAAGCAACATAGTAAACAACCAACACATCAGCATGGCATGATGCACAACCAAGTATGATGCATGTCCGGCTTAAGTATGCACGACATGGCAAAGTGCAACGATCAAAACTACAAATTAAGTGGAGCTCAATATGCAACGAGTTGCATATTGACGAAACACCACAACAATTATTTAGTTTACTCTCGTTTATGTACCCAACAATATTAAATGTTATTAAGCATGACAAGAGGTGAGGCATATGAAAACTACCTATCTAGGCAATTTAAATGGGGCGGGAAACATCAACCAACAATTCCGGTAAATCCCCATATGCATTAGCAATTTAATGCAACAACAATTTTAAACATTTTAAATGTTATTATCATGATGCGAATGACATGTGTAAGTTTATGCAAATTTTATGAAAAAGTTGACATGATAAGATATGAGGCATTTGTCATCGTGGCGGAAACGAAAGGGGTGCCACGGCAACGAATCCGACGATCCGGTAGCTCACAGGGATACCGGTGCAAAAGGAAGTGTGTGTGAGTGCGCCATGCAAGATGATGGGGTGCTCCCGGATACCGGGTTCCCACATGTCAGTGACAAGGCAAAAGAGGGGCAACGTGCACTGACAGCTCGGACTCGAGGCGAACAAGGGTGCATCTCATATAACATGCATTCATTCGTTCACGGGCGTCGTTCCGGCGGTTATACCTTCCAAAAACGCAATTACGGAGCGGAACGAGTTCACCGTGGAAGTGGACGTTCTCGCGATGGTAGTTGTACATGTTGGCGGTAGTTGAACTTGGCGATCCTGAGAGGGTACTTGCCGGATCCGCAATACCGTAACCATTCATGGCAGAGAACTTGGTATTCCCGGGTCTTCCCAAATGACATGGTACTTGGGGTCTCCGGACTTACTGGTCTCGTTCTTGCGACAGTAGGCATACACGGTTCAGAGAGGAACTTGTCATTTCGGTATGAAGTCGTTCGGGATTTCGGTATGAAGTCGTTCGGGCGTCGGTCTTGCCGGTGGGTTACTTGGCGAACCAGCGTAGTCGATCTTGGCGTAACCAGTGGTTGTGGAGGTGCATAGTCGTAGACGTACAGGGTCATCTTAGCGGTACTTAACGTCCAAGGGGTTGAGCGAGACGCGGACGAAGCCGGGAGATGAAGGCAAGGCAACGCGGCGGCAGCCTGTGCTCACCGGTGCGACGGACGGCAGAGCAAGGAGAAGGTCTGCGTCCCGGTACGGGGCTCAGCAAAGCACTAGCCTGGTTGGTCGTTGTCACCGGTGACGACAGCATGGGGCACCGGAGCGACGACATGGAGGCCGGGATCCGGCTGATCCGCGGAGGTCAAGGCAGGGGTTCGGAGCAGAGGCAAGATGGTGCGGCGGCGGCCTCTGCTCGCCGGCGTCGGAGGACGACGCTGCGGAGCAGCCGCGGCAGAGCAGCTTGGGGACGGTGTAGGGGAGGCAGCGGCGAGGCAAGTCGACGAGGAGCAGCCTGCGAGGGATCCTGGCGCGGAGGCAGGAGGCGAGGCGCTTGAGGGCACGGCGCGGCTGTCGTGGGAGGCCGGAGGAAGGCTCCGGCGAAGGAACGTCGATGGCGAGCCGGGGCGAAGGCGGCGAGCTCACGGGGTCGCGAGGTGGTCGTCCAGGGGTCTCGCTCCTCTCCTGGTGACGGCGCTAGGAGGGAGAGAGGGATTGAGAGGGAGAGGTTCCTCTGGTGGCGCGAGAGAAGGAGAGGGAGACGAGCGAGAGGAAGGGGTCGATGGGGAGAGGGGAGATGGGATCAGGCGCCCTGGCGGCAGCAGGGGAGAGATGGAGAGGAGTTGAGTCGGGCTAGGGTTACGGGAGAAGTGGCCTTGGAGGCCGGCCTGGGTGCGGGTGGTCTAGGTGGGCCGGCGCGTAAGTTGGCCTCGGGAGGCCCAGTTGGGCTCTCTGCTTTCTCTCTCTCTTTCCCATCCTTTTTCCATTTAAAACAAAACAGAAAAAGAGAAAGAAAAGAAAGAGAAGGTAGGGGAGGAATCTGGGCATGGGGATAATTTTCACGAACTCGTAAAAATGTGCATGGTCCAAGAAAATAGAAAAGGTCAAGTTTGAAAGATTAAATTCAAATTCCTTTGAATTTAATTCAAAAGGTTTGAACTAGGACAGGTTTTTCAAAATGCCCAAAATGTTGAGAATTTAGGTGGAGCTCCGAAAAATGATGAAAGGACATATGGCAAAGTTAGATGCCAAGAGTTGTGATAACTAAAGTATTGGGATTTTTACAAGTGTGTTATGGTGAATTTCAAATTAAAGAAATATTGAATATAGCTCCCTACTATCGGGAGGATATGTTTTAAAGAGAAACCACCATGTGAATTCCCTCGATTTAAATAGATCGAAAGATCTATGCAATTTATTTAGTTGAGTTGAGATGCAAAGATTAATGACATGATGCAATGCACATGATGCAATGATGAATGCAACAAACCAACAACTCACATGACGAAACTCGGAAAAAACATGGAAGGCGTCTAAAGCTCCGGTCTTGGGGTGTTACAACACTCCACCACTACAAGAGGATCTCATCCCGAGATCTAGGATGACACCAGAGGGAAAAAGGGATAGGAAGATAAGAGGTAAAACTAATTTGCTTCTTTGAAAAACGAGTGAAACCAAAGAACCTTGCGAGGTTGAACAACTTGAAAGAAAGACTACCACGGAGATGATCGAAGTTGAAAACACTCCGTTAGAATAGAGGAACAAGGAAGAACAAATTCAGATAGCACTCCGGTTGAAAAGTGATATGAAACTTGATAAGATGAAAAGAACTTGAGCAGAGGGCACAACACTCTGGATAAATGGATAAGCACGAAAAGAACACGGTCCTCACAATTTGAGATGATGAGAGAAGAGAGCAACATTACAAAGCCTCCGAAAGAAATGAAAGAATGGAATGGAAAGAATGGAGGAGAAAACAATATCTTCTACCACAAATGAGCTTGAAAAGCATCTTTAGGAGAAGGGTCGAACGGAGTTGTTGAAAAAAAAGATATGATTCCCATGGACTTATGGAAAACATCTCAAAGCTATGAAGTGACACTCTGCCACTCACGGGAAAAAGATTGGATTGATATGAACAAGGAGACAAGAAACTTATTTCACCGGGAGGATAAATGAAGAACTTGGGTCATTTGTAAGCACCATAAATAGCAAAATCGTTAGGGAAAGCTTTAGGTGAAATATAACCCAAGATAACTCCAATGAAGAGGTTGACGGGTTGCAAAGCATCTCCTGAACGAAGAGAAAATGATGGGTTTAAATTATCTCATTCTTGTGAATGAAGAATGATATATTACCACCTGAAAAGATAAGGGAGAACAGTTGCACTCCGGAATGCAAGAAGAAGAATACTTGAGCTCCTTTGAAAAGAATTCGATGAACACTTCGAGAAGGAAGTAAATCCTTTATGAACCATCGTGTAGAGCCTCCATGAAGAACTCCAGCAACAAAATGATGATCAAACGGAAGGAAGGAGAAGTTGAAAACACAAGGTGAAGCCTTGCGATGATTTAGATGGATCTTTCACGATGATATAATTGAGAGATCTTGGAACTCTGGGAAAAGAAAAAAAATGAAACAATTAAAATCAAGAATTCTTATGAACCTCCGGAATAAGGAGTTAATCACTTGGATGAAACAAGAATAAGAATTATGTTATGTGTATCCTTCACCACTTTAGCTTGATGATAAGCAACGGATTTGGCATACTACTTATTCTTGTAGAAAGCATTAATATCGATATAGCGCCAACATGGGAAGGTCTTCAACGAACCACCGGTAGAATTGAAACAACGAATAAATTGATATGATAAACGAAGGAAGAAGAATCTTGGAAGAACCACTGTAAGAATTGAAAACGATTGAAGAAAAGATAGAGAAGCACCGAGAAGAATTAGAGAACGAATGAAGATACTTGAGGGGATTTAGCTACATGAGAACGAAGAGATCACGACCTGATAAGAGAATACTTGAATGATGCACCGGTAAGATTGGAGAACGAGAGCTGAAAGCTGAATGAATAATATTTGAAAAGATGGCCTTCGTAGGAAAGAAATGTAAACAACTCATGAAATGCTCCGCATGGGTGAAAAGAATTCTCACAATCGAAAATAATTATGAGAGCATGGCATAAGGTTAGCACCATGAATCTTGAAGAGAATGGAGCAAGATTAAAGAGAAACTCTTCTTCGGTCTTCAAATGTTGAGAATGGCGATGAGAAACACCGCCATGAATTGTTGAGACACTCCGGAATGAATAATGGAAAGGTTAAGCCAACGGTGAAAAGAATTTGACAGATTGGAGAAAAACATATGACTGATGATAATTCATTCTTACGTCAAACTTTGAAATGAATTTGAGAATAACTCCGGGGAAATTATAAGAGTCACGTAAGATCCTGGGAAAAGACCTGTGGGTTAGGGCCCACTCAAAAGAAACACCATTGAACGATTACTTGCAAGATATTGCACCGGATAATTTAAATGGCTTGAATAAGGTGACAACCACGAAATAACTTGAATGGAATTAGGAATGGAAACGCGAATCTTTGAGATATTTTCAGCACTTCGGAACAATTGAATAGCAAGCGGGGAATGATTAAGAGGTGCAACGGCATGGAAAGCATTTGAAACAAGGAAAGGGATATGATCAACACCAAAATCTTGAATTGAAACCACCGGAGAAGATAAAAGAAACGGGGAATGATGAACTAGTAGAACATCTTCATGAGAACCACCGGGTAAGAACATTGACGGAAAAGAATGGAGAGACTTCGCATGAATAAAATGGATACTTGATTAAGAAATCTGAGTCCTCGAAGAAAAAGGGTGGGAGGGCTGGAAAACAAAGGCAACTTAGGACGGATGAAACAAACACCGTTGACGAAAACTGAGTTGATCTTGCGGATGTTGAAAATGATCGGATCCACTTGAAGAGAAACACGCCGGTTGAAAAGGGTTGATATGGCAATCTCGATTATCATGAAGGATTGGTATTTACATAGGAATATGAGAACACCGCTTAAGAAAGGTACGGAATCCACATTTGACTTCGAAGCAACTTGAATACCACAACTCAAAACAAAACAAAGGATTGGCTTGCAAAATAAGCCAGAACAAACATATGATAGAGATTTCGTCCAAAGTTTTCGTGGTGGGGCCCACACGGGCTCGATCGTACAACACCATCATGTACAAGGCAGTGCACATGACATACGAAGCGTCCCCGAGTCAGCATAGCCAAGGACTCTTTAAGACACAATGAGACCACTGTAAAACCAACCGTGGATAGGAGGACCACTAGACGTCGAACCCCAATCTCATATCATGCATATGTCAGAAAGATATCCTAGGAGCTACTTGAATTCCCACTTATAAACTCCCAAAACTTTCCGGTTATGCAATCAGGTGTTGGGGATATAGGGGAAGCATAATATCTCACCCAAAACTAGCAAATCCTACATCCAGCTGTATCCATCCTTCAACACATAACCAAGAAACCTTCGGAAATCATTTACCTCAACCTTCGAAAAACATCCGTTATACGAGTTACGGCAATACTCCTGAACTCCCGCCCCAGTACTTGGTGGCGTCAAGATTATCTCACCAACAACTGCATAAAGGAGATTTTCGATGTCGGCAAACTCAGGTATTCCAGAACTGCAACGATAAAATTGTGACGACAACACCTCGGAGCTCAACTCCCCGGGACACTGACACAACCCCTAAATGTCAGCAGGCACAAAGAACAATGTTCTCGTCACAAAACCATCGGAATGATTCCAAGATACCCGTGTGATCCTAAAAATATCGTGAAATTTGAGGAGAGAATAGTCAAAACTCTACGTCAGGAGGCCTCACCAGAGCGACGAAGGGACAAAGGAGTAAAAAGAATCCTACTCTCCGATATATATAGTCCTATAAGACTCAAAACTTTTACTTTCTAGACTCAACAACGCCAGCGATTCGATAAAGCAGGGGGCTCCTAAGTCGGGGAAAGCTCTGATTACCAACTTGTAACACCCACGATGCAACTATATCTCCCACGTGTCGGAGCACGACTTAGAGGCATAGCCGCATAGTAGGCATGTCGCAAGAGGGGTAATCTTTACACATCCCATGTACTGAATATGAAAGGGATAAAGGGTTTGGCTTACAATCGCCACTTCACACAATACATAAATATAGCATTACATCATCCAGAATACAATCAAGGTCCGACTACGGAACCAAAATAAAGACAACCCCAAATGCAATAGATCCGCGATCGTCCCAACTGGGCTCCTCTACTGATCGACAAGAAACGAAACAACACAACGAACAAGATCTTCATCGAGCTCCCATTTGAGATCAGTTGCGTCATCTGCACTGGTATCGTCGGCACGTGCAACTGTTTTGGAAGTATCTGTGAGTCACGGGGACTCAGCAATCTCACACCATCGCGATCAAGATTATTTAAGCTTATGGGCAGGAAAGGGTAGTGAGGTTGAGCTGCAGCACTAAGCATATATGGTGGCTAATATACGCAAATAAGAGCGAGAAGAGAAGCAAAACACGGTCGTGAACTAGAAGTGATCCTGAAACTACTTACGTTCAAGCATAACACAAGAACCGTGTTCATTTCCCGGACTCCGTCGGAAAGAGACCATCACGGCTACACACACGGTTGATGCATTTTAAATAAGTTAAGTGTCAAGTTCTCTACACCCGGATAGTAACAAATTCCCATCTGCCCATAACCGCGGGCACGGCTTTTGAAAGTTCAAAACCCTGTAGGGGTGTCCCAACTTAGCCCATCACAAGCTCTCACGGTCAACGAAGGATATTCCTTCTCCCAGGAAGACCCGATCAGACTCGGAATCCCGGTTACAAGACATTTCGTTAATGGTAAAACAAGACCAACAAAGCCACCCGAATGTGCCGACAAATTCTGATAGGAGCTGCACATATCTCGTTCTCAGGGCACACCGGATGAGCAAGACGTCGGGTTGGCATAGACCCTGGTTGCCCAGGGGGCGCCGAACATCGCTCAGGTTGGACCAACACTTAGAGAAGCACTGGCCCGGGGGGTTAAAATAAAGATGACCCTTGAGTCTGCAGAACCCAAGGGAAGGTGATAGGTTGTTAGTGCAAATGTAAAACCAAGGTTGGGCCTTGCTGGCGGAGTTTTATTCAAAGGGAACTGTCAAGGGGTTCCCATAACACCCAACCATGTAAGGAACGCAAAATCAAGGAACATAACACCGGTATGACGGAAACTAGGGCGGCAAGAGTGGAACAAAACACCAGGCATAAGGCCGAGCCTTCCACCCTTTACCAAGTATATAGGTGCGTTAATTAAATAAGAGATATTGTGCTATCCCAACAATAATCATGTTCCAACAAGGAACAAACTCCATCTTCACCTGCAACTAACAACGCTATAAGAGTGGCTGAACAAAGCGGTAACATAGCCAAACAACAGTTTGCTAGGACAAGGTGGGTTAGAGGCTTGACATGGCAATATGGGAGGCATGATATATCAAGTGGTAGGTATTGCGGCATAGCAATAGAGCGAGCAACTAGCAAGCAAAGATAGAAGTGATTTCGAGGGTATGGTCATCTTGCCTGAGATCCCGCAAGGAAGAAGAACGAGTCCATGAAGAAGACAAACGGACGTAGTCGAACGAATCCTCACAACTCCGAAACGAAACCAAAGCTAACAAGAGAAGCAACCCGGAAAGAAGCAAGCAACATAGTAAACAACCAACACATCAGCATGGCATGATGCACAACCAAGTATGATGCATGTCTGGCTTAAGTATGCACGACATGGCAAAGTGCAACAATCAAAACTACAAATTAAGTGGAGCTCAATATGCAACGAGTTGCATATTGACGAAAGACCACTACCATTATTCAGTTCACTCTCGTTTATGTACCCAACAATATTAAATGTTATTAAGCATGGCAAGAGGTGAGGCATATGAAAACTACCTATCTAGGCAATTTAAATGGGGCCGGAAACATCAACCAACAATTCCGGTAAATCCCCATATGCATTAGCAATTTAATGCAACAACAATTTTAAACATTTTAAATGTTATTATCATGATGCGAATGACATGTGCAAGTTTATGCAAATTTTATGAAAAAGTTGACATGATAAGATATGAGGCATTTGTCATCATGGCGGAAACGAAAGGGGTGCCACGGCAATGAATCCGACGATCCGGTAGCTCACAGGGATACTGGTGCAAAAGGAAGTGGGTGTGAGTGCGCCATGAAAGATGATGGGGTGCTCCCGGATACCGGGTTCCCACATGTCGGTGACAAGGCAAAAGAGAGGCAACGTGCACCGACAGTTCGGACTCGAGGCGAACAAGGGTGCATCTCATACAACATGCATTCATTCGTTCACGGGCGTCGTTCCGGTGGTTATACCTTCCAAAAATGCAATTACGGAGAGGAATGAGTTCGCAGTGGAAGTGGTGGAAGTAGACGTTCTCGCGACGGTAGTTGTACATGTTGGCGGTAGTTGAACTTGGCGATCCCGAGAGGGTACTTGCCGGATCCGCAACACCGTAACCGTTCATGGCAGCGAACTTGATATTCCCGGGTCTTCCCAAAATGACGTGGTACTTGGGATCTCCGGACTTGTAGGTCTCGTTCTTGCGACGGTAGGCATACATGGTTCAGAGAGGAACTTGTCGTTTCGGTATGAATTCGTTCGGGTGTCGGTCTTGCCGGTGGGTTGCTTGGCGAACCCGCATAGTCGATCTTGGCGTAACCAGTGGAGGTGCATAGTCATAGACGTACAGGGTCATCGTAGCGGTACTTGACGTCCAAGGGGTTGAGCGGGACGCGAACGAAGCCGGGAGACGAAGGCAAGGCAACGCGGGGGCGGCCTATGCTCCCGGTGCGACGGACGGCAGAGCAAGGAGAAGGTATGTGTCCCGGTACGGGGCTCGGCAGAGCACTAGCCTGGTTGGTCGTTGTCACCGGTGGCGACAGCATGGGGCACCGGAGCGACGACATGGAGGCCGGGATCCGGCTGATCCACGGAGGTCGAGGCAGGGATTCGGAGCAGAGGCAAGATGGTGCGGCGGCGGCCTCTGCTCGCCGGTGTCGGAGGACGACGCTGCAGAGCAGCTGCGGCAGAGCAGCTTGGGGACGGTGTAGGGGAGGCAGCAGGGAGGCAAGTCGACAAGGAGCAGCCTGCGAGGGACCCTGGTGCGGAGGTAGGAGGCGAGGCGCTTGAGGGCACGGCGCGGCTGTCGTGGGAGGCCGGAGGAAGGCTCCGGCGAAGGAACATCGATGGCGAGCCGGGTCGAAGGCGGCGAGCTCACGGGGTCGCGGGGTGGTCGTCCAGGGGTCTCGCTCCTCTCCTGGTGACGGCGCTAGGAGGGAGAGAGGGATTGAGAGGGAGAGGTTCCTCTGGTGGCGCGAGAGAAGGAGAGGGAGACGAGCGAGAGGAAGGGGTCGATGGGGAGAGGGGAGATGGGATCGGGCGCCCTGGCGGCAGCAGGGGAGAGATGGAGAGGAGTTGAGTCGGGCTAGGGTTACGGGAGAAGTGGCCTTGGAGGCCGGCCTGGGTGCGGGTGGTCTAGGTGGGCCGGCGCATAAGTTGGCCTAGGGAGGCCCAGTTGGGCTCTCTGCTTTCTCTCTCTCTTTCCCATCCTTTTTCCATTTAAAACAAAACAGAAAAAGAGAAAGAAAAGAAAGAGAAGGTAGGGGAGGAATCTGGGCATGGGGATAATTTTCACAAACTCGTAAAAATGTGCGCGGTCCGAGAAAATAGAAAAGGTCAAGTTTGAAAGATTAAATTCAAATTCCTTTGAATTCAATTCAAAAGGTTTGAACTAGGACATGTTTTTCAAAATGCCCAAAAATGTTGAGAATTTAGGTGGAGCTCCGGAAAATGACGAAAGGACATATGGCAAAGTTAGAGGCCAAGAGTTGTGATAACTAAAGCATTGGGATTTTTACAAGTGTGTTATGGTGAATTTCAAATTAAAGAAATATTGAATATAGCTCCCTACTATCGGGTGGATATGTTTTAAAGAGAACCCACCATGTGAATTCCCTCGATTTAAATAGATCGAAAGATCTATGCAATTTATTTAGTTGAGTTGAGATGCAAAGATTAATGACATGATGGCATGATGACATGATGCAATGCACATGATGCAATGATGAATGCAACAAACCAACAACTCACATGAGAAACTCGGAAAAAACATGGAAGGCGTCTGAAGCTCCGGTCTTGGGGCGTTACAGTACATGTGTGAATACATAGACAAACAGAATGTCACTAGTATGCCTCTACTTGACTAGCTCGTTGAATCAATGATGGTTATAGTTCCTAACCATATACATGAGTTGTCATTTGATTAATGGGATCACATCATTAGAGAATGATGTGATTGACTTGACCCATCCATTAGCTTAGCACGATGATCGTTTAGCTTGTTGCTATTGCATTCTCCATAAATTATACATGTTCCTATGACTATGAGATCATGCAACTCCCGAATACTGGAGGAACACTTTGTGTGCTACTAAACGTCACAACGTAACTAGGTGATTATAAAGGTGCTCTACAGGTTTCTCTGATGGTGTTTGTTGAGTTGGCATAGATCGAGATTAGGATTTGTCACTCCGGTTGTTGGAGAGGTATCTCTGGGCCCTCTCGGTAATGCGCATCAATATAAGCCTTGCAAGCAATGTGACTAATGAGCTAGTTGCGGGATGATGCATTACGGAACGAGTAAAGAGACTTGCCGGTAACGAGATTGAACTAGGTATTGAGCTGCCGACGATCGAATCTCAGGCAAGTAACATACCGATGACAAAGGGAACAACGTATATCGTTATGCGGTTTTACCGATAAAGATCTTTGTAGAATATGTGGGAGCCAATATGAACATCCAGGTTCCGCTATTGGTTATTGACCGGAGATGTGTCTCGGTCATGTCTACATAGTTCTTGAACCCGTAGGGTCCGCACGCTTAACGTTCGGTGACGATCGGTATTATGAGTTTATATGTTTTGATGTACCGAAGGTTGTTCAGAGTCCCGGATATGACCACGGACATGAAAAGGAGTCTTGAAATGGTTGAGACATAAAGATCGATATATTGGATGACTATGTTTGGACATTGGAATGGTTCCAGGTAAGTTCGGGCATTAACCGGAGTACCGGGGGTTACCGGAACCCCTCCGGGGAGTATACAGGCCCTAATGGGCTTCGGGGGAGAGAGGGAGGGGCGTCCTAGGGGCAGGACGCGTGCCCCTCAAGGCCTATTCCTAATTGGACTAAGGGGGAGGGGTGGTGCCCCCTCCTTCCTTCTCTTCTCTCTCCCCTTTCCTTCTCTCCTACTCCTACTACATGGAAGGAGGGAATCCTACTCCCGGTGGGAGTAGGACTCCCCAGGGCGTGCCATAGTAGAGGGTTGGCCCTCCCCCTCCTCCACTCCTTTATATACGGGGGAGGGGGGCACCCCATAGACACACAAGTTGATCATCAATCTCTTAGCCGTGTGCGGTGCCCCCCTCCACCATAATCCACCTCGGTCATATCGTAGCGGTGCTTAGGTGACGCCCTATTCCGGTAGCATCATCATCGTCGTCATCACGCCATCGTGCTGATGAAGCTCTCCCTCGACACTCTACTGGATCGTGAGTTCGTGGGACGTCACCAAGCCAAACGTGTCCAGATCGCGGAGGTGTCGTACTTTCGGTACTAGGATCAGTCGATCGTGAAGACGTACGACTACATCAACCGCGTTGTCATAACGCTTCCTCTTACGGTCTACGAGGGTACGTGGACAACACTCTTCCCCTCTCGTTGCTATGCATCACCATGATCTTGCGTGTGCGTAGGATTTTTTTGAAATTACTACATTCCCTAACAGTGGCATCCGAGCCAGGTTTATGGATAGATGTTATATGCACGTGTAGAACACAAAGGAGTTGTGGGTGTGGGTATATACATATTGCTTGTCGTCACTAGTTGTTTCTTGATTCGGCGATATTGTTGGATGAAGCGTCCCAGACCGACATTATGCGTACACTTACGCGAGAGACTGGTTCCACCGACGTGCTTCACACACAGGTGGCTGGTGGGTTTCAGTTTCTCCAACTTTAGTTGAATCGGATTCAATGAACAGGCTTCTTTCTGAAGATCAAAAAGCAATCACTATACCATGTTGTGGTTTTTGATGCATAGGTAATAACGGTTCTTGCTCAGCCCATAGCAGCCACGTAAAACTTGCAACAACAAAGTAGAGGACGTCTAACCTGTTTTTGCAGGGCATGTTGTGATGTGATATGGTCAAGACATGATGCTAAATTTTATTGTATGAGATGATCATGTTTTGTAACACAGTTATCGGCAACTGGCAGGAGCCATATGGTTGTCGCTTTATTGTATGAAATGCAATCACCATGTAATTGCTTTACTTTATCAATAAGCGGTAGCGATAGTCATAGAAGCAATAGTTGGCATGACGACAACGATGCTTCGATGGAGATCAAGGTGTCAAGCCGGTGATGATGGTGATCATGACGGTGCTTTTGAGATGGAGATGAAAGGCACAAGATGATGATGGCCATATCATATCACTTATATTGATTGCATGTGATGTTTATCCTTATGCATCTTATTTTGCTTAGTTCGACGACAACATTATAAGATGATCTCTCACTAAATTTAAAGATATAAGTGTTCTCCCTGAGTATGCACCGTTGCTATAGTTCGTCGTGCCGAGACACCACGTGATGATCGAGTGTGATAAGCTCTACGTTCACATACAATGGGTGCAAGCCAGCTTTGTTGTAGATAGATGGCCCATACTATTGTTCCTTTGAATTTTAATGCATTCCTAGAGAAAGCTAAGTGGAAAGATGATGGTAGCATCTACATGGACTGGGTCCATAACTTGAGGATTATCCTCATTGCTGCACAGAAGAATTACGTCCTAGAAGCACCGCTAGGTGACAAACCCGCTGCAAGAGCAATGCCAGATGTTGTGAATACGTGGCAGAGCAAAGTTGATGACTACTCAATAGTTCAGTGTGCCATGCTTTACGGCTTAGAACCGGGACTTCGACGGTGTTTTGAACGTCATGGAGCATATGAGATGTTCCAGGAGTTGAAGTTACTATTTCAAGAAAATGGCCGGATTGAGAGATATGAAGTCTCCAATAAGTTCTACAGCTGCAAGATGGAGGAGAGTTGTTCTGTCAGTGAACATATACACAGAATGTCTGGGTACCACAACCACTTGACTCAACTGGGAGTTAATCTTCCTGATGATAGTGTCATTGGCAGAGTTCTTCAATCACTGCCACCAAGCTACAAGAGCTTCGTGATGAACTATAATATACAAGGGATGGATAAGACGATGCCTGAGCTCTTCGCAATGCTAAAGGCTGCAGAGGTAGAAATCAAGAAGGAGCATCAAGTGTTGATGGTTAACAAGACCACCAGTTTCAAGAAAAATGGTAAAGGGAAGAAGGAGAACTTCAAGAAGAACAGCAAGCCATTTGTTGCTCAAGTGAAGAAACCCAAGTCTGGACCTAAGCCTAAGACTGAGTGCTTCTACTGCAAAGGAACTGGTCACTGGAAGCGGAACTGCCCCAAGTATTTGGCGGAGAAGAAGGATGGCAAAGTGAAAGGTATATTTGATATACATGTTATTGATGTGTACCTTACTAGTGCTCGTAGTAGTGCCTGGGTATTTGATACTGGTTCAGTTGCTAACATTTGCAACTCGAAACAGGGGCTACGGATTAAGCGAAGATTGGCTAAGGACGAGGTGACGATGCGCGTGGGAAATGGTTCCAAAGTCGATGTGATCGCCGTCGGCACGCTACCTCTACATATACCTTTGGGATTAGTTTTAGACCTAAATAATTATTATTTGGTGCCAGCGTTGAGCATGAACATTATATCTGGATCTTGTTTGATGTGAGATGGTTATTCATTTAAATCAGAGAATAATGGTTGTTCTATTTTTATGAGTAATATATTTTATGGTCATGCACCCTTGACGAGTGGTTTATTTTTACGAAATCTTAATAGTAGTGATACACATGTTCATACTATTGAAGCAGAAAGATGCAGAGTTAATAATGATAGTGCAACTTATTTGTGGCACTGTCGTTTAGGTCATATTGGTGGAAAGCGCATGAAGAAACTCCATTCTGATGGACTTCTGGAATCACTTGATTATGAATCACTTGGTACTTGTGAACCATGCCTCATGGGCAAGATGACTAAAACTCTGTTCTCTGGAACAATGGAGCGAGCAACAGAGTTATTGGAAATCATACATACTGATGTATGTGGTCCAATGAACATTGAAGCTCGTGGCGAATATCGTTATTTTCTCACCTTCACAGATGATTTCAGCAGATATGGCTATATCTACTTAATGAAACATAAGTCTGAGACATTTGAAAAGTTCAAAGAATTTCAGAGTGAAGTGGAAAATCATCATAACGAGAAAATCAAGTTTCTACGATCTGATCGTGGAGGTGAATATTTGAGTTATGAGTTTGGACTTCATTTGAAACAATGCCGAATAGTTTCGCAACTCACGCCACTTGGAACACCACAACGTAATGGTGTGTCCGAACGTCGTAACCGCACTTTATTAGATATGGTGCGATCTATGATGTCTCTCACTGATTTACCGCTATCGTTTTGGGGGTTATGCTTTAGAGACGTCTGCATTCACTTTAAATAGGGCACCATCTAAAACCGTTGAGACGACACCTTATGAAATGTGGTTTGGCAAGAAACCCAAGTTGTCGTTTCTTAAAGTTTGGGGCTGTGGTGATTATGTGAAGAAGCTTCAACCTGATAAGCAAGAACCCAAATTAAAGAAATGTGTCTTCATAGGATACCCAAAGGAGATTGTTGGGTACACCTTCTATCACAGATTCGAAGGCAAGATATTCGTTGCTAAGAATGGATCCTTTCTAGAGAAGAAGTTTATCTCAAAAGAAGTGAGTGGGAGGAAAGTAGAACTTGATGAGGTAATTGTACCTTCTCCCTTATTGGAAAGTAGTTCATCACTAAAATCAGTTCCAGTGATTCCTACACCAGTAAGTGAGGAAGCTAATGATGATGATCATGAAACTTCTGATCAAGTTACTACCGAACCTCGTAGGTCAACCAGAGTAAGATCCGCACCAAAGTGGTACGATAATCCTGTTTTGGAGGTCATGTTACTTGACCATGACGAACCTACGAACTATGAGGAAGCGATGATGAGCCCAAATTCCGCAAAATGGCTTGAGGCCATGAAATCTGAGATGAGATCCATGTATGAGAACAAAGTATGGACTTTGGTTGACATGCTCGATGATCGTCGGGCCATAGAGGATAAATGGATCTTCAAGAAGAAGACTGACGCTAACGGTAATGTTACTGTCTACAAAGCTCAACTTGTTGCGAAAGGTTTTCGGCAAGTTCAAGGAGTTGACTACGATGTGACCTTCTGACCCATAGCGATGCTTAAGTCCGTTCGAATCATGTTAGCATTTGCCGCATTTTATGATTATGAAATTTGGCAAATGGATGTCAAAACTGCATTCCTTAATGGATATCTTAAAGAAGAGTTGTATATGATGCAACCAGAAGTTTTTGTCGATCCAAAAGATGCTAACAAAGTGTGCAAGCTCCAGTGATCCATTTATGGACTGGTGCAAGCCTCTTGGAGTTGGAATATACGCTTTAATAGTGTGATCAAAGCATATGGTTTTATACAGACTTTTGGAGAAGCCTGTATTTACAAGAAAGTGAGTGGGAGCTCTGTAGCATTTCTGATATTATATGTGGATGACATATTGCTGATCGGAAATGATACTGAATTTCTGAATAGCATAAAAGGATACTTGAATAAGAATTTTCAATGAAAGACCTTGATGAAGCTGCTTATATATTGGGCATCAAGATCTATAGAGATAGATCAAGACGCTTAATTGGACTTTCACAAAGCAAATACCTTGATAAAGTTTTGAAGAAGTTCAAAATGGATCGAGCAAAGAAAGGGTTCTTGCCTATGTGACAAGGTGTGAAGTTGAGTCAGACTCAATGCCCGACCACTGCAGAAGATAGAGAGAAAATGAAAGGTGTTCCCTATGCTTCAGCCATAGGCTCTATCATGTATGCAATGTTGTGTACCAGACCTGATGTGTGCCTTGTTATCAGTCTAGCAGGGAGGTACCAAAGTAATCCAGGAGTGGATCACGGGACAGCGGTCAAGAACATCCTGAAATACCTGAAAAGGACTAAGGATATGTTTCTCGTATATGGAGGTGACAAAGAGCTCATCGTAAACAGTTACACCAATGCAAGCTTTGACACTGATCCGGATGACTCTAAGTCACAAACCGGATACGTGTTTCTATTAAATGGTGGAGCTGTCAGTTGGTGCAGTTCCAAGCAGAGGGTTGTGGCGGGATCTACGTGTGAAGTGGAATACATAGCTGCTTCAAAAGCAGCAAATGAAGGAGTCTGGATGAAGGAGTTCGTATCCAATCTAGGTGTCATACCTAGTGCATCGGGTCCAATGAAAATCTTTTGTGACAATACTGGTGCAATTGCCTTGGCAAAGGAATCCAGATTTCACAAGAGAACCAAGCACATCAAGAGACGCTTCAATTCCATCCGCGATCAAGTCAAGGAGGGAGACATAGAGATTTGTAAGATACATACAGATCTAAATATTGCAGACCCATTGACTAAGCCTCTCTCACGAGCAAAACATGATCAGCACCAAGACTCCATCACTACAAAAAAATACACTTCCGTGATGATATGTGTTTGTCACAGTAGGTCGCTTCTTTTGTCATGCATGTACATCCATGACAAATTTATGACAGAATCAAGATAGTCATACCTATGTTGTCGTAGAAGTGTTCCATGATATTACCAAAATTATCATCACGGAAGTGTCCACTTCCATGACGATAAATCGCGCGTCACAGAAGTGCTTTCGTCAAGGGTGACTGACATGTGGCATCCATCGTAACGGAACGCCGTTAAGCTATCGGGTCGGGTTTTGGATCCGATAACCCGTTAACAGCCCCGACCAATGGGGATTTTCCACGTGTAAAATCATCATTGGCTAGAGGAAACACGTGTCGGCTCATCGTTGGGACATATGTCATCCACTCACTGGACAGAAGGCGCCTATGATACATCGACACGTGGCACGGCCCAATAGTGGCCCATTCCTGTGAAAAGGCCGGCCCATTTGACTTGGTCAAAAGCTGGCGGGCCGGCCCATGGAAAGCCTGTTAACGGCATGTTCGCATATAGCCCATTTACAACCCGCTAACCCAAGGCCCGTTACGCCCTATTCGAATTAGGCCCAGTAGCGTCATCTAGGCCGTGCAATATGATTCCAGCCCATTTTCACTTCTGGCCCATGTATAGCCCATGACGTCTTTCGGCCCATATGAGGCCCTTTGTAACTCTTGGCCCATTAGCGGCCCGTGCTAAAACTGGCCCATAATGAACAGTGTATTACTTTACACCCATTAACGGCCCGTGGTGAAACTGGCCCGTAATGAATAGTGTATCACTTTATACCCATTAACGGCCCGTTATTCCGTTGGGCCGTTTCCAACCCAAGTTAACTTTCGGCCTTCTGAGAGCCCATTTATTCTTGGGCTCATTTGCAGCATTCGGTTACTTATGGCCCGTTACTGTCATTTTCTGTTTGTGGGCCAAATTCAGCCCGTCGTTACAATCGGCCCGTTTGTGGACCGTTAGTCTGTTGGGCCATTTTCATAGCATCACCAAATACGGCCTATTAACGGCCCATTATGGTCAGCCCATAAAACGTACGATTTCCATTAAAGGCCCGTCTACGGCCCATTAAAGGCCCGTACAAGACCCATAAATGAGCCGACGACACATGGATCCTACGAGACGTACAAGGCCCATGGATCCTACGAGACATAGAAGGCCCATGGATCCTACGAGACGTAGAAGGCCCATGGATCCTACGAGACGTAGAAGGCCCATGGATCCTACGAGACGTAGAAGGCCCATGGATCCGACGGCCCGTGAAGGGCCATGGTCGGGCGAATTGGCCCCCGTTTGAATGATATAGCATATTCAAAGAATTATCCTACTCAATACTATCACCTCTAAAAAGCCTACACTATTACAACAAAGAGATCAAGGCATAGAATGGTAGAATAATCCTACACTATACAATAAAGAAATTACATCCGATTATACCCAATCGGCATTATGGTTCGGCACAGGTGATAATAAAGCATACACAAACAACAAATTACATACACTGGGCAAATACAGCTCATACATCATGGACGCGCATCAACTTAACTCCATTTGAACTATAATCTCTTCAGAAAATAGGATTGGCCGGATTCAGATAGCACAAATTTCAGTCTGCAAAATCTCCAATTCCTTCATGGTTACCTCAGTGTCTTGTTTCATTTTTTGACTCCTGCATCTAATACCTGCATGTCCGGTCTCAACTTGTTGATTATACGTTGACAATCATGTACACGTTGTCTTGCCACCTCTAGTTGATGCTCGAGAACATCAGCACATTCCAATTTCAATCCATAATCATTCGTTAATGGCCATGCCGCACTGCTCGCAGATCTTTGTGTTGATGTCACTTCATCCTGAAATGTTTCTGTAAGTACACATGACTAGGGCAAAAATATAGTTACAACAGTGAAGCGAACAAGACACTATTTTGTACTACATGGAAAAACAGGACTAACAATAATGTTACACATCACTTTCAAAAAAATGTTACATGTCATGAAGCATAAGCAGGTGATATTTTAAAAATTATAAAAAAGATAGTCTGTGCAGCCTGCATACAGAAATCCCTCTTAGCTCACCAGAGGAGCATGATGTTGGGGCCCAATCGAAAACACAGACAAGTTACAAATTTAGACAGCACGTTGCGTATAAGTAAGCAAGCAGTTGGCCATTCTGTGCCTCAACTAAAGTCTTAGGGAGCATAATGAACAGCAGAGGGTTTCATACAAACATACTACAACAGGCAAAACTATGCAATCATTAGCGTAGTATAAACTAGATTGTGAGCATCATGCAATAATAGTTGGTTAATAGACTTCAAAGCTTCAGGCACACTTCGGCAGAGTAATTAAATGGTAAGGCCTTTAATTATGTCAACTAATAGTGATACAAGTACCGAACATCAGGCATGATTATTTGGGCATCTCATTAACTGAGGACAAATAAAGCAATTGAAAAGAGAAAATTAACTATGCCTGAAACAAACAAGGAATTGAACTGTTGAGTTGCATACAGTGACTTACCTTAGCAGGTTGAAGAGGCTCAGTGCAGCTTCTACTTCTCTTGCAATGCTCCTTCCTAACATCTTGTACTTGGAAATCCTCAATCTTATCTTCATTGCACCCCCTCTGCAAGGTGACACAAACTAGTTACTCGTCTCCTTGGAAGATAAATATGCATACTTTCCAGTCTATGAACACAAAAGAATGAGATTATAACAAAACAACACCACATAATGAAACATGCCGCATCTCTTGCACTTGCACACAATTAAATGAGCATTTACTATGTCTGCACTATGTAAAAACTAGGCATACCTTCGAACTGGATCTCCAGGTACTCTTGGAGAGCCTACTGTAGTGTACAACCAAACATTTATGTCACCTATGAGTTAGACAAGGCCCCACTACAGCAGCCCTTTGTGTTTAAATCGTTGACAAGCTCTGTTATAGTGTTATGTCAAGAACAACAAGTAATCAAAGCAAACAGTCCTAGTATGGCTGGCTGATGCAAACAAGCAAGTGAACAGATGTGTGAGCAAATCTTACATATCAAGAAAAGAAGCAAAGAAGGAGGCTAAAAGACCATCACTTGACTGGCCAGATTTAAGGGGCATTTAAACATCATGTGCAATGTATGAACTAACATAAACATTACATATTCTAGATTCTACAATGGAATGCACATGTATTAGGTTATGCCATGTATGATGATGCCTGAATGTACAGATAGCAGGCAGGAGTGATTCATCATTGCACGCACAATTGAATTGCAGGTTAAGGACCAGTTTGATTCCGCCTTTTCAAGGCATATTGTCAAAATAAGCCATAAAAGATGTAAAGAAGTCATTTTTGAGTTATGGGCTTGGGCTTAACTAATTTTGCTTTGGAGGGGGGTGTTTCGGGTAGAACCTCACTAAAAATTGAAGGGAAGGGGAATAGTGAAATGACTCTGTTGTCTGCCTATATTACACTCAAAATGCAACTGTTGATGCCCATGTCACACCTGGCCCTCAAGTAAAAACAAACACACAAGCATTCATTGCCCTGCCCGCTTGCATCTCCTCTCCCCTTTCCCTCTACCTCGATCCCCTGCCTGCAGCACTAGGGTTCCTCCAGCGAGCCGTCGCCACTGGTCCCATCTGGCCTTGTCCTTGATGATGCTATGTCCAGCTAGGCTACATGGACGGTGGGTAGGGGCAAATCTCCCTGGCTTCTCCTCCCTCTGGCACTGCTCCTCATTCTCATGGTCTCTAGCAGCTGCTCCATTGTGGTTCGTCCAACGCACTACTCCGGCGGGCGCTGCACAACTATGGCTGATGCCACACTACGGCTGAAGGCACCTTATTCCCCCTCCCCTCCTCCCAGGCCATGGCCTTGAGGTGCTATTGAAGGATGAGCTCATCCAACAAGGTGAGGATCTCCTTTAATTTTTTGCCAAATTTTCATTCTGATCCACTATACGATGAATTGCTATGAGCTGCTTCTGCTGCTGCTATATGATGCATTGCTATGAGCTGCTCCTGCTGCTATATGATGAATTGCTATGAGCTGCTGCTGTATGATGAGTTGCTATGAGCTGTTGCTGCTGCTATATGATGAATTGCTATGAGCTGCTGCTGCTACTATATGATGAGTTGCTACAAGCTGCTCTTGCTGCTGCTATATGATGAGTTGCTACAAGCTGCTCCTGTTGCTGCTATATGATGAATTGCTATGAGATGCTCCTGCTGCTGCTATATGATGAATTGCTATGAGCTGCTCCTGCTGCTGCTATAAGATGAATTGCTAGGAGCTGCTGCTAATATATGATGAATTGCAGACTGTTGCTGCTGTATGATGAGTTGTTATGAGCTATTGCTGCTGCTATATGATGCTTTTAGGTGGTGCTGCTATACGATAATAACCAGCCACTTGGACCATCGAATTTCAATAAATAATTTTTCTTCATTTAAATGTGGGTCATGTGTTCTTCGTTTAAATTAGGCAATGGGATCTCTATGGAAAACATTGACCAAAGTAGATTGTGCCAAGTAGACGGTATCTTTGTATTTGCATTTTGAGCAAATAGTGATGGTCTATTTTCCTATCATATTAATTACTGCACTGGGTTCAATTTGTGATGTTTGCAAGTCAAATTAATTTCCATATGGGTAGCAAAATGAAAAAAATATAATGCAATCTAGACTTTCCACTGATCATACCAAAGATAAGCTGAAAACACAATGAAAAGAACTGGTTGGCTTATTACATGGAGCTTATATTCACAGGTGCTTATTTTCTTAGGATAACTCGTAATAACTATCCCTAAGAAACTTGGCTAATAGAACTGGCATACAAATAACATGTCACGATGATTGCAATGGAGGAGTGAAGTACCATGGCACACTGTATAGGCCCACCGCTGCCTCTCCTTTTTTTGCGGTGTTCCATGAAATTTCCACATACATCTTGTACTTTTTCATTGTGTAACCCTATCTGCAAGTTGACACGGCTAATTTCAGACATCTCTACATGATACTACATTGCATATCCCTTGCGCATATTTAAACCACCAATTAACGATTGTGTGCGTACCATAAACTAGCCATGACTCTGTATGCTAGACTAGCAGGCACTCTAAGGGAGCCTAATGTAGTGCACTGGAATTCCTACATGCCACCTACGATTTTGTGTAATGTACTGCCCCTGTTCCTAAATATATGTCTTTGTAGAAATTCCAGTATGGACCACATACAGATGTATATAGATGCATTTTCGAGTGTAGATTCACTCATTTTACTCCGTATGTAGCCTATAGTGGAATCTCTAGAAAGACTTATATTTAGGAATGGAGGTACGAGGTAGTATCATGTATGACATCTACATATCTAATTTAGCAGCCAGTAGTAGAAATCATTGTCTGCACAAAGGGATTGCTGGTCGAAAATCCTAGCAAAGCACGCTGGCAGGCACAGAACAATACAAGAGAGAGAGACGCGCTTACAAGATCATAGCAATGCCTCAGTCCAGGATCTTGGTTGGCCAAGCTGTTAGATCCAGAAGAAACATCATCCTTGTAGTTTTTGCCAGCTGCATAACAGGTAACAGCGACCGGTTAGTATATTTAAAGTACATTGGGCAGGTGATGCTGGACGGGTT
Source organism: Triticum dicoccoides (assembly GCF_002162155.2). NCBI lineage: Eukaryota > Viridiplantae > Streptophyta > Magnoliopsida > Poales > Poaceae > Triticum > Triticum dicoccoides. The sequence goes on along the minus strand of NC_041388.1, from coordinate 341,855,263 downwards.
TAAAGGTGACAAGTACCTAGACCGTGGCGGGTGCTTGGCATCTCTCCAGACTGTGGGAATCAGGTTAGAAACGTCGAGGGTGATGACGCTGCGCTGGCTGTCGGGGTCCGGTAAGGAGATCTAGAACCGTCGAGTAGGGTGTTTGTGGAGCGGCTCCGGTAGGGTGGACTACGGTGTGGGCGAATCGGATCTATGGTCGTGGACGAGGGCGTAGGTGAAGCTGCTCCGGTGGTTGGGTTAAGGATGGTGTCGACAATGCGGATCTGCAGCCGTGGACGGGGCGTCAGAAGCTGCTCCGATGGTTGGGTTAAGGGTGGTGTCGACTATGCGGATTTGCGGCCGTGGATGGGGCGTCAGAAGCTGCTCTGGTAGGTTGGATGAGGGTGCGAGGAAGCGGATCTGAGGCCGTGGACTTGGGAGTTGGCAAAGCGGCCTCGGTAGGGTTGAGAATGGTATAGGCGAAGCTACTCCGGTAGGGTTGAGGAAGGTGTCGGCGAAGCAGCTCCGGTAGGGTTGAGGAAGGTGTCGGCGAAGAGGATCAGAGGTCGTCGACGGGGGCGTCGGTGGGGCGGCTCCGGGGGGGGGGTGTGGACGAAGCGCCTCCGGTGGGGAGTACGAAGAGCCGCTATAGATGCGCGACGGTTGAGGAGAGTACCGGCGAAGCAGATCCGGCGCCGTGGACAAGGCCGGCACTGAATGGGCTGTGGTACAGTGGTGGATGAGCAGTCTACTTGTTTCTAGGGGAGGTGGGAGGGGTAGATGCAGCCGCAGAAGCAGATCCGGCGAGGTGGACACCGCTGGTAGTGAATGGGCTATGGTACGCCGGTGGATGAGCAGTCTAGGGTTTCGAGAGGGGAGGGGAGAAAGGGCGATGAAGTACGGACGGCGTGATCTAAGATGCTCTGGTGCTGTGGAGTTAGTCGTTTTGCGGGAGGGGGAGAGGAAATGGGGGTGTCGTGTAGTGGGGGAATCGGAAGTTACCAAAGCAGCCCCGATCTATCATGTAAATGAGGGCGGTATTGTAACTGTTGGTCTCCGTGCACCAAGGACAAAAGGGGGATTTCGCATGCTAAAGACTAAGGTGGCGGAATTTTTAGAAGGAGGCGGGAGATTTTGCCACCCGCGGGATCGTTCGTATCCAGTTTCAACTAATTTTGGACCATGCTAGCGGGAAGGTCATGCTAGACTATGTACGGGGCACGCGTCAGCAGTTAATAACTGGTGTGAAGTCCACCCCAGAAAAAAGACAATAACTCGGGATGATGTGCCGATAACTTGGACGTTCACACGGGCGCGGCAAATCATACGGGTGTAGTGGCGCGCTCACAAAAAAGGGATCAAACGCTCAGCCTATGTATTTCTCGTGTAAATAGATAATTTAGTGCCATTGGTTATTTACTTTAAACATAATGCATTGACGTGTTAGTGTAGATGCGCACAAAAATAAATGGATATTGCAGTCAGCTACTTAAAAGTGTTACCTCATATGATTACATAGCCTCCATTTCATAAATTGCATACCCGTTGAATTCATATATGAATATTACATATATTACTTCAAAATAGAAACTTAAATCATCCAAGATTAATGAATTTGAATGCAAGAGTAACAATGGTGCATGTTCATGATAGCTACATTGGTTGTTTGAAGAAACATCACTATAACTTTGGCATGCACAACTAAAAAGGCTTATTTAAATAGAAAAATGTGATATGTGAGTGTCCAATCTTTATAGCGTTGAATCGATATTGTACCTTTGGCCACGATACGAAGTAGATATTGACTTATGTTCAAGCGATGCACATCCACGATCGCTAGATAGTGATACGTGAATGAATTGTGAAATCTCTCTCACACGCATACATATCTCATTTCCCTGTGGGCATCGGAATCACACACGCGCACTTCGTGTATTTCTCTCCCTCCGCCAGGGTTAAATTTGTCTTTCTACCCCGTCCTACAAGTCTCTCACACAGAAACACACACGCTCTCTATGTCTAACACGCCCACCCCTTTAATTCCGCCCACCCACAACCACTAATGTCTCTCACACATATGCTATCTACCTATCCCTTAATATAGCTAGATATGTGTCACACAAACTTCTTCTCCCTAATAGCAACATGCCCATGCGTTGCACGGAACATCAAGATGCATTTGTATGAGAAGTTTATCTTGTGGGAGAAAAGGATGAACGAGGGAATGCCTTATTTGCAAATGCGGAGAGGGGTGTGGGTATCTTTTTGCAAAATTGCCATAGTTTCCTTCATGTCCGTCGGATATAAATTGGATGGCCTATATTGTAGGATGGCAGGAACACCATCATCACCAACTCTGTTTTTTATAAGAGTAGAGATATGTGAGTGTCACTGCCCCCGCCCCCCACACCCACACTTCCCAACACCGAAGGAGTAGGGTGACACCTCGATCTTGATACTAATCTATCGACTGGCTTCTCTCTCAAACATACACACACACACACACTACCCGACACCGAAGGAGTAGGGTGGCACATCGATCTTGATAATAATCTATCTACTCCTCTTTCAAACACACACACACACACACACACACACACACACACACACTAGTTGTGCCTCCGTGCCTACCACGCACACTCTCGATACGTCTTTCTCTCCCTCCCCCCCAACAATGACATCAGAAGGGTGACAACTCGATTTGATCATAATCTGTCAATTGGTTTCTCTCTCAAACATTGTGTCCCGGTGCCTCGCTCGGTAGCCCCCTCGATATGTAGACTTCTCACGCGCGCACAACTGTAGTGATGATGACGCTGAACCCAGTGTGCCTTGTTTTTACCAGCCTCATGTGATAGTTTTCACCCTATTTTCTGTTAATTAACAAGGCAACCTTTTCTTTGTTACTACTAGTGAATCTGAAATCATTCGGGGCAGACATAAAATATATCACTTCAACCCAATTATCGCAGCAACTATTTTAAAAGAAATAAACTAGCTGCCCGTGCGTTGCACGGAACATCAAGATGCATTTGTATGAGTAGTTTATCTTGTGAGAGAAAAGGTTGAATGAGGGAAGGCCTTATTTGTGAACGTGGAGAGACGTGTGGGTATATTTTTGCAAAATTGCCATAGTTTCTTTCCTATCCATTAGATATAAATCCGACGGCCTATATTGCAGGATGGCACGCACACCATCATCACCAACTCTGTTTTCTACTCCCTCCGTCCAAAAATACTTGTCATCAAAATGGATAAAAAGAGATGTATCTAAAACTAAAATACGTCTAGATACATTTCCTTTTATCCATTTTGATGACAAGTATTTCCGGACGAAGGGAGTATTTGTCTTTTTAGAGATTTCAACAAGTGACTATGACCGGACCTTACCAACATACTCAAGGAAGTAGTCCATAATTTTGATGTTACCCTCTTTTCTTGGCGGTGCAGTGCCATCTGGATACCTCATAAATAAATAAAGTACTACATGATACTAATATATGATACATGGCGCAGGAGTACTAAGTATTATTAATACAGTTTTGCTAGAACTCATCTAGATGAGATATAATTTGGTCTCATTCATCTTTTATAGCCATTGGATGTGATGCTATATAAGATGCATGTGTGCTGACGTGGGTTGTATTTGTTCTTGTGCAACGAACTGACCACTGCATGTCATGTTTGATAGTCTCAAGTCATTAAAAGCATACAAGCCCCACATCTCTTCTTGGTTGATTCCTCTATTTATGTCAAAAAATAAGAAACAACGTGAGAGTTAATGCACCACACCTATGTGTTTACTATTTGGTTTTCGTAAGATGACTTAATACTCACCTAGACGGTGGGAGTATTCGATTTGACAGCGGGTGGCGCAGTTCCCGATATGGCTTTAATGCAGACGAGGGAGGGAGTAGCGGTTCCCGATATGTTGAACGGCCAATGCATCCTTCTTCAATTAATGCATGAGGGAAGTAATGGGAGGAGGTCCGGGAAAAGAGGATGCATGATGCGAATGCAACGCAGTTTGCCCACATAGCCCTCATATAAAGGCGCCCCTCCATTCCAATGCATCTACCACATCGTACGCACCTAAGCATTTGCCTAAGAACCTACACTAAGCGTAAAAGAGCTCACTCCAAACCCATGGCGGCGATGCTCATGAGCGGCCAGCGGCTGCGCCAGATGGTCCACGACGCCGGCCTGCGGCATGGCGTCGAGGATCGTCTCCAGACGGTGTTGGAGACCGGCTAGTGGATGGCCGCCTTCGACGCCAACTACGACTCTCAGTTGGACCAGATGATCGTTGCCACCAGAAACAAGTTCACCGTCCTCAAGAAGCTCACGGACGACATCGCCGTACTCCTCCAGCCCGCGCGCCTGGGCTCCTCATTGCCTGCCACCCTAATCGGCCTCCATGGCCGGAACCTCTTTCAAGCACTGGTGGCCCTGCGACTGCCCGCCGACGCCACGAAGAATGTCCAGCTGGAGGTCGCGCTCACCGTGAGGCGCCTCGCCCTGCAAGAACTCGTCGACCTACACATCCACATGTACGAGGAAATCGTGTACATAGGTATCTACAAGGCCAGTGAGGACGCTATGACGTTGGCCTTCCTCGCCACAAAAGCCGCCGCTCCTTAGCCGCCGGTCGGTGGCCTGGCGCACTAAGTTGAGGAGGAGGAGGTCGTACGTTCGTGGATCCATCTTTCTTCTTGCCTTCTATAACCACCACTGCGATCGCATCATCGTGGCCTTAATTCTTATTATGCTGTTGCATTCTCATTCCAGTCAATACCGACATGTTCGATCCCTTTGCTTAATTATATGCATCACTGTAACTAGTACCCCATCTGTCAATTTATAAGTTGTGCTTACCTTTTCCATCAACTTCGTGCAACGCGCGGGCATCTTGCTAGAAACACTAGAATGTGTCTATATAATCCATATGTGATAGTCCATTTGAAATCTCAAAAAAGACAAATATTTAGGTACGGAGGGAGTAATATATTAGGAGTATATCAAAACAATAGTGATTTCTTTCAAGTGTGTGAACAAATACTACTATTCTACTACTTTGGATCCGTCGCAACGCACGAGCACATTGCTGGTAAAAGGAAAAGGCCTGCCGCGTTCGCGTCGCACCCCCACACGCCCGGGAATCGGGAGTACAACACGGCCCATCCGGCACGACACATGGCTTAGGGAAGGCGTGTTGCCTAGCATTTTCACTTTCATGTGGGACCGCCATTGAGCAAACCGACACCCCGCCCGCCGCCGGGTTGGAAAAAAGAAACGAGGGGAAGATCTAGCTGTAGCACGGAAGCCAAGAAATTTGGTGTCAGACAGGGCTCGTTGATAGAGTAGGAGCATTTCATACTAGTACTACTCCTACTAGTACCAAGTTTGTACTCCTAATACTATATTACTAGTACTACCACTATACAACTAGTAGGTACGTGCACAACACAACATCATAGGAACAAAAAACAGGAAGATCTTGTTTTGGGTGATTTATCTTTTTTTCAATCAACGTAGTATGAATAATATGATGTGGGGGGCACCCATGAAGCTTATGTGGCTTGGTTGCATGGCTACGGAAGGTTAGAGAAAAATAAATAGATAATGTGTTTAGAGTGCACTCCACTAAATAGATATATATACTTTGGATCCATTGCAACGGACCGGCACATCTATATCTATACCCCCTATATTGTGTGTGAAAAACTTTGAAAGTTGGTTGTTGGATGAAGCCAATCCTACGGTACAAAGATGGCAAATCCGAGCACTACTGGCCGCTGGATATCATCCACCAGATTCTGCCACATGTATAATCTAGAAGACTCAATGGTTGAACTTAATTCATGACTAAGGGCCTCTTTGATTCATAGGATTGCAGAAATATAGGAATAGGAAAAAAGTAGGATTGGAATGTCATGTTCATTGGATCCCTATAGGATTTGAGTTTGTTTGATTGTGTCACATGAAAAATAAAGGATTTCTTTCAAGAGGTTGGAGTGCATGTTAGAATTCCTGTGAAACGTAGTACAAATGAATCCTTAGGAAAATATTCTACATGATTCAATCCTACAAATCAAACGATCAACGTAGGAAAAATTCCTAAGGATTCTAATCCTTCAAAGATCCTATGAAAATCCTTTGAATCAAACATACCCTAACTTTGCCACAACTAAGCTTAGGCAAAGTTATTAGTTCTTCAAAACGAGAGAAACAAGTTGGCAAGCCTAAGGGAATCTTGCCACATTTTTTGTGTGTATGTCATGTGGGGCCTTAGTGTGGCTTACCTAAGGTGTGGCTTGAATCAAACACTCGCCTAAGTTAATCAAACTTGCGTAACCTTATATTCCACCAGATTTTGCCACATGTTAGAATCCAGAAAGCTCCACATGTAGAATCATAATGCACAAACCACCAGAATCTCATGCGTGCAATGCACGTGTACCTTACTAGTACTAGTTGGTAGTAGTAAGAAACAAATTCTAGTTTTGGCACGAGCTCGTACTGCGGGAGCACCACAAGGCCTGCCGCAGGAGTTATATTTCCCTCTCGGGGCCCACGGGACCGAACTTCAGTGGCTTAGTGGTAGAAACAAGAAACGTGATGGTCGCCATGGTTCAACTTCCATGGACAAGCTGTCATGTCTGCTGACACATGTATATCAAAACTAGAGTGTTTATATTTCAAGCACGTGAACAAGTATTATTCTACTACTTTGGATCCATTGCAACACACGGGCCAGCAGATTGGTAGTAGTAGTGTACATCTCTATCTCTAGAGGCCTTCCCTCGTTCATCCTTTTCTCTCACAAGATAAACTACTCATACAAATGCATCTTGATGTTCTATGGAACACACGAGGATGTTTCCTTGGGGGTCTCTCCAGCGCGGCGTGGCCGTAGTTGCAAGTTGACGCCCCTTGAGATGCCGACGTTGAGGGGCACTCGGATTTCCTCCGATGAGCAAGTAAGATGAGTTTGATCACGTAGTAAATGCATTCTAAAGACTACTTCCGTGTCCATTTCCTAATTCTCCCCCCTGCCCACTGTTTCACAGGTTAGGCTCGGTGCGAGTGGAGATTGGCTTGCATATGTACGGGAGGGTACCAACATCAATTTGCACAACATTTACAACGGTGAAACCGTTCCCATAGAACATTTGTCCAACATTGGGATCAGCCATGCAACGGGCCACCACATGAATTGGTACGATGGAACCATGGTGAGATTGAATAAGATAGCACGGACCTTGCACATGGCGGTCAAAGGCGGACCATGCTATCTGCGGCCGATTTGTTGTCGTACGAGTAGGAAGACGCTGTGCTCCTTTCTAACCGCATCTTCACGGTGACAAACCAGGGGACTTATTTTGTATGGGACACATCCTATGATATACTCCCTCTCTCCCAGTTTATTTGTTTTGAATCTTTTCGTTTTGTAAGTTTCAAATTCAAATTTAGAGCTCCCCATCACATGTTGAGATTACAATGTCCATTAAATCACTACATGCATGTATAGTAAAGAAACAAATCTCGAGTTTGGCACGAGTTCGTGCTGCGGGAACACCACAAGCCCTGGCGCAGGAGTTACATTTCCCTCTCAGGGCCGTCGGGACTAAGCTTCAGCGCCTTACTACACCTACCTTTGAGTCAATAACATGTGGACCCGATAGGTGACTGGTCCACATGTAATGCTCCCGTAGGCAGAGGGGCAGTGGGGCCAAGAGGGGTGAGCCGCAGGTCGGGGGACGTGTGGTTTCATGGGTTCGAGCGGCGTCGTTGGAATCTCGGGTGGCTGTGGTAGAAACTTGATGCTCGCCGCATTTTAGGTGGCACACATGTCATGCACACAAAGGCAGAGGGGCGGTGCGGCCGAGAGGGGTGAGGCGCACGTCGGGGGGCGTGGTGCCGTGGGTTGGAGAGGCGTCGTGGGAATCGCGAGATGAAACGTGATGGTCGCCGTAGTTGAACTTCCATGGACAAGTTGTCATGTCTACGGACACATGCAGTGCATACCGATCACTGGAAGGAGTAGCAGAGAAAGCTATATATGTGGATAAATAGTTCCTTATAGTCAAGAGGACCCATGCTACTACTCTGTTCCAAAGACATGCACACCATCGAAATAGTCCATCTATATCAATATACACCGAGAGGGAATAATGTTTTTTACAAGAGAGGAAATAGTTCATCCATCCATAATGCCCTCCTGCTGGTGGAGCCTTTTCTTCTTCTTCTTCTTCTTCTTCTTCTTCTTCTTCTTCTTCTTCTTCTTCTTCTTCTTCTTCTTCTTCTTCTTCTTCTTCTCATTCTCTGTGGGAGACGGCTTCGCAACAAGCTCTTTGGACCTTGCAGCTATCTCGAAACTCACACGGGCATCGAGGGCAGCATATTTTATCCGCTCGTACGTCAAGGGATAATTCTCCCATCCAGACGACCTTAATGCCACCGTCTCATCACCCTTCTAAAGATTGGTATTGAGCACAAAATTTGCAACGTCGAATAGGGATGGTGTCTGTTTATCATAAACTTCTACAGGAATTTTGATTCTGGTTTGTAGGTCAGCGATGATATTCAAATTAAGGTTGTACGGCTCCAGCTTCTATTTGTCCCCTTCGATGGCTGCCCCACAGAAGTATATGTCCTCCCAAGACAAGAAATCGTGAAGCTCACCTAGTATGGAGGGCGAGTGTATGATGTGGTACACCAAAACTTCATCTTCGAGGCACAGTTGAAGGATGGCGGCGCGCTGGATCTTCCCAGGGGCACGCTCCGTGTACTCTGCGTCGAGACCAATGACCCTCGTCTCTACCTTTTCGAGGGAGTTGGATACATTGTTGATCCACTGCCGAACAACCCTTGGGTGGACGGTGACGGTGGCAACTATGTGCATCGAGCCTTCGACGAGGACATGTTGGACGCTAAAAACCTGCATCTCGATCTCTATCACCATTTGGAACCGCTGGAACGGAGGGCTATGGTTTGGAGAATTAGGATTAGATGGCTAGTCTAACTGAAGTAGTAGATGATTATTTAAAGAGGTTAAAACAATGTGAACGCAGTGGGGTTTGGATGCAAATGAAGACGAAGGGGAGGTGAAGAAGCCGAGGAGAATCGGTTCCCGATGGAGAAGTAAATGGGAGAAGTGGCGTGCAAGCAGTTGATTAGACGGCTAGGTAGACTAAACGAAAAGGCTATGCGGGTAGACTGATGAGTCGTACCTGTTTGTGTACGTGCCCATCCTTCCTGATAGGTGGGACCTATGCAAACAGATAAAAAATGTGTCGTAGTTTTTTTGAGCGCGTGAGTGGGAGACACAACATTCTCTGGTTAAGGAATACTCCCTCCATTTAGGTGAGTATAAGTCACCTTATGAAAATCAGGTTTTCCCAAAACCTTTAGGCGTGGAGCATTAACTTCCTGGTCGATCCCCTCCCAGCCTCATTACCAGCGTTCTCTTCCTCTGTTGCCACGTTCTACCTTTCCATTTTTCCTTTTCTCAAGTGTGGAACGATCTGCATGCCGTCCTTGATGCACCAGAATGACCACTGCATGCATCGCAGCAGAGCGTTGATTGGGCATGCACGAGAATTTGGTTCTGCTCGTAATATGGATGATACCTGAACGATGAAGTGAACAGGCATGCTAGCACAGGAGACCTATTTACGATATACAATACTGGAGTACTCATGTACCTACTAGTAGTAGTAGTACAACTATGGTACACTTGATGGTCAAAATACTATTCATCCGGTCCTCACAGTGAAGTGACAACACCCTGCACCTGACACTAGTCCAGGCGGTGTGTTCGGGTTACCAAAGTCAGCCTCACCCTGTGCATAGTGCAGTCTGTCACCGCCACTGTACAGCACATTGGCGCCTCGCCTCGTCTCCCTCTCCGCTCCCATAGCACCACTCCATCTCCATCTCCTTCTCCGTCTCCATCTCACTGTGCCCCCGTGTACCGTCGCCTCACTCGCCTCCCCTAGTACCACTATTCCCTCGCTAGCCACTCCAGTACCGACATCCTTCTCCCCCGTAAATCAAGCCCCCTTCCAAACTCCACCATGGCCGAACACGAACCGCGCAACATCCATATGAGCCGCGATTGGAGCAATCTCCCCAGTGACATCCTCGACCTCTGTTGTTCGTGTATGGATATGTTGAGCGCCCTGCGGCTGGCTGCATGCTCGAGGGACATGCACACGGCCATCGTCGAAGCGAGGCCTAAGCTTTTCAAGACACCCTGCTTGCTGCTATCTGGTCTTGCGAGATTGGCTCACCATGATACGGAGGCGTGCATGATGCCCCTCGACTTCAATTCGATCTCCATTAGCCGAAACTTCTTTGTAGGTGTGTAATGGGTCGCCGTACATCATTTCCCTCGACATCGATCCGATCACCATCGCCCGAAACTTCTTGGCAGGTATGTACTGGGTCGGCATGAACTCCCACTGGATGGCTGCCTTCAGAGAAGATGGTAAAAAGTTGGTTCTCGTGAACTTCCAGACCTCTCATGAGATTATCCTTCCTCCATTGGATTAATAGAGTATTACCATCGCGGTCCAAGTCATCTAGATTACTACGTCAGTTGGAAGGACCTTGTTTTGCAGAAGATTGTAATCTGCCAAGTGCCCACACGACATGCAAATTATGCAGACTTCAAGCTAATTGCCTTGTTCGACCGCGGACTCGCCTATCTTTACGCCGGTGCCTTCTTTAGCTGGAGACAACTCGGCTCGCAGTGGATCATCGTCAAAGCTAATACACACTTCTGTGATGCTATTGAACACAACGGCATCATCTACGCGATTGACAAAGCAGATGGCACCATGTATTGCTGGGACGGCGCGTGTAAGTTGTTTCCTCTCATGTTAATGATGATGCCATGACACTGTTTAAACTTTTTGTGATGATTGGCATATCTCTGTTTGAGCAGAATTTGAGTAGAACTATGGCAATGTATTAGAGACGCCGTAAATCAGCTATATTTGGAATGAGTTAATTCATGCGATTGTGACCATGTCATTACAGCCAATTTGTACCCTGAATAATCAAACGGTTAGGAATATATGGATATTATCCTTATTTTACAGTAATCTATATACTACTACTAAATATGAGTGTGTATCAATGGCCATGTTAGTTTCCTCATTTTCATGATGTAGAAACATGCACCACACTGTTGGTTTCATATAACCATACATTAGGGAAGTAAATGTGCATATGGAGAACTCTATATTTGGAAGTAGTGAAATCCTGCAATGCTTACCATGTGTACATACCTATATTCGCCCTTCAACAATCAATGGCTAGAATAATATCCTCACAAAAATTTTGCCCACAGAACACGAGTATATAACAATGCATGGTCTGTTAGTTACCTTGAAGAATTTGTTTGTGAGGACAGAACATGATTACATAACATGCATGACATGGTAGTTTCCTGTGAAGAATCGATTGCGAGATAACATGAGTATAACCATGCATGGCACTTCTATATTTTCGAACCCAGTATACATTTCCCTGCATTTTCCTCCCAGTTCCAACTGGGACATAACAATGATGTTTCTTGCATTATCCTACTCATACTCTAAACAATGCTGATCTTACATTAACAATGCATGTCCTTTTTGATATGATGCAGTGTCCCTACAGTTACTGCCCTTTGTAATCACACCACCATTGCCAAAAACAGGGAAGCACAACTGGTTCCTCGCTCGATCAGACAACGGCAAAAGACTGATGATCATTCGGAGACATGAGCCAGAAAAGTTATATTGCAAAACCCCCACTGTATACAAGCACCATGTAATACGTGAGTATCCGGATAGTGGCTGTTACGTCTATGAGCTGGATACCAGCTTGTTGGGGCCTTTAGGATTTTTTAGTTGGAGGCAGGTAAACAACCTTGGTTCACACTCTCTGTTTCTTGGACTCAATTATCCGATTAACCAGGAGATCACCATTGGCAAGGACCTTGATGGTAGAGAGGCTCTGTTTGTTATGGAAAACTGTGTCTACATAGCGAGCCCTAGGAGTTCGGGAGCAAACTCCCTTGCTTGTCAACGATACAGCCTACAGCCAAAAGAAGGTGAGAATGATAAAGGCATCTGGATTAACTTTGATCCTTGGATGTCTCAATTACGACAAGCAGTGATGTGGTTCGAGCCTTCAGGTTGATAGGTAATTGGGCTGTTGCATCGAAAGGGTGGAGTAATGGTGTCTCCGGATCACTGGTCGCTGAAGCGGGGCTGCAAATTATGATGGTGTTGGATCATCTCTTCAAATGACTTTGTTGTCTTTGCTGCTGGTTCTGGATGGGTAGTTCTTTCTTTTGTTATGCATATTCCTTGTCATTTGGTCATCCTCGTCTATGTCACTCTTACTATGTAATAGTTGCTTCTATTTAGAATGTCATTCTCGTCTGGATCACGAGAGTCTGAGCGCTGCAGATGGGTGCATTTTGGTGGTGTAGCAAGACTTCTTATGAACTATCATGTCTTGCTGTTTATGTCAGTAGTAGTCACTAGTCAGTGTTTGAATGTTGTATATATCATTGTTTCGAACTGTTTATTGTCTCGAACTACTGGTGGGCTAAATGAGGGCATCACCATTCTCTAGTGTTCAGAGTATATCTCCTTTTTTAAAGTTATATAATTTGAGCTCAGTGTCTTTTCGATGATGTACACTTGTTTGGGCCAGTGAGGTGTCGTTGAATATGGGCCGAGTAGTAACGCAATGCCAAACAGGTCAATTATGACTCTCAGGCCGGGCTCTCAAAAGATCCTGAAAAAAAGGCTGGGATCTCCAAAAAAGAATGAATAAGGACTCCTAGGACGACATGTGGGCGCCACCGGTGTTTTCTTGCGCTTGCGCGCCGAGAGCATATTGGCGCGTGCTCGAAATTCATGCTACCTTTTCATCCGCAGTCTCCCGCCCCTCCCCCACCTCTGGAATCTTGATTCCTACTCCAGTTGCCCCAAATCCCCCTCCTGTACTCCCTGTACTCAAGCGCACTATCATGTCGCCGGTCAACGCAGATCTCCGAGCCAGAGATCCTGAGGTCCGTCCTGCCTTCGGTCGCTGCGTGCTGTCGCTCAACAGTGGCATGGCGGCGCTTGACGACCAGTTTGCCAGCAAAGTGCTGATGATAACCATCAACAGCGACCGGCCTCCCGTCTCACCGGATGACCTTGTCAAAGCTCTTGGCATTGCGCACGGCATACAAATAAGTGACTTGCTCGTCCAAGTCTGTCCGCCACCGGCTGATTTCTTCATCAGGTTCCAGATAACTTTCGACTGCAGTCATGTGTTCGAATCTTCCCAGCGTTTGTTCTGCGATGGCGCGCTGGTGAGCTTTGATCGGTGGCACCCAGGATGGGGCTCGGTGCCCTCTGAGCTTGAGTTTTTAACAAAGCTTACCTTCCACGGCATGCCTCGACGTGCTTGGAACAGCGAGTCCATGAATGAGCTTATCAACGACCTTGGAGGTGAGCTCGTAAGTATGTTTGTTCCTCCAGACAGCCGGGCTCTAACGGTTATGGCATGGATGAAGAAGCCGTCCACCATACCGGAGGTGATTAGTGTTGAGATACCGGTGCAGGAACCGGGGTTGTACTATTCGTCGCCACCAAGGCCGCCGCGGACCACGTTAGGGATGTACCTGTATCGAGTGTTTGTGCATGTCGAAGACATGGTCAATCCATCAATCGAAGTCTTGCCGCCGCCGCTGGTGCCAGGGTCCATCAATGACGTCCATTACAGGAGTCAACGTCAGACTTTCCCCGTGTTGCTCGGAACGATGGATGGCACAGGGCCGACTCCATCGCGCGGCGGAGGCCACTGCTTCTTTGGGAGAAGAGGCAGGGCTGGCTGCCTGGATGTGCTCTAATTTGAGGTAACAACTGAATCTTGTCAGATACTAGTTAAATCTAAGCTATGGGTGTGAAGCACTGATATGCCAGTACATTTGATTCTGACCTGTTCTAATTTTGTACCTGAACTTTTTTTTAGAAAGGGTTGTACGTCAACTTAATGTGCTAGGAGAACTTATTGTGTTGTCTGTCTGTTTTCTTTGCACAACATTCAAGATATTTCCCCTTCATTGATAAATACGATGAACCGTTATGTACGACTTCGTTGGTTTCAACATAGCCCTTCCCGTAGCGATCCACTGCTTCCATCCTGATTGTGCCGCCTACGTGAAATTTTTGTATGCAAGTTCGGTGTGTTATGATGTTCTATATGATTGTGTCAACTATATAAGTTTTTACTGAGCATCTGCAATGCATATGGCTGAAAGATGTATTTACGAGCATCGGCTGATGGGTCTCTCTATCTCTCTCTCTCTCTCACACACACACACACACACACGCACGCGCGCGCGCGCGCACATGCGCGCACGCGCGCACAAGTGGGACCCATTGAATTATTTATTTGCTTGTGACAGCTTTTAATTAGGTTCCATTGTAATCTAACTTTTTTCTTAAGTTATTAATTAAGCTCAGTGACTTCAAAAAGATGTACAGAAGCCTTGTTTGGGCCTTTTCGGCGTCGCTGAATGTGGGCTGAGTAACCATGTTAGGTTGTACTGTACTACACAGGCCTTTTTCGCTATTTTTTTAAATAATACTTTTTTTATTATTTTTCATAAATATTATGCTGGGTAATTTTTTTTCAAAAATAATACACCGCCCGCCCGCTGCAGGCCGACTGGGCCTAGTCGGCCCATAGCAGGCCAATTGGATTCCAGTCAGCCTACAGTTGGCCGACTGGCCCCTGTCGGCCCACTATGGGCCGACTGGAGCTAATTGGCTCGCTGTGGGCTAATTGTTTTTGCAAAAGTGTTAATCATGTATTTAAAAAATATGTGTATTGTGACCTCCTCCGCTCGCTGTGGGCCCACTGTTGACTAAAAAATATGTTTTAAAAAGTGTTAATCATGTATTTAAAAATTGTTAAATGTGTGTATAAAAAATGTTCCTTATCTATAATTTTTTTAATGTGTGTATAAAAAATAGTTTTTTTCAACATCAGCAATGCAACTGGGCCGATAGTTGTACACAATATCCGGGTCAACTTGTTATTCTCCGCCCCGCTGGGCTGCAAACTTTCCTAGGAGGTATGCATTAGGCTTAACAAGAAAATGGACTTTAAAAAATAATAAATGGGATGTAATTATAATAATTGGACAGTTACTATGCACCAAACACGTAATTAGTTTGAAAAATATATTATTTTTGGAATTTGAAAATTTTAATTTCATTACTTGTTGCGCGCGCAATATTTCGTTGGATCTTAACGTAATACAACTTTATTTTGAAATTATATTTAACCTGACTAGAAATTTCGGATACAAATATTTTGGATCCCTTCAAAATATGGGAATTTTTTTGAATTCTGTTTTGAGCGGTTGTTTGAAATTATTAATCATTGTCCTAGCTAGAAGTTGGGCTGTACTTTTAACAAACTGTAAATGGGCTATAGTAAATTCCATTAGAATTAAAAAATGGGTTGTACATTTTTTCAAACCGCAAATGGGCTATATGTTCTCTGCCAAATCCGAGCTGTGGGCCTACTAAGTTGACGTGCACTAAGGGCTTTGTCAACTTAGTCAATATAAATGATTCTAGCTACAGTGATCGTACAATGTCCATCCAACGGCTGTAGTGCTTCTTCAACTTCTGGTCTTCTTGCTCCAGCCGCCCAAAGTAGCGCCGGTCGTGTCGCGTGCTCCTACCTCCCGTGGCCGGCTGTGATGCCGCGGAGGCCTCACCGCCCCGTACTACTCCCACCGCTGGCCAGGCCATCCCACTACTCACCCACACCCCCTGTTATTCTACGATGACGGCAGCCTCACACCGTAGCCGAACCAGTGAACCCTCATACTCCTCTCCGCGCGGGCTTCCACTGCTGCGTCTTCCCCAGCTCCGTGTCGTCCCCTTCCTAGGCCTCGTCGTTGTCCAGACCACCGCCCTGGTGCTCTCGGCGCGACATGGTCAACGTGGTCAATGACCGACTTCCATCGGAAGAGTACTGTACGTGGAGAGCCTAATAGCTGGGTCCATGGCAGCCGCAAGGAAGTGCCTCCTTGTTATGTGCAAAATAATTATTCCTCCACCTGACAGTGGGGACCCACCGGATGGGCCACCGTATTTCACAGAAAAAATGATTCACCCCCTGACTGCTGGGACCCACGAGCTACATCTTCGCACGCAAGGAAGTGCGTCCGAAAAAAATGATTCGCCCCCCTGACTGCTGGGACCCACCAGGCCCCCGACTGCTGGGACCCACCAGCTACACCTTCGCACGCAAGGAAGTGCGTCCGGGCAAAAAAAAAACAATTCGCCCTCTGACTGCTGGGACCCACCAGCTACATCTTCGTAGGCAAGGAAGTGCCTGACAGTCGGGACCCACCTGGTCGAAGCGTACGTAGCGTTGTCATTCTGGTCGCGAACGTGTACATACATACTGGTCGATGTAGAGGCGCGCACGTGTAGTAGTAGAGGCGTGCACGTGTCATAGTAGAGGCACACACATAGCATGTACACGTACGTACAGCGGCCAGGGTGCAAGAAAGAAAATACGACCATGTATGTGTACATACGGGCGGGGTCTCGAACGCCTACTCGCGCATACGTACGGCCAGGGCTCGTGTACATGGCTAGGTCGGAACGGAGAAACAGCGTCGTCGTCGTGTTCATGGGGAGGCAACGGAATGCATCGTGTTCATGGGGAGGCAACCAAATGCGTCGTGTTCATGGGGAGATAACGGAATGCGTCGTGTTCATCGGGAGGGCTTGGACGGAACGTGCGATGGAAACGAGGCCTGGCATACCGCAGAACGGAGGAAACGGCCTTGTGTTCGACCGGCCATGTTCGAAACGGGATCCTGTTCATCGGGAGGGGTCTGGCGTACCGCAAAACGAAGGAAACGAACGTCCTACGGTCGAAACGGGGGTCCTGTTGATCGGGAGGGGTGTGGCGTATCGCAAAACAGACGAAACGGACTTGTGTTGGAGCGCTACGGTCGAAACGGGGGTCCAGTTCATCGGGAGGGGTGTGGCATGTCGCAAAACGGGACTCCACGGGATACTGTTCATCTCCATCGTCGACCTCCTCCAGCCTCCATGGGCTCCTGTTCATCCAGCCTCCACGGGCTCCTGTTCATCCAGCCTCCACCGCGCGCTACTCCACCGGCTACTGTTCAACCACCCCTCCACCGTCTACTGTTTATCCAGCCCTCCACACCACGGGGTCCTGTTCAACCACCCCTCCACGGGCACCCCTCCACCATCTACTGTTCATCCAGCCCTCCACACCA
>NC_041388.1:341690207-341837814 GCF_002162155.2 Triticum dicoccoides | reverse complement strand
CCACCCCTCCACGGGCACCCCTCCACCGTCTATTGTTCATCCAGCCCTCCACACCACGGGGTCCTGTTCATCCACCCCTCCATGGGCACCCCTCCACCGTCTACTGTTCATCCAGCCCTCCAGCACACCACGGGGTCCTGTTCATCCAGAGGCAACGCCACCGCTCACTGTTCATCCAACCCCCCCTGCAACGCTCACTGTTCATCCCATCAATCGGCTTCAGTTAGCAGCAGTAGCGAAGGAATTGTTCGATCGGGTTCAGTTAACAGCCATCGATCGATCGCTCGGGTTCAGTAACACGTAGCCTACAGTGCAATCGCTCGGGTTCAGTTAGAGCCAAACGCCTCGCTCGGGTTCAGTTAGAGCCAACGCCTCGCTCGGGTTCAGTTAGACTCAACGCCTCGCACACACGTGCGTACGTATACGAGAGAAACGCGCATCGCTCGGCCCCCGACCTCCCACCGTAACCGGGAACTCCCCGAAATTTTCCTCCCCCTCGCTTCTACCACAGGTTTTTCCGTCATGGACGGCCCAAAGAATGTCATGCAGCTGCGTCTCCGGCCCGCCCAGGACGAAAAGCCCATTTTTTGTCATGATTTTTTGTCATAGAAGTAGGAGCCCACCACATCTATGATGATAGCGGGTTTTGTCACAATTATCGTCATAGAAGTGTCATATGTATGACAGAAAAAAATTCGTTCAGCCCAAAATGTCATGGATGTGTCTTTTTTTGTAGTGCATGGGTGTAGTGCATGGGTGTTAGAATCATTACAATGTAATCTAGATTATTGACTCTAGTGCAAGTGGTAGACTGAAGGAAATGTGCCCTAGAGGCAATAATAAAGTTGTTATTTATATTTCCTTATATCATGATAAACATTTATTATTCATGCTAGAATTGTATTAACCGGAAACTAAGTACATGTGTGAATACATAGACAAACAGAAATGTCACTAGTATGCCTCTACTTGACTAGCTCGTTGAATCAATGATGGTTATATTTCCTAACCATAGACATGAGTTGTCATTTGATTAACGGGATCACATCATTAGAGAATGATGTGATTGACTTGACCCATCCATTAGCTTAGGATGATGATCGTTTAGTTTGTTGCTATTGCTTTCTCCATAACTTATACATGTTCCTATGACTATGAGATCATGCAACTCCCGAATACCAGAGGAACACTTTGTGTGCTACCAAACGTCACAACGTAACTGGGTGATTATAAAGGTGCTCTACAGGTGTCTCCGATGGTGTTTGTTGAGTTGGCATAGATCGAGATTAGGATTTATCACTCCGATTGTCGGAGAGGTATCTCTGGGCCTCTCGGCAATGCACATCAATATAAGCCTCGCAGCAATGTGACTAATGAATTAGTTGCGGGATGATGCATTACGGAACGAGTAAAGAGACTTGCCGGTAACGAGATTGAACTAGGTATTGAGATACCGACGATCGAATCTCGGGCAAGTAACATACCGATGACAAAGGGAACAATGTATATCGTTATGCGGTTTGACCGATAAAGATCTTCGTAGAATATGTGGGAGCCAATATGAACATCCAGGTTCTGCTATTGGTTATTGACCAGAGACGTGTCTCGGTCATGTCTACATAGTTCTCGAACCCGTAGGGTCCGTGTCGGTTTCAAAATCGGCGGATCTCGGTAGGGGGTCCCGAACTGTGCGTCTAAGGTCGATGGTAACAGGAGACAGGGGACACAATGTTTATCCAGGTTCGGGCCCTCTCTATGGAGGTAATACCCTACTTCCTGCTTGATTGATCTTGATGAATATGAGTGTTACAAGAGTTGATCTACCACGAGATCGTAATGGCTAAACCCAAAAGTCTAGCTTGTCTGACTATGATTATGAGGATGTGTCTACGGACCTAGCCCTCCGGTTTATATAGACACATGAGGGATCTAGGGTTACATAAGGTTGGTTACAGATAAAGGAATCTCCATGTTTGATCGCCGAGCTTGCCTTCCACGCCAAGGAGAGTCCCATCCAGACACAGGTAGAGTCTTCGGTCTTGTATCTTCTCAGCCCATTAGTCCGGCCCATGTCTAATAGGTCGGACGCCCGAGGACCCCTTGGTCCAGGACTCCCTTAGTAGCCCCTGAACCATGCTGCAATGACGAGGTGTCTGGCGCGCAGATTGTTTTCGGCATTGCAAGGCGGGTTCCCCTTTCCGAATACTCCAAGATAGTCTTCGGATGAAACGGACGTGTCCGGATCTGCAACACAAGTACCACACACACAGCTGTAGGGAGTATAATATTTCATGAGTCCCATCTGCTGACAACTTTTTTGCAAGATGACATCAAGTCTGTCCGGTCATCATATCGAACCGTTTTTGTCTATCGTTCCACGTTTCGAGATGCGGTTTCCATTGGCACATCTTGTCAAAGCAGAGATCGTGTCCCCTTATTGCGGGATTCTCATCAATATGAGCGTGGGTAATATAACCGTGCCGTTTACACGTCCCTTGGGAATAGGCGAGTTTTAAGGTGAGTGGGGAGGCGCTTAGTATTTACTGCCTTTATAAGGAGATAAGGACTCCCCTTCTTCACTCACGCCTTCTCTCTTCCTCCGCCCTTCCATCCTTGAGCCCCAACGCCCAAGTTCTCATCTTTCCCCCCTCGAGCAAGCACCCAACCATGTCCGGATCTGGAGGCCAAGGCAAGTGGATGGCCTCCTCCGTCAAGGAGAAGGACATTGCCGAGCTTCGGGCGGCCGAGTATTTGACGAAGGAAATCGCCCGCCGTCTTCCAGCCAAGGGGCAAGTTGTCCCTACACCGAAGCCCAATGAGAGGGTGGTATTCATCCCTCATTTCATCCACGGGCTAGGGTTTCCACTCCACCCTTTCGTCCGCGGCCTGATGTTCTATTACGGGCTAGACTTCCATGATCTAGCCCCGAACTCTTTCTTCAATATCTTGGCATTCTTTGTCGTGTGTGAGGCCTTCCTCCGCATCCAACCCCACTTCGGGTTGTGGCTCAAGGTCTTCAACGTGAAGCTGAAGGTGGTGGATGGCCAGCACGCGGAGTGCGGAGGCGCCATGGTGAGAAAGCTGACCAATGTCTCCTGGCCAAAAGGTACTTTCGTGGAGACTGTCAAGGAGTGGCAAAAACTGCGGTTCTACATCACAGAGCCCCACGGCGCCACCTGGGCTGCGGCTACCGAATTCAACTCCGGAGCTCCAATGTGGCTCACTTCCTGGATTGAGAAGGGCCCAAATTGGTCTTCATCAGTCGAGCTGATAGCGTCGCAAACGCGCATTCAAAGCATCATGGACAAAAACATTAAGCTCGTTGACGTAATCCAAGTGATGCTAGTTCGCCAGATCCTCCCATGCCAAAGCCGAAGCTGCCTTTATGGGAATTCAATCCGAAGAAGCAGCAAACTCTGGAAAAGGCTCTTCAGAACCACTCATGAAGACGCATGGAAGTTACTCTTCAAAGGAAACGAGACGCCGCCAGCCATAGACTCAGAATGCGGGCACGACATTACCCACCCCGCCAACGAGGTAAGCCTTTAATGCATCCTCTACTTGATTGCTTCAAGGAGGATATCTAAACTTTTATTATTTCAGGTATAGACGGAGAGAGCGGAGCGGATTCGGTGTCCGGCTCCACTACCCGAGGAACCAGTCATCCCGCGCCTGGCGAAGGTGCTAGTAGGCGCCGGAGAGGAAGGCCAAGGGGGTCCGGAGTGGCCCCCGTCGCAAGGGCGCTTCGGACGTGGCGTTCGAAGACAAGACCCGCTCCTTTGCCGTCGAAGACGATGATGAGGAGGAGGAGGACAGCGACTCTCCCCCTGATGGGGGGAGGAAGAAGAGGGCAGCCTCCACAAATCTGGAGGCAGCGGCGCCCAAGAGGGGGAAAGGCCCTCTCGCGGATAACTCCGCATGGGACGTCGATAGCAGCCCAGAGCGAAGCTCCCGAAACAAGCCTCCAGCCGCGTCGTAAGTACCTAAACCCACGTATGTCCATGCGTTCGTCCTCTCTTGCTTCATAATATAATATGTTAATTTATGCCATTGCAGTCCGGCCCACGACAGCTCCCAGCGATCCTCATCAAGAGGTTCGTTGAATTCAAAGGCGATGGCTAGTGAGTCACCGGCGATCGCTCACTCTCCCGCGGCCAAGGGCGACGATGAGGTGTTGTCCCAAAGGACCTTCCCAGGCCAGGGAGAGGTTCACGAGGCTGCCGGGGCGGCGCCAGGAGGCAAGACCTCGGCTTTCGAACACATGGGAGAGCAGATCCCCATGGCGACTGGGGACGGGGGCCTTGCTTGATTCGGCCCCCAGCCGAATACAAGTCCGGGGACCTATACGGCTCCGGAATCCGGCGAACAACCTCCTTCAAAAGAATGGGGTGTGCTTGTTCCACCAGTGACCTCTGTCCAACCAGAGGCACCGGATAATCTGCTGGAAGCGCTACGAGGTGAAGGAAATATGCCCTAGAGGCAATAATAAAGTTGTTATTTATATTCCCTTATATCATGATAAACGTTTATTATTCATGCTAGAATTGTATTAACCGGAAACTTAGTACATGTGTGAATACATAGACAAACAGAGTGTCACTAGTTTGCCTCTACTTGACTAGCTCGTTGAATCAATGATGGTTATGTTTCCTAACCATAGACATGAGTTGTCATTTGATTAACGGGATCACATCATTAGAGAATAATGTGATTGACTTGACCCATCCGTTAGCTCAGCACGATGATCGTTTAGTTTGTTGCTATTGCTTTCTTCATGACTTATACATGTTCCTATGACTATGATATTATGCAACTCCCGAGTACCAAAGGAACACTTTGTGTGCAACCAAATGTCACAACGTAACTGGGTGATTATAAAGGTGCTCTACAGGTGTCTCCGATGGTGCTTGTTAAGTTGGCATACACCAAGATTAGGATTTGTCACTCCGATTGTCGGAGAGGTATCTCTGGGCCCTCTTGGTAATGCACATCACTATAAGCCTTGCAAGCATTGTGACTAATGAGTTAGTTGCGGGATGATGCATTACGGAATGAGTAAAGAGACTTGCCGGTAATGAGATTGAACTAGGTATGAGGATACCGACGATCGAATCGCGGACAAGTAACATACCGCTGACAAAGGGAACAACGTATGTTGTTATGCGGTTTGACCGATAAAGATCTTCGTAGAATATGTAGGAACCAATATGAGCATCCAGGTTCCGCTATTGGTTATTACAGGAGACGAGTCTCGGTTATGTATACATTGTTCTCGAACCCATAGGGTCCGCATGCTTAACGTTCGGTGACGATCGGTATTATGAGTTTATGTGTTTTGATGTACCGAAGGTAGTTCAGAGTCCTGGATACGATCACGGACATGATGAGGAGTCTTGAAATGGTTGAGACATAAAGATCAATATATTGGATGACTATGTTTGGACTTCAGAAGGGTTCCGGGCAAGTTCTCACAAGTACCGGAGTACCGGGGGGTTACTGGAACCCCCTGGGGAGTATAAGGGGCCTATTGGGCCTTAGTTGAGAAGAGGAGGGGCGGCCATGGTAGGCCGCGCACCCCCTCTCCCTCTAGTACGAATTGGACAAGGAGGGGCGGCGCCCCCCTTTCCTTCCCCCTCTCTCCTCGTTCCCTCTCTCCTACTCCTACTCTTGGAAGGGATGGAATCCTACTCCTGGTGGGAGTAGGACTCCCCTTAGGGCGCGCCTAGGAGGGCCGACCTCTCCCCCTCCTCCACTCCTTTATATACGGGGAGGGGGCACCCCATAGACACACAAGTTGATCAGTTGATCTTTTAGCCATGTGCGGTGCCCTCCTCCACCATAATCCACCTCGGTCATATCGTAGCGGTGCTTAGGCGGAGCCCTGCGTTGGTAGCATCATCATCACCGTCATCACGCCGTCGTGCTAACGGAACTCTCCTTCAAAGCTCTGCTGGATCGGAGTTCGTGGGACGTCGCTGAGCTGAACGTGTGCTGAACTCGGAGGTGTTGTATGTTCGGTACTTGGATCGGTCGGATCATGAAGATGTACGACTACATCAACCGCGTTCTCATAATGCTTCCGCTTACAGTCTACGAGCGTACGTGGATGACTCTCTCCCCTCTCGTTGCTATGCATCACCATGATCTTGCGTGTGCGTGAGAATTTTTTGAAATTACTGCGTTCCCCAATAGTGGCATCCGAGCCAGGTTTATGCGTAGATGTTATATGTGTTGGAAATATGCCCTAGAGGCAATAATAAAAGCATTATTATTATATTTCTTTGTTCATGATAATTGTCTTTATTCATGCTATAATTGTGTTATCTGGAAATCGTAATACATGTGTGAATAATAGACACCAACATGTCCCTAGTAAGCCTCTAGTTGACTAGCTCGTTGATCAACAGATAGTCATGGTTTCCTGACTATGGACATTGGATGTCATTGATAACGAGATCACATCATTAGGAGAATGATGTGATGGACAAGACCCAATCCTAAACATAGCACAAGATCGTGTAGTTCGTTTGCTAGAGTTTTTCCAATGTCAAGTATCCTTTCCTTAGACCATGAGATCGTGTAACTCCCGGATACCGTAGGAGTGCTTTGGGTGTACCAAACGTCACAACGTAACTGGGTGACTATAAAGGTAGACTACGGGTATCTCCGAAAGTGTCTGTTGGGTTGACACGGATCAAGACTAGGATTTGTCACTTCGTATGACGGAGAGGTATCACTGGGCCCACTCGGTAATGCATCATCATTATGAGCTCAAAGTGACCAAGTGTCTGGTCACGGGATCATGCATTACGGTACGAGTAAAGTGACTTGCCGGTAACGAGATTGAATGAAGTATTGGGATACCGACGATCGAATCTCGGGCAAGTAACATATCGATTGACAAAGGGAATTGTATACGGGGTTGCTTGAATCCTCGACATCGTGGTTCATCTGATGAGATCATCGTGGAGTACGTGGGAGCCAACATGGGTATCCAGATCCCGCTGTTGGTTATTGACCGGAGAGTCGTCTCGGTCATGTCTACATGTCTCCCGAACCCGTAGGGTCTACACACTTAAGGTTCGGTGACGCTAGGGTTGTAGGGATATGTATATGCGGTAACCCGAATGTTGTTCGGAGTCCCGGATGAGATCCCGGACGTCACGAGGAGTTCCGAAATGGTCCGGAGGTAAAGAATTATATATAGGAAGTGCTGTTTCGGCCATCAGGACAAGTTTCGGGGTCACCGGTATTGTGCCGGGACCATCGGAAGGGTCCCGGGGGTCCACCGGGTGGGTCCACCTGCCCCGGGGGGTCACATGGTCTGTAGGGGTGCGCCTTGGCCTACATGGGCCAAGGGCACCAGCCCCAAGGGGCCCATGCGCCTAGGGTTTCCAAAGGGGAAGAGTCCCACAAGTGGAAGGCACCCCTAGGTGCCTTGGGGGGGGAGGGAAACCTCCCTTGGCCGCCGCCCCCCTTAGGAGATTGGATCTCCTAGGGCCGGCGCCCCCCCTGGCACCCCTATATATAGTGGGGGAAGGAGGGCTTTTTGACCCACGCCTTTGGTTGCCTCCTTCTCCCTCTCCAACACCTCCTCCTCCTCCATAGCGCTTGGCGAAGCCCTGACGGAGTACTGCAGCTCCATCACCACCACGCCGTCGTGCTACTGCTGGAGCCATCTTCCTCAACCTCTCCTTCCCTCTTGCTGGATCAAGAAGAAGGAGACATTACGCTAACCGTATGTGTGTTGAACACGGAGGTGCCGTCCGTTCGGTGCTAGGATCTCCGGTGATTTGGATCACGTCGTGTTCGACTACCTCATCCCCATTCTTTGAATGCTTCCGCTCGCGATCTACAAAGGTATGTAGATGCATCCGATCACTCATTGCTAGATGAACTCATAGATGGATCTTGGTGAAACCGTAGGAAAATTTTGTTTTCTGCAACGTTCCCCAACAGTGGTATCAGAGCCAGGCCTATGCGTAGTTCTTCTTGCGCGAGTAGAACACAATTTGTTGTGGGCGTAGATGTTGTCAACTTTCTTGCCGCTACTAGTCTTATCTTGCTTCAACGGTATTGTGGGATGAAGCGGCCCGGACCAACCTTACACGTATGCTTACGTGAGACCGGTTCCACCGACTAACATGCACAAGTTGCATAAGGTGGCTGGCGGGTGTCTGTCTCTCCTACTTTAGTTGGAGCGGATTCGATGAAAAGGGTCCTTATGAAGGGTAAATAGAAGTTGACAAATCACGTTGTGGCTTTCACGTTGGTAAGAAAACGTTCTTGCTAGAACCCTACTTCAGCCACGTAAAACTTGCAACAACAATTAGAGGACGTCTAACTTGTTTTTGCAGCAAGTGCTTTGTGATATGATATGGCCAAAGTTGTGATGAATGATGAATGATCTATATGTGATGTATGAGATGTTCATGCTATTGTAACAGGAATCACGACTTGCATGTCGATGAGTATGACAACCGGCAGGAGCCATAGGAGTTGTCTATATTTTTTGTATGACCTGTGTGTCATTGAGAAACGCCATGTAAATTACTTTACTTTATTGCTAAATGCGTTAGCCATAGTAGTAGAAGTAATAGTTGGCGAGCAACTTCATGGAGACACAATGATGGAGATCATGATGATGGAGATCATGGTGTCATGCCGGTGACAAGATGATCATGGAGCCCCAAGATGGAGATCAAAGGAGCTATGTGATATTGGCCATATCATGTCACTATTATTATTTGATTGCATGTGATGTTTATCATGTTTTTCATCTTGTTTACTTAGAACGACGGTAGTAAATAAGATGATCCCTCATAATAATTTCAAGAAAGTGTTCCCCCTAACTGTGCACCGTTGCGACAGTTCGTTCGTTTCTAAGCACCACGTGATGATCGGGTGTGATAGATTCCAACGTTCACATACAACGGGTGTAAGACAGATTTACACATGCAAACACTTAGGTTGACTTGACGAGCCTAGCATGTACAGACATGGCCTCGGAACACAGAAGACCAAAAGGTCGAGCATGAGTCGTATAGAAGATACGATCAACATGAAGATGTTCACCGAGGTTGACTAGTCCGTCTCACGTGATGATCGGACACGGCCTAGTTGACTCGGATCGTGCTATACTTAGATGACTAGAAGAGGGATGTCTATCTAAGTGGGAGTTCATTGAATAATTTGATTAGATGAACTTAATTATCATGAACTTAGTCTAAAATCTTTACAATATGTCTTGTAGATCAAATGGCCAACGTAGTCCTCAACTTCAACGCGTTCCTAGAGAAAACCAAGCTGAAAGACGATGGCAGCAACTATACGGACTGGGTCCGGAACCTGAGGATCATCCTCATAGCTGCCAAGAAAGATTATGTCCTACAAGCACCGCTAGGTGATCCACCCGTCCCACAGAACCAAGACGTTATGAACGCTTGGCAGACACGTGCTAATGACTACTCCCTCGTTCAGTGCGGCATGCTTTACAGCTTAGAGCCGAGGCTCCAAAAGCGTTTTGAGAGACATGGAGCATATGAGATGTTCGAGGAGCTGAAAATGGTTTTTCAAGCTCATGCCAGGATCGAGAGATATGAAGTCTCCGACAAATTCTTTAGCTGTAAGATGGAGGAAAATAGTTCTGTCAGTGAGCACATACTCACTATGTCTGGGTTACATAACCGCTTGACTCAGCTGGGAGTTAATCTCCCGGATGATGCGGTCATTGACAAAATCCTCCAGTCGCTTCCACCAAGCTACAAGAGCTTTGTGATGAACTTCAATATGCAGGGGATGGAAAAGACCATTCCTGAGGTATTTGCAATGCTGAAATCAGCAGAGGTAGAAGTCAAGAAGGAACATCAAGTGTTGATGGTCAATAAAACCACTAAGTTCAAAAAGGGCAAGGGTAAAAAGAACTTCAAGAAGGACGGCAGGGGAGTTGCTGCGCCCGGTAAGCAAGCTGCCGGGAAGAAGCCAAAGAATGGACCCAAGCCCGAGACTGAGTGCTTTTATTGCAAGGGAAGTGGTCACTGGAAGCAGAACTGCCCCAAATACTTAGCGGACAAGAAGGCCGGCAAAACGAAAGGTATATGTGATATACATGTAATTGATGTGTACCTTACCAGTACTCGTAGTAGCTCTTGGGTATTTGATACCGGTGCAGTTGCTCACATTTGTAACTCAAAGCAGGAGCTGCGGAATAAGCGGAGACTGGCAAAGGACGAGGTGACGATGCGCGTCGGGAATGGTTCCAAGGTCAATGTGATCGCCGTCGGCACGCTACCTCTACATTTACCTTCGGGATTAGTTTTAAACCTTAATAATTGTTATTTAGTGCCAGCTTTGAGCATGAATATTGTATCGGGATCTCATTTAATTCGAGATGGCTACTCATTTAAATCCGAGAATAATGGTTGTTCTATTTATATGAGAGATATGTTTTATGGTCATGCTCCGATGGTGAATGGTTTATTCTTTCTCGAGCGTAATGCTACACATGTTCATAGTGTGAAAACCAAAAGATGTAAGGTTGATAACGATAGTCCCACATACTTGTGCGCCTTGGTCACATAGGTGTCAAACGCATGAAGAAGCTCCATACAGATGGACTTTTGGAGTCTCTTGATTATGAATCATTTGACACGTGCGAACCATGCCTCATGGGTAAAATGACCAAGACTCCGTTCTCAGGAACAATGGAGCGAGCAACCAACTTACTGGAAATCATACATACTGATGTGTGCGGTCCAATGAGTGTTGAGGCTCGCGGTGTCTATCGTTATGTTCTCACCCTCACTGATGACTTGAGTAGATATGGGTATATCTACTTAATGAAACACAAGTCTGAAACCTTTGAAAGGTTCAAAGAATTTCAGAGTGAGGTTGAGAATCAATGTGACAGAAAAATCAAGTTTTTACGATCAGATCGTGGAGGAGAATACTTGAGTCACGAATTTGGCACACACTTAAGGAAATGTGGAATAGTTTCACAACTCACGCCGCCTGGAACACCTCAGCGTAATGGTGTGTCCGAACTTCGTAATCGCACTCTATTAGATATGGTGCGATCTATGATGTCTCTTACCGATTTACCGCTTTCTTTTTGGGGCTATGCTTTAGAGACTGCCACATTCACTTTAAATAGGGCTCCGTCGAAATCCGTTGAGATGACACCGTATGAATTATGGTTTGGGAAGAAACCTAAGCTGTCGTTTCTAAAAGTTTGGGGATGCGATGCTTATGTCAAGAAACTTCAACCTGAAAAGCTCGAACCCAAGTAGGAAAAATGCGTCTTCATAGGATACCCTAAAGAAACTACTGGGTATACCTTCTACCTCAGATCCAAAGGCAAGATCTTTGTTGCCAAGAATGGATCCTTTCTAGAGAAAGAGTTTCTCTCGAAAGAAGTAAGTGGGAGGAAAGTAGAACTTGATGAAGTATTACCTCTTGAACCGGAAAATGGCGCAACTCAAAAAAATGTTCCTGAGGTGCCTGCACCGACTAGAGAGGAAGTTAATGATGATGATCAAGATACTTCTGATCAAGCTCCTACTGAAATTCGAAGGTCCACAAGGACACGTTCCGCACCAGAGTGGTACGGCAACCCTGTCTTGGAAATCATGTTGTTAGACAACGGTGAACCTTCGAACTATGAAGAAGCGATGGCGGGCCCGGATTCCGACAAATGGCTGGAAGCCATGAAATCCGAGATAGGATCCATGTATGAAAACGAAGTATGGACTTTGACTGACTTGCCCGATGATCGGCGAGCCATAGAAAATAAATGGATCTTTAAGAAGACAGACGCGGATGGTAATGTGACCATCCATAAAGCTCGGCTTGTCGCTAAGGGTTATTGACAAGTTCAAGGGGTTGACTACGATGAGACTTTCTCAGCGGTAGCGAAACTGAAGTCTGTCCGAATTATGTTAGCGATTGCCGCATACTATGATTATGAGATATGGCAAATGGACGTCAAAACGGCATTCCTTAATGGTTTCCTTAACGAAGAATTGTATATGATGCAGCCAGAAGGTTTTGTCGATCCTAAGAATGCTAACAAGGTGTGCAAGCTCCAACGCTCGATTTATGGGCTGGTGCAAGCATCTCGGAGTTGGAACATTCGCTTTGATGAGATGATCAAAGCGTTTGGGTTTACGCAGACTTATGGAGAAGCCTGCGTTTACAAGAAAGTGAGTGGGAGCTCTGTAGCATTTCTCATATTATATGTAGATGACATACTTTTGATGGGAAATGATATAGAACTCTTGGACAGCATCAAGGCCTACTTGAATAAGAGTTTTTCAATGAAGGACCTTGGTGAAGCTGCTTATATATTAGGCATCAAGATCTATAGAGATAGATCGAGACGCCTCATAGGTCTTTCGCAAAGCACATACCTTGATAAGATATTGAAGAAGTTCAATATGGATCAGTCTAAGAAGGGGTTCTTGCATGTGTTGCAAGGTGTGAAATTGAGCTCAGCTCAATGTCCGACCACGGCAGAAGATATAGAAGAGATGAGTGTCATCCCCTATGCCTCAGCCATAGGTTCTATTATGTATGCCATGCTGTGTACCAGACCTGATGTAAACCTTGCCGTAAGTTTGGTAGGAAGGTACCAAAGTAATCCCGGCAAGGAACACTGGACAACGGTCAAGAATATCCTGAAGTACCTGAAAAGGACTAAGGAAATGTTTCTCGTTTATGGAGGTGACGAAGAGCTCGTCATAAAGGGTTACGTCGACGCTAGCTTTGACACAAATCTGGATGACTCTAAGTCACAAACCGGATACGTGTATATTTTGAATGGTGGGGCAGTAAGCTGGTACAGTTGCAAGCAAAGCGTCGTGGCGGGATCTACATGTGAAGCGAAGTACATGGCAGCCTCGGAGGCAGCGCATGAAGCAATTTGGGTGAAGGAGTTCATCACCGACCTAGGAGTCATACCCAATGCGTCGGGGCCAATCAAACTCTTTTGTGACAACACTGGAGCTATTGCACTTGCCAAGGAGCCCAGGTTTCACAAGAAGACAAGGCACATCAAGCGTCGCTTCAACTCCATTCATGAAAATGTTCAAGATGGAGACATAGAGATTTGTAAAGTACATACGGACCTGAATGTAGCAGATCCGTTGACTAAACCTCTCCCTAGGGCAAAACATGATCAACACCAGAATTCGATGGGTGTTCGATTCATCACAATGTAACTAGATTATTGACTCTAGTGCAAGTGGGAGACTGTTGGAAATATGCCCTAGAGGCAATAATAAAAGCATTATTATTATATTTCTTTGTTCATGATAATTGTCTTTATTCATGCTATAATTGTGTTATCTGGAAATCGTAATACATGTGTGAATAATAGACACCAACATGTCCCTAGTAAGCCTCTAGTTGACTAGCTCGTTGATCAACAGATAGTCATGGTTTCCTGACTATGGACATTGGATGTCATTGATAACGATATCACATCATTAGGAGAATGATGTGATGGACAAGACCCAATCCTAAACATAGCACAAGATCGTGTAGTTCATTTGCTAGAGTTTTTCCAATGTCAAGTATCCTTTCCTTAGACCATGAGATCGTGTAACTCCCGGATACCGTAGGAGTGCTTTGGGTGTACCAAACGTCACAACGTAACTGGGTGACTATAAAGGTAGACTACGGGTATCTCCGAAAGTGTCTGTTGGGTTGACACGGATCAAGACTGGGATTTGGCACTCCGTATGACGGAGAGGTATCACTGGGCCCACTCGGTAATGCATCATCATTATGAGCTGAAAGTGACCAAGTGTCTGGTCACGGGATCATGCATTACGGTACGAGTAAAGTGACTTGCCGGTAACGAGATTGAACGAAGTATTGGGATACCAATGATCGAATCTCGGGCAAGTAACATATCGATTGACAAAGGGAATTGTATACGGGGTTGCTTGAATCCTCGACATCGTGGTTCATCCGATGAGATCATCGTGGAGTATGTGGGAGCCAACATGGGTATCCAGATCCCGCTGTTGGTTATTGACCGGAGAGTCGTCTCGGTCATGTCTACATGTCTCCCGAACCCGTAGGGTCTACACACTTAAGGTTCGGTGACGCTAGGGTTGTAGGGATATGTATATGCAGTAACCCGAATGTTGTTCAGAGTCCCGGATGAGATCCCGGACGTCACGAGGAGTTCCGGAATGGTCCGGAGGTAAAGAATTATATATAGGAAGTGCTGTTTCGGCCATCGGGACAAGTTTCGGGGTCACCGGTATTGTGCCGGGACCACCGGAAGGGTCCCAGGGGTCCACCGGGTGGGTCCACCTGCCCCGGGGGGTCACATGGGCTGTAGGGGTGCGCCTTGGCCTACATGGGCCAAGGGCACCAGCCCCAAGGGGCCCATGTGCCTAGGGTTTCCAAAGGGGAAGAGTCCCACAAGTGGAAGGCACCCCTAGGTGCCTTGGGGGGAGGGAAACCTCCCTTGGCCGCCGCCCCCCCTAGGAGATTGGATCTCCTAGGGCCGGCGCCCCCCTGGCACCCCTATATATAGTGGGGGAAGGAGGGCTTTTTGACCCACGCCTTTGGTTGCCTCCTTCTCCCTCTCCAACACCTCCTCCTCCTCCATAGCACTTGGCGAAGCCCTGACGGAGTACTGCAGCTCCATCACCACCACACCGTCGTGCTGCTGCTGGAGCCATCTTCCTCAACCTCTCCTTCCCTCTTGCTGGATCAAGAAGAAGGAGACGTTACGCTGACCGTACGTGTGTTGAACGTGGAGGTGCCGTCCGTTCGGTGCTAGGATCTCCGGTGATTTGGATCACGTCGTGTTCGACTACCTCATCCCCGTTCTTTGAACGCTTCCGCTCGCGATCTACAAAGGTATGTAGATGCATCCGATCACTTGTTGCTAGATGAACTCATAGATGGATCTTGGTGAAACCGTAGGAAAATTTTGTTTTCTGCAATGTTCCCCAACAATATGCACGAGTAGAACACAAAGGAGTTGTGGGCGTGGGTATAGACATATTTCTTGCGGTCACTAGTTGATTCTTGATTCAGCGGCATTGTTGGATGAAGCAGCCCAAACCGACATTACGCGTACGCTTACGCGAGACTGGTTCTACCGACGTGCTTCGCACACAGGTGGCTAGTGGGTTTATGTTTCTCCAGCTTTATTTGAATCAGATTCAATGAACCGGGTTCTTTCTGAAGATCAAAAAGCAATCACTATACCACGTTGTGGTTTTTGATGCGTAGGTAAGAACGGTTCTTGCTCAGCCCGTAGCAGCCAGATAAAACTTGCAACAACAAAGTAGAGGACGTATAACTTGTTTTTGCAGGGCATGTTGTGATGTGATATGGTCAAGACATGATGCTAAATTTTATTGTATGAGATGATCATGTTTTGTAACACAGTTATCGACAACTGGCTGGAGCCATATGGTTATCTCTTTATTATATGAAATGCAATCGCCATGTAATTGCTTTACTTTATCACTAAGCGGTAGCGATAGTCGTGGAAGCAATAGTTGGTGTGATGACAACGATGCTTCGATGGAGATCAAGGTGTCAAGCCGGTGACGATGGTGATCATGACGGTGCTATGGAGATGGAGATCACATGCACAAGATGATGATGGCCATATCATATGTAACATCCCAAAATTCTAAATTTTGGAATGTTATATTAAATAGATAGTTTTGATTGTTTGCTTGATTGTGATGAGTGAAATTGAGTAAAATTCGAAAACTTTTGAAAGTTAAATGAGAGGGAATGAAATGACTTCCCAAACTTTCACCTTTGCTTTCTAATCTTCGTGAATTCAAATTCTTTTCAGATACAAAACCCTAGAGAGAATATGACATGACTTCTTCCATTTAAATAAAATGAAAGGGGTTCTGAAAATATTTGAATTTCATTTGGAAATATTTCAAATTCAGAAACTTTAAGAAACTCAATAGTTTCACGAGAGAAGATAAAACGACTTCTTCAAAACATATGAAATATGAGTTGGGAGTTTAAAAGGATCAAATTTAAAGTTCCTTTGAAATTATTTTCAATTTAGAGTTATTTGGTTTTATTCAAATTATTTTTCTACAAAAATAAAATATATGGGAATTAGGGTAAAATGATTCCCTGCAATAGAAAATTGGAGAGAAATAAATTTGAAATCATTTTGGTATTTTTAAAATTATTTTATGGCATTTTATTGCAATAATAGAACTCTTTGCTTTATTTGAATTTTTGTGGATTTTATTTGACGCTAGAAAAATGTTCATGTCGTAGAAAATCGTTTTCTGAAAATTTTGATATATTATATGCCTATATAATATTTTTATTTTTATTGTTTTTATTATTTTTTTGTTTGTATAGAAAAGTAGTTTTATAAAAAAATCCTTCTCCCGCCGAACTGGGCCGGCCCAGCTCCAGCTAGGCCAAGCCCAGCCGCCAACCGCCATCGCCCCGACCTCCCGCAGGTCTCCGCCGCGCACACGACTCCGCCACTACCGGAGTCCTGGCCGAACTCCTCCTCCGTCCCGACCCCTTCCCCATGCCACTCCTCGCCCCATCTTCAAACGCGCTGCCCCGGGGCCCCTGGACCCCAATCCGCCGCCGCCAAACCACGACGCCGCCGCCCTCGCCCCACATTGCCGCTTGCCGCCGCTGCCGCCCGCGCCAGCGCTAGCTGCCGCTCCTGCGCCGTGTTACCCCTTTGCCAGCGCCGCTGCCCGAAGTCGTCGCCGAACCGCCGTTGTCCGCCGCCTCGCCGGATAGCCGCCGGAAAATAGCAGCCGCTGACGAAACCGCCACGGACCAGTAAAACCGTCGCCCCGATCCGATCTGGTTTTTTTCTCTCTCGGTTTTCATTATAAACCCGTTTTTATTTTGTCTAGTTATTTAGAGAACGCTCGCTGGTTTAGCCTCTGGAGCGAACGATTTGTTGGTCTAGGTTCTGTAGCGAACGTTCGTTCGGTAGAATTTTCTTTTTCTTTTTAATTTGGGCCAGGGACCCATCCATGAATATTTTATTTTCAGATTAGTCCCTGATCTTCAATCTATCACAACCTTTTGCTTGTTGGTCCAAATCCAACGAAACCAATGCCCACTTCTTCGTTATGATCCCCTCTATCCCGATAATCAACTTCAACATATTTTTGAAAAATTTAAACAGATTTGTATTTGAACTTCTTTTGTTCGTAACTTGAGTTTTATAACTCCGATTTAGTTGATTCTTTTTGCAAATCGAAGCTCTTGACCTAAACTTTTTGATAAGGCCAAATTCACAAAATTTTGGTACTGTTAGAACTTGTTTTATGTTACAAGAGTTATTTGCTTGGTTTTGATGTTTTCTGAATTGTCTTCTTCGTTCTTTCCGATCTTTTGAGTGATTGCTTATGTGTGTTTGCTATTGCTTGCTCATGATAGATTGACCGGAGTGTGACGAATAGAACTATTAGGAGTTATGAGTGTGAATCATCTT
This sequence comes from Triticum dicoccoides, assembly GCF_002162155.2. Classification (NCBI taxonomy): domain Eukaryota; kingdom Viridiplantae; phylum Streptophyta; class Magnoliopsida; order Poales; family Poaceae; genus Triticum; species Triticum dicoccoides. Next base: position 341,820,335 of record NC_041388.1, on the reverse strand, counting down.
CATCAACAGTACGAGGCAAGTTCACACTTTGATCATACTTTTCATTACCCAGTTTTTATGCATTAGTTTCAACCCTAAAACTTTGCATGAGTAGGATCTGATTAACATGTGGGGATTGGGAAGTAATTGATGAGTGTCGGATTTTGGGTTCCGACAGACCCTTGAGGTTTGAACACTGGGGTGCGCGCGGAGATCTCTCCCCTACCGATCTACATCCAATCTCCTCGCGTGATCTTAGCTAGAAACAACGAACAACACAAGGGACACGAGGTTTATACTGGTTTGGGCCACCGTTGTGGTGTAATACCCTACTCCAGTGTGTGGCGTGGTGAATCGCCTCAGGGGCTGATGATGAACAGTACAAGGGGAGAACTGCCTCGCGAGAGGTGTTCTTGAGCTGGTGCGACGAACTGCTTGGGTGAGTTCAGTCGCCTCTCTCTCTCTCTGCTAGGGTTCTACCAGATCTCTAGCTGTCCCTCTACTCTGTGGTGGCCAGCTCTATTTATAGAGGCCCTGGGCCTCTCCCCAAATAATGAGCGGGAAGGGCGCCAACAATTGGCCATTTTGAAGGGGAACATCTAGTACAAGTTATCCTAACCAAAGGTGGTCTTCGGCTGCCAAAAGCACTGGTGATGACGCCGTCTTGGGCTCCACGGTGACCTCCGTCCTGCCGCTCTGTTGGTCTTGGTCTCATTGCACCGGAATGGTAACCTTTGCCCGATGCCTTGGCCTGTGCTTGCCCCCTTTGCACCAAAGGGGAAACAGGGACACTGTGCAGGCCGGCGCCCGCCTGGTCTCGATCATCATGGCTTGCGTCACGGGCTCCTCACGAGGTATCCCCACCTTGATCTCTCCGCCTCCTCGCGAGCCTGCCTGATGAGGCTGCCTCTGAGGAAGCTTTCGGTCGTTCGCCATGCGAGGCTTGGCCCCTCGCGAGGGTCTTGAGCTTGAGTTGATGAAGATGGGCTGCGTTGGGCCCCCACTTGAGCCACGCCGCAGGCCGCAGGCAGGCAAGTCTGGGGACCCCCGTTCCCAGAACGCCGACAGTAGCCCCCGGGCCCACGGTGCGCCCGTGCTTGGCGTAGCAGGGGGCGAAGAGGCAAGCGCGAAGCGCCGCGGGCCCAAAAAGCCTGCGGCCTCGGGCGCCGCGTGGCGATTGATTGGTCGTGGACGTCTGTGTTTCCCCACGACGCCTTGTTACCCGCCCGGCTAAGCGGACCCGTAGTTTCACACAGTTGTTCCTCCTTTCCGCTGCTCGCTTGCCTCCTACCTTTCCTTCTTCTTCAAGCTCCAGCCTCCGCCGCCAATCCGGCTCGAGTTCTTCCTCCTCTTCACCGCCATGGCGTCGACGAAGAAAGGAAGGGGAAAGAAGCCCACGCCTTCGCCCCGCACACCTCCGGCGGCGACCCCCGCCGTTGCCCGGTCGATCATACTCAATCCAGAAGCTTTGAACAAGGTTCGCTCCGCCCTTGCCACTACCTTCAACGAGTGCGGCAGGACCACAGTCTGGCCTGCGTCCCATGCCTCCCTTGATAGGATCGTCACGGAGGTCCGATTCTTCGCTGATGCCCTATGGGCGGGTCTGGTTCCCTCCTTTTCCACCTTCTTCAATGTGATGCTCTCCCATTATCAGATCCGCATGATGCACCTCTGGCCGGAGTCCATTACTCTGCTGGCTGTCTTTGCTTTTGTTTGCGAGGCGATGATAGGCATTCCTCCTTCCGTTGCCCTGTTGCGCCACTTCTTTTCCATGCGCCTGAGCGATCCCACTCATTGCTTAGGGTGTGTGAGCTTCTTAGCCGTGCCAGAGACGGCCGCTTCAGGGATCGAGTTCGGCCTTCCTCCTCCTAAGGCCAGGTTCAGAGTGCGGTGGCTGTACGTGGACGTTGGAGTGCCCAACCCTCTGCTCTCGCATCCGACCTCGCCTACTGTTCCTCACGCGGGTTGGGACCATGAGGTGCTCGCGAGCCCCCGGCTCGCCTTCATCTGGCGCCGTTTCCAGAGTTTGAGGGCGCTCAATGTGACAACACCCAAGGGGGTGAAGGAGTTCCTCCAATGTCGCATTGCTCCTCTCCAGCGCCACTCTCGCCGGATGTGGCACTTTGCGGGGCACAGAGACCGCATGCGGCTTCAGGAGGAGGACTTGGTGCCTGAAGTGCTGCGGACGATGCTTAGGGTCTTGACTGGTGATCCTTCCCCAGGCAACCTTCGGAGTAATGGTGTCCTCTTGTATCTTTGCTCCGACAGGGCCAATTTTGTGAGGCAGATGCCCAGCTTTGACGAGTGGGGGCTGCGCCCGGCTGGCTTCACGGGGCCCCGCGAGAACCCAGCCACCGTGGTTGCTTCCCCTGCCGCCCACAACGGTCCTTCCTCGGGCGACAGGGCGGGGAGACGAGAACCGGCGAGGGTTGAGGCGCCCGATGTCGAGGTGCCGACGCCGCGAGAAGCCTCGAAGGCGGCGCCTCCCGAGGCCCTCCCTGGAGCGGCGACAGGTGCGGAGTCGCGGGCTATGGTTCCTGAGGCCGGGGCTTCAGAGCCCCCAGCCGTTCCTCGCAAGGCGACGCCTGACGGCGCCCCCCAGGCTGACTCCTCCAGCGCTTATCATCTTGACGCTTCTTCTGCACCAGGGGTCGAGCCCTGCGCCAGGCGCTTAGGTTGGTTCCGTGTAGACTTCGAGGCCCTCCGCAAGAGGAAGGAGGCCTTGGGTGGCAACGACCGCCCTTGCCGCTTATTGAAGCGCAGGAAGTACTTTGCCATGGATGAGTAAGTCTTCTTCTTTCCTTGCTCATTTACTTTGCTATCCCTGCGACTGATTGCGGCCCTTTCAGGCCCTGCCCTGCGAAACTCGCCGAGTCATCCCGGGAGCCATCCTCCCAAGCTTCGCCTTCTCCGCTGGCCCTGGGCTCGCCGAGCTCGAGCGGCTCCCCTGCTGCCAGACCAGTTGGTGGAGTGGTCCGTTCCATAGGGCACCTCGAGCCTGCGCGCCCGCTGTCCTTTCTTCATGATTCCTCCTGGGGCACATCCGGCTTGCCCCGCATTCCTCCTCTGACCATAGATGGTGAATGGCTGAAGTCTGTCTTTGGCTCCTCCTCCGTGGGTGGACCGACGCCAGGCCGGATTCCCAGATAGGTCCGTTAGGGATGGCTAGGGTGCCAGCCCCCAGCCCCATGCCGGGCGGGGGCCTGCCGTCTCGGGGCCCTCCGCAAGCTCCGGTGGAAGAGGGTGATGTGGAAGACGTGCTCAGGCGCGCTCGGGAGCGACGCGCCCTTCGCGAAGAGTTCCTCCAGAGGGTGGCGGATGCAGTGAGCCGGATCGGGGCAGAGCTTGCTGACGAGGATGCGCGCCTCGAGGCTGAAGGTTTGTGCCTTGCTGAGGAGAGGCTCAAACTAAAGGTTGTCGTCGTCCTTGCGCGTCACCAACATGATCTCGACAACGCGAAGGCCAAAGCGTCGCTGGCAGCTTCGCGGGAGGCCTGCTCCCAGGCCATCGAGGAGGCTCGGGAAGCAGACCGACGGCGCAAGGATGCGGAGGAGCGTGCGTGGGAGCTCCAAGCCTGGAGCAACTCCCAGGAGCAGCAAGTGGAACTGCGCCAGGCGGCCCTTGAGTCGATGGAGGGGGCCCCTATTGATCGGGCGGAGCTTCTGAAGCGCGAGGAGGCGCTGACGCTGGAGGCCGCCAAGCACAACCTTGATCTTGAGCGGTTGGAGATGAGGGAGTGCCTGGTGGCTCGGGCGGAGGATGACGTTGCCGCGCGCGAAGCCCAGGCCCAAGAAGAAGTCGATCGCCGCGTGGCGGAAGCTCGCTCGGCCTTCGAGCGCAAATATGGGACGAGGTTGGGGTTGATCAAGGCCGAGGCTGAGGGCGGGACCGTAGCCCTCAGGGCCAAACTGGCCGAAGTGATGCGTCGTGCGGACTCCTCCGCATCCGCCCTCAGCACAACACAGGCGGAGCTGTCCTCTTCCCGGGTCAAGCAGCTTCTTCTCCAACAGAGGGTTGATGACGCCGAGGCCATCGCGCAGCGGAATGAGGACGAGATCCGTCGGCGGCGGGTTTTGGAGCGCGAGCATGCCCCCATGCTTCAAACACTCAGAGAAAGGGCCAACACAGCTTTGGGCAACATCTGCGAGGCTGCCGCTAAGGAGCCGCACGAGGTCAACTAGGCCGACAACCTCCAGTTTTTCACCAATGTGGTGACGCTTCTGGAGAACTACTCTGAAAGGTCCCATTGGCTTGTCAAAGAGAGGAGCTGAGCCTTTCTCGGGCGTGCATTCTCCCGCGTCTTCAGCTATTTACTGGACAGGGACCCCCACTTTGACTTCGACGCTGCCATCGCAGCTGTGCCCATAGCCGTTCGGGGTGACCTGGCGCGATGGGTGGAGGACAACATGGACGCCCTCGTCAGGGCCTTTGCGTCTGATGATGATGGCGTGGTCGTGGCCGCCAATGAAGGCGGTGTTGTGGACGAGCCTGGTGCTGACGGAGATGCTGGCGGCGGCGGCGGCAATGTCAACGATGCCAGTGATGCCTCCGAGGATGCCCAAGAAGACACGGTGAGTGATATGTCCGACTGACCGCATGTCACTGCTGTTTATCCTGCACGAAGAAGGTTCGGGCTTGGCCCCGAAGAATGTAAGAGCATTTTGGGAGGGGAAGCCCCCCATGTAAAGGTTTGCAATTAGTACCCTGGTAAGTATAACGTTGCGTGTGAAATTAGCCGCTGGCCCGGTGATGGGTCAGCTGACTTGTGTACCTTCCGACCCCGACGAGTCCCGAGCGGGCCTGCAGGGCCGCCGCACCTCGGGTGTCTTCTGATTAACTTGTAGATTCCGCGATGAAAACCTCCGAAAAGGGTGCGGTAACAGCGGTCCTGGTTGTAAACGTGCCTGGCCTGGCCCGGCTCGCGAGGGGCTCGCGAGGGGGGGGGGGCAGCCGATGCTAACTTGGATGCAAAGCCGAAACCAGAACGCAAGAGATTGCTCGAACGAGGCTAAACACCCCTTCCCCCAAACACAGCAAGCATCAAGCTCAAATCCAACTTAAATCCAAATCGAAGAACTTTGTCAACAAGGAAAGGCAGAAGCAAAAGGCCACGTCCGGCACCTAGTCTAGTCTTCGACATCTTCTCACTAGCGCGGAGCTAAGTGCTGCCACTGGGCATGGGCGGGAGCCCCCGAGGCCTGATGGCGGCTCTCCGGAGACTCCGGGGCGTGTACAGCCCCACTCATTATTACGTGAGAGTGTCACGGGCGGCGAGCTTCACAGGCACTGGGCCTTCTTCACAGGTACTGGCCTTGCTTCATATCGCCAGACGAGGGCCCCGCCTTGCGCCTCACTCTGCTGCCATTGACGGCGACCGGAAACTAGGATGACGCCAATGAGGTAGAGCGGTCGCCAGCGGTTCCCCCGACGACCACGGGTCCCCTGCCGGGGGCAGGCCCTGGAGCACCTCCCCGGCAGCGGGCCTACCTCCTAAGAATGCCTTGCTCCGACCGTCGCGGGGACGAACCCGAATCTCGGCCCCTCTCCTACAGCTCCCTGCGCCCTCCTCCTGAGGGGTATGAGGCTGTAGAATTGGGGCAGCCAGCTGCTGTGGCGACCTGTATCTCCTGCGACCCATGGTTAGCATAAGCTTGCTCCTGAGGGATGAGTGGCACCCGATAGTTGCCGCCGCCGGTGCGGTTGTCGAGGCTCTCCTGGGGTTCCCGAAAGAGCTCAGCTTCTGGCGCCTCCTCGCCCCAGCCTGGCCCGAGGAATGAGCCATGATCTTCATCCAGTGCGCACCCCTGATCCACCATGTGGGGCACATAAGCTTCTAGGGCCACCGCCCCGTGCGCCTCGCCGTAGCACCCCGTATGCCATGCAGCCTGGCTTGGAGCACCGTCTTGGGGGTGAGGACGCGGCGGTCCACCGAGGCCGAAGGCCGCGGCGTGCACCCCTTCGCTGGCCTGAGAAGAGGCCGGCGTGACTTGTCGCCCGGTGCCGGCGGAGGTGTTGACGCTGAACGGGCCCTGGAGTCCGCTGGAAGTTGCGTGCATGCACGCGATGCCGCCATACGGCCCGCTTGGGTCTGGGGTGGCAGCGGGACGCAGAAAGGAGGTGTTCCTGAGGTGGCGGCATGCAGGAGCTCGGCTACTCTCTCCAACAACACGTCGCGGCCGCCCTCCAGCAGTCGGCACCATAGCAGCTCTCGGGCCACCGTGAGCGCGGCCCTGGAATTCGCTTGCTCCCGTCGGGTGTACGGCGTTGTGGCCGCAGCATGGTTTGAGACCCTTGCTGCGGCCCGCACCTGCCGTGGTGTGAGGGCAGGCAGCGTCTGGCCGCATCGCCCGTGCCCTGCAGCGCCCTGCGGAGCGCGGGTTGCCTGAGGCGCAAGGTTGAGGTCGCCCTGGGCTGGGGCCACGGCGTGGGCGGGCCACGCTGCCCAGCGGTCGACGTTGGCCGCCGGGTCACTTGACATCTGAACGGCAAGGCGACGGAACGGGATGCGGAGGAAGAAGGATTCCGGCGCACCCCTACCTGGCGCGCCAAATGTCAGATTTCGGGTTCCGGCAGACCCTTGAGGTTCGAACACTGGGTGCGCGCGGAGATCTCTCCCCTACCGATCTACGTCCAATCTCCTCACGTGATCTTAGCTAGAAACAACGAACAACACAAGGGACACGAGGTTTATACTGGTTCGGGCCACCATTGTGGTGTAATACCCTACTCCAGTGTGTGGCGTGGTGGATTGCCTCAGGGGCTGATGATGAACAGTACAAGGGGAGAACAGCCTCGCGAGAGGTGTTCTTGAGCTGGTTTGACAAACTGCTTGGGTGAGTTCAGTCGCCTCTCTCTCTCTCTGCTAGGTTTTTACCAGATATCTAGTTGTCCCTCTACTCTGTGGTGGCTAGCTCTATTTATAGTGGCCCTGGGCCTCTCCCCAAATAATGAGCGGGAAGGGCGCCAACAATTGGCCATTTTGAAGGGGAACATCTAGTACAAGTTATCCTGACCAAAGGTGATCTTCGGCTGCCAAAAGCACTGGTGATGACACCGTCTTGGGCTCCACGGTGACCTCCGTCCTGCCGCTCTGTTGGTCTTGGTCTCGTTGCACCGGAATGGTAAGCTTTGCCCGATGCCTTGGCCTGTGCTTGCCCCCTTTGCACCAAAGGGGAAACAAGGACACTGCGCAGGCCGGCGCCCGCCTGGTCTCGATCGTCATGGCTTGCGTCACGCGCTCCTCGCAAGGTATCCCCGCCTTGATCTCTCCACCTCCTCGCGAGCCTGCCTGATGAGGCTGCCTCTGAGGAAGCTTCCGGTCATCCGCCCCGCGAGGCTTGGCCCCTCGCGAGGGTCTTGAGCTTGAGCTGATGAAGATGGGCCGTGCTGGGCCCCCACTTGAACCACGCCGTAGGCCGCAGGCAGGCAAGTCTGGGGACCCCTGTTCCCAGAACGCCGACGATGAGGTAGAACCTATTGCCCTGTTTATTATCAAACCCTGGGAGTTACTTCTACGTTATGCTTATATTGCTATGCTATGCTCGTAGGCGTGGGTTGGTTTGAGAGATCCATGACAGTTGTGAGATTTCTAATTAACGGTTAACTTAAGGTGGCTACTTTAATACACATCTGGGTGGAATGGTAGGGGCACCCTGGAGCACCTAGTGGTTTGCCTGGGCACCTGGAGAATCTAGTGCTTGCCCAAGGGGATCTCGGAGGACCCGTGTGATCACCCTATGGAATGCCACCCAGGATCAAAGGGACCATAAGATTATTCATGCAAGAAACTTCTGTGTGCAACCACAAGCTATTATGGGCTCTAGCATAGTTGAGTATGTTGCATGACCTCTTCCAGTGGTAGGCTAGCAGATGTAGGGGATGTAGGTTGGTACTGTCTACCCAGGTTTAGAGTTAATGCTTCCGAAAGACTGTGTCTCGGTCATCCGTTTCTCAAACACCCTGTAGTGAGAGAAATCCAACGGAGGAGATCGAGTCTTGTGGGGAAAAGTGCGCAAACATCTCCAGAGTGTACAAACTAATCATGATTACTCGTGTCCCCGGTTATGGACATCTTGAGTATCTGGTTCTTGAATCATCATGTTGATCTCAACACTTTACTTAAATAAATTGGTCGGGTTGATGATTATTCTAATCGGGATTGAGTTGGAGGAACCTTCTCAATGTTTTCAACAAACTTTGTAGTTAAATAAAATATATTCCTTTGCTATAGGGAAAATTTGGCTTCATGCAAAAGTAAACTTAGAGCTTTCCACCAGCCAAATATGCATATAGTGATAGCTATTATTCATCATTATCCTATGGTGTGAATTTGCCAGTACATTCAATGTACTGACCTACATGGCTGCAACGTCTCATGTTGCAGGAATCTTATGACGAGTAAGTGATATGTTAGGGTTACGATTTCTACACTCAACTTTGTCGTTGGTGTTGATGGGAATCCATAATCTTGTTATTACTTCCGCTATATGGATTGAGGTAATAGTATTTACGTTATTCATACATGTGATTTACCTCTGTTATAAATCCTTGAGTACTGTGTGTGTCAGCATACCGATCCAGGGTGACACTTAAGCACGGAGATTTGACCGTGTGAGGTCGGGTCGCTACAAGATGGTATCAGAGCACATGTTGACTGTAGGACGCGACCCTAGAAAATTGACAAGCCAATTAGAAAGATTTTCTCAAAAACCTTCTTTTCAAAAAGATCTTTTACCTCTCTTCTCTTATGAGCTTATTCAAATATTCCCTTTTAGTGAGACCATACCCCTTTTCCCTTTTGACCACTCGAAAATTTGACTGATGAGACCACAACAAGAAGTACAAGACATCGGACAACTAAGACCACTTCGGAATGAAGAGGATTTTACCGTGCATTACAATAATGGAAACTACAATGGTTGAAGACTCCGAAGACTAGGAGAATTTGAAGGCTCTGAAGAATTCCCAGATTTATATGACTTAGGAAGATTACCCTTATGGAACTTGGTAGACTATTGAAGCTGTCAATACCCGAGTTCAAGGTATGTCAGAGAAAGATCGGAACATGGAGCACTAAAACTCGAAGTTCTTGTCAAGAAAACCCTAAGGCAGGACAGATCAATTATGAAATGAATGCTCATGGCAGTAACATGGGCATAGACATAGCTATCCATGATGTTATCACCCGCTTACGCTAGTATCATCATCCCGAGTTAAACATGCATTTCATCTGAAGGATTGGATGGTAAAAGGCTAATGGAGCACCTATCAGCAAAAGATGAAGTTTTAACCTTAGCTGGTGTATCACCAGGATCTGGAGTATTACATCAAGAATTTTAAGATGGACCTGCAGGAAGCCGTATTTGACAAGAAAGCATTTCGTGAAGAACTTAGGAACCAGAAGCTAAAAGTAGCCAAGCTGGAGGAGCAAAACCTCGAGCTACAGGAGAACCGCCAGGAACTGAAGGACAGTAGGACCGCGGTTCATGACAAGGATGTTGAAAACCCATAAATTTGGAACACAACCCCATAATATTGAAGGACGTCATGAGAGACTTCGCGTCGACAGAGATGATCTGGCAAAAGAACTTGAGAAGGACAAGCACGATTGGAAGTAGCCACCAGAGACATGAACAAGATGTGAAGATGTTTGATGACTTTGAGATTTATTGACCATTAGAAGACCAAACCCCCATTATATACTTACGTTAGATGCGACGTTTGTGAGCTGTCATTTGTTTGATGTTTTTCCAACAGCCACGGATAAAATCTATCTTTTCAAAACCATTGTTTGCATTGTGTGTATCCCTCTCTATCTCTCTTATCTTACCCCAAACCCATGGACCCAATAGAGGATGAATGGAGATGAACTCATATTTCCTGGACTGATAAGTCAATTGCAGACTGACCGATGGATTCAGAACATGGAGGATCACATGAAGAATAACCCTATAGTCGGAAAGGATATGACCCAGCATGCTCTTTAGTGCTTTGAAAGAGGTGCTGCTACTTGGTGGAGGATGTACCAAACCATCAATGGATGGCAAGGAGTAACCACTTGGAAAGAATTTAAGTTGACTCTGCTTAAGTCTCGGCTTGTGTCCCAGGAATCGAAGCCTTATGGATATGATAAGAGGAAGTCTTGTGCATGCAAGCTTTGTGGAGAAATAGGACACAGCCATAAGGAACACAAGGATGAATGCCCTAATTGTGAAGGAAGTCACCCAGCTGAAGAATGCCCAACTAGGCAGATTACTTGTTTCTTATGTGAAGGGACTACCCACTACCCTGCTCAGTGTCGCATTTACCCCATGGTTCGAAGAACCACCCAACAGAAGAATGAAGTAATGAAAGAAGCCCTCAGGGAAAGTTTTGAGGAACCAGTGAAGGAGGAAGTTGTTGAAGACCCCGATGGAGAAGGCCTAAACAGATTTTACTCCCATGCTTGTTATTCATGTGGATAAGAAGGACATTCATCACGGTATTGCACAAAGGAAAGCCGAGAGTACCTGGAGGATTTCATCCACAGGAAATGGAAGTATTGATCGGAACGAAGAAATCCAGGAGGAAGAAGAGAAAGTTTACCGGGAAGAACCAAATCTCTGCAGAGAAGGACCTGAGTTACATCACTTGTTTCAAGTGCAGAACCTTGGGTCACTATGCCAATATGTGCCCAGGAAAGGAGCCAAGAAACCAAGGAATGGGCACAATCACAAATAAGCCCTGATATTTGTCGAAAGTCATTTGTATACGTTGCAAAGAAGTAGGACATGGTGCTAGGCAATGTCCAGAACACAAGGAAGCATGAGCAGAGTACTTCAGAATTTTGATACTGGAGTAAGGAATGTAATAAATAGAGTAGTAAGCACCCTTATTTTCAGGAGAAGTTAAATTATGTAAAGGAAATGCAGGAGATTGTAATAATCTGAGAATCAATAAAGTTATCATCGTTGGTACTGATTTGGATTTTTATGAGTTGTTACTCTATGAAGAAAGATTTTGACCATTTTCGAGGATATGAGAAATATGGTCTATGGATGAGCTTGTGCATTTTAAGGGTGGTAGTAACTGTGAGGACCCTTTGACCCCTGGAAAATATGATGATATTCCACGGAGTGGATTTCGGACAAAATAAGTATGAGTTTTGTCTCGATATGTGGGATACCCCAAGAGTATGAAGGGATGAAGTACTATTGGATATAAAGGAGGTTGAATGTTGGTAATATGGAGCAATAGTAACCCCGTGATGAGCCTGAGTAATCACGTCTTAGTTTGGTACCAATAGAAGGGAGAAAGATAGTAGAATCGGGTGGATTTAAGAATGTTGGGAAGCTGGATATTGGAATAATGACCAGTTGCCCCGATGATGAGTTCAAGGTTTACAAGTGATGAGATGGGCCATAACCCACAGACCCCAGGACCTGCCAAGAAGCAAGCACATTCTTGCTGAAGGAAAAATCCTGGAAGAAGTTACGATTTTATCGATATACGATTTTTTTAGGAGTAACGCAAAACCTGAGAGTGGTGAAGTACGATAGATGTTTGTCTGGCTTGCATAATCAATGGATTTATCCGAACTTAGTTCGTCGACAAAAGAAATTCTGCAAAGCTTGTGAGGATGACCGAGTGTTAGGGTGCGAGATTCGCTAAACCATATACAAGGTAATGATTTGGGTGCGAGATGGATTGATCACCATACCGACTTACTCTTATTACTCGCCTTGCTATATGGGATGGTAAATCTGAGTGACTTACCTATAGTAGAGCGACGACGATCAAACCTCATTTGAACCTTAGGATGGTATAAGTATTTTTCCTTGTACAAGGCAGCTGTTGCCACATGTAGGATATGCGGTGAGGATGAGGCCCAGACCCATTTTCCTGCAGGAGAAACCATAAATTGATGACCACCATGAGATATCGATAGTTGTTTAGTATTGGCGCCAGATCCGTCAGCTAAGAAGACCTAGTCTCGGAATAACCTTACCAACATGAAAGGACAGAAGAATTGAGGAAAATGTTATGCCACCACCGGAAGAGCCCAGAGAAGGAATTTTCCCGAGAATCTGAGAAGACCAACACTAATTTTTCTCCAAAAATAAAATATATGCAAATTAGGGTAAAATGATTCCCTACAATAGAAAATTGGAGAGAAATAAATTTGAAATCATTTGGTATTTTTAAAATGATTTTTATGGCATTTTATTGCAACAATAGAACTCTTTGCTTTATTTGAATTTTTGTGGATTTTATTTGACGCTAGAAAAATGTTCATGTCGTAGAAAATCATTTTTCTGAAATTTTTGATATATTATATGCCTATATAATTTTTTATTTTTTTTTGTTTGGAAAAAAATTATAAAAAAATCCTTCTCCCGCCGAACTGGGCCGACCCAGCTCCAGCCAGGCCAAGCCCAGCTCCCAACCGCCATCGCCCCGACCTCCCGCAGGTCTCCGCCGTGCGCACGACTCCGCTGCCGCCGGAGTCCTGGCCAAACTCCTCCTCCGCCCCACCCGTTCCCCACGCCACCCCTCACCCCCTCTTAAAAGGCACCTCCCCAGGGCCCCTGGACCCCAGTCCACCGCCGCCAAACCATGATGCCGCCGCCCTCGCCCCGCGTCGCCGCTTGCCACCGCCGCCGCACCGCCACCTAGTCCGCCGCCCGCACCGCCGCTATCTACCGCTGCCGCGCTACCCCTCCGCCAGCGCCGCTGCTCGAAGTCGCCGCCCGAACTGCCGCTGTCCGCCGCCTTGCTGGAGAGCCGTGCCACCGAAACCGCCATGGACCGATAAAACCGTCGCCCCGGTCCGATTTGGTTTTTTTTCCTCTCGGTTTTCATTAAAAATCCGTTTTTATTTAGTCTAGTTATTTAGAGAACGCTCGCTGGTTTAGCCTCTGGAGCGAACGAGTTCGTAGGTTTAGGTTCTGTAGCGAACGTTCGTTCGGTAATTTTTCTTTTTCTTTTTAATTTCGGCCAGGGACCCATCTGTGAATATTTTATTTACAGATTAGTCCCTGATCTTCAATCTATCACAACTCTTTGCTCGTTGGTCCAAATCCATCAAAACCAATGCCCACTTCTTCGTTATGATCCCCTCTATCCCGATAATCAACTTAAACATATTTTTGGAAATTTGAAAATTTGAGTTCAAACTGATTTGTATTTGAACTTCTTTTGTTCGTAAATTGAGTTTTATAACTCCGGTTTAGTTGATTCTTTTTTGCAAATCGAAGCTCTTGACCTAAACTTTCTGATAAGGCCAAATTCACATAATTTTGATAATGTTAGAAATTGTTTTATGTTGCAAGAGTTATTTGCTTGGTTTTGATGTTTTCTGAATTGTCTTCTTCGTTCTTTACGATCTTTTGAGTGATTGCTTATGTGTGGTTACTATTGCTTGCTCACGATAGATTGACCGGAGTGTGACGAATAGAACTATCAGGAGTTATGAGTGCGAATCATCTTCATCAACAGTACGAGGCAAGTTCACACTTTGATCATACTTTTCATTACCCAATTTTTATGCATTAGTTTCAACCCTCAAACTTTGCATGAGTAGGATCTGATTAACATGTGGGGATTGGGAAGTAGTTGATGAGGTAGAACCTATTATCGGTGTCAAAACCGGCAGATCTCGGGTAGGGGGTCCCGAACTGTGCGTCTAAGGCGGATGGTAACAGGAGGCGGGGGACACAATGTTTACCCAGGTTCGGGCCCTCCCGATGGAGGTAATACCCTACTTCCTGCTTGATTGATCTTGATGATATGACTATTACAAGAGTTGATCTACCACGAGATCGTAGAGGCTAAACCCTAGAAGCTAGCCTATGATTATGATTGTTGTTTTTGTCCTACGGACTAAACCCTCCGGTTTATATAGACACAGGAGGGGGCTAGGGTTACATAGAGTCGGTTACAAGGAAGGAGATCTACATATCCGAATTACCAAGCTTGCCTTCCACGCAAAGGAGAGTCCCACCCAGACATGGGACGAAGTCTTCAGTCTTGTATCTTCATAGTCCAACAGTCCGGCCAAAGGATATAGTACGGCGGTCTGAGGACCCCCTAATCCTGGACTCCCTCAGTAGCCCCTGAACCAGGCTTCAATGACGATGAGTACGGCACGTAGATTGTCTTCGGCATTGCAAGGCGGGTTCTTCCTCCAAATACTCCATAGAAGATTTTGAACACAAGGATCGTGTCCGGCTCTGCAAAACAAAATCCACATACCATCATAGAGAGTATAATATTTCCACAAGTCTAATCTGCCGAACACTTTTCATAACGTGACATCACGCCATGGCCCGGTCATTATTCGAACCATTTTCTCAACCAGCTACTGCACATATTGCGAGGCGGTTTTCTTGGCACGTCTCGTTGAAGCAGAGATCATGTCCCCTTATCACGGGATTCTCATCAATACAGGTGTGGGTAACCCAACCTCCCCACCAATCACGGCGCATGGGGAATAAGCGAGTTTACCAGGCAAGTGGGGAGGCGCAGAATCCCTGCTGCCTTTATAAGGGGATAAGGACTCCCTTTCGTACCCACACTTTCTTCTTCCCGATCCATTCCCCTTCGCTCGAGCTCTAGCGCCCGAGCATTCATCTTCTCCGCCCACAAAGGCCTTCCGAAAATGTCCGGATTCGGAGCAGGAGGCAAGTGGATGGCCTTTACCGTCCAGGAGAAGGATATCAAAAAGCTTCAGGAGGCCGGGTATCTGGCCAAAAAAATCGGCCACCGTCTCCCGACGGCGGGACAAATCGTTCCCACTCCGGAACCCCAAGAGATGGTTGTATTCCTCCCTCATTTTGTCCGCGGGCTAGGGTTTCCCCTCCATCTGTTCATTCACAGCATCATGTATTATTACAGGATCGATTTTCATGATCTATCCCCCAATTCCTTCCTCAACATCTCGACATTCATCGTCATGTGCGAGGCTTTTCTCCGCATCTCGCCACACTTCGGCTTATGGTTGAAGATCTTTAATGTGAAGCCCAAGGTGGTGAGCGGCGAGCACGCCGAGTGCGGGGGCGCTATGGTGAGCAAGATTCCCAACGTCACATGGCCAATAGGTACTTTTAATGATTACATCAAAGATTGGAAACAGAAGTGGTTTTACATCACTGAGCCGCGCGACATGGAATGGGCCGCTGCTCCAGAGTTCTGATCCGGAGCCCCTCTGCGGCTTACGTCCTGGCCCAAGAAGGGCCTGAACTGGTCTTCGTTCGACGAACTGTCGGCACTCCAGACACGCGTTAAAGACAAGGAAGACAAGAACATCGAACTTGTCAATGTAGTCCAGGTTAGGTTAGTTCGCCGGATCCTGCCTTGTCAACACCGGACTTGCAATCTATGGGAATTCGATCCGGCCAAGAACCAGACCCTGTGAGAGCTCTTTGGCTCCTCGCACAAAGACATCTGGACGATGCTTTTCAAGTCCGGCAAATCATGGCCGGACTTGGCTGAGGACCGCGGGTACCAACTGTCCCGCCCTGCAAGCTCGGTAAGTTTTTATGCGTTTTATCCGCATAACCCAAGGGAAATACTTAATGTGTTTTCCTCAACTCCCCTAGAGCTGGACGAAGAAGGCGGGGCGGATCCACTGTCCGGCCCCATTGCCTGAAGAACCGGCCGACCCACTTATGACGAAGATGCTGGTCCCGGCGCCGTACAAGGTGCCTAAGAAGAAGACCAAGAGGGAGGCCAAAAAGACCCGGGGCATCCTTCGTCACCGCGGCACTTCGGACACAATATTCAAAGGCTCCAACGTCCGTTCTGCCTCCAAAGAGGACTGTCGGTGTCAAAACCGGCGGATCTCGGGTAGGGGGTCCCGAACTGTGCGTCTAGGGCGGATGGTAACAGGAGACAGGGGACACGATGTTTTACCCAGGTTCGGCCCTCTTGATGGAGGTAAAACCCGATGTCCTGCTTGATTATTCTTGATAATATGAGTAGTACAAGAGTTGATCTACCACGAGATCAGAGAGGCTAAATCCTACAAGCTAGCC
Source organism: Triticum dicoccoides (assembly GCF_002162155.2). NCBI lineage: Eukaryota > Viridiplantae > Streptophyta > Magnoliopsida > Poales > Poaceae > Triticum > Triticum dicoccoides. The sequence continues at coordinate 341,804,343 of NC_041388.1, read as the reverse complement.
TATGTTATGATTGTATGTTGTCCTACGGACTAAAACCCTCCGGTTTATATAGACACCGGAGGGGGCTAGGGTTACACATAGTCGGTTACAAGGAAGGAGATCTACATATCCGTAGTGCCAAGCTTGCCTTCCACGCCAAGGAGAGTCCCATCCGCACAAGGGACGAAGTATTCAATCTTTTATTTTTCATAGTCCAACAGTCCGGCCAAAGGATATAATCTGGCTGTCCGGATACCCCCTAATCCATGACTCCCTTAGTATCCCCTGAACCAGGCTTCAATGACGATGAGTCTGGCGCACAGATTGTCTTCGGCATTGCAAGGCGGGTTCCTCCTCCGAATACTTCATCAAAGATTTTGAACACGAGGATCGTGTCCGGCTCTGCAAAATAAGTTCCATAGAGGGAATAATATTTACACAAGTCTAATCTGCTGACGTTCCCCATAGTGTGACATCACACCACAGCCAGGTCTTTATTCAAATCGTTTTTCATAACATGTCTCAGCGTGTTTCGCGAGGCGATTTCCTTGGCACGTCTTATCGAAGCAGAGATCGTGTCCCCTTATTATGGGATTCCCATCAATACGGACGTGGGTAACCCAACCGCGCCATCAATTACAGCGCTTGGGGGATAAGCAAGTTTTACCAGGCTGGTGGGGGCGCATAGTTTTGTCCGCCCTTATAAAGGGATAAGGTCTCACCTTTTTTCTACCCACGCCTTCTTCCTCCTTGCCCATCCATTCTCGCGCACTCGAGCTCCAGCGCCCAAATCCGCATCCTTCTCCTCAACTCTCTCCAAACATGTCCGGAGAGGGAGGCAAGTGGATGGCCTCCTCCGTCACGGAGGGACACATCTGTCGGCGTTTTGGGAACGGGGTTCCCCAGACTTGCCTGCCTGCGACATGGCTCAAGCGGGGGCCCAGCGCGGCCCATCTTCATCAGCTCAAGCTCAAAGACCCTCGCGAGGGGCCAAGCCTCGCGGGGCGGACGACAGGAAGCTTCCTCAGAGGCAGCCTCATTAGGATCAAGGCAGGGGTACCTCGCGAGGAACCCGTGACGTAAGCCATGACGATCGAGACCAGGCGGGCGCCAGGCGGGCGCCGGCCTGCGCAGTGTCCTTGTTTCCCCTTTGGTGCAAAGGGGGCAAGCACAGGCCAAGGCATTAGGCAAAGGTTACCATTCCGGTGCAACGAGACCAAGACCAGCCAAACGGCAGGACGGAGGTCACCGTGGAGCCCAAGACGGCGTCATTGCCAGTGCTTTTGGCAGCCGAAGACCACCTTTGGTCAGGATAACTTGTACTAGATGTTCCCCTTCGAAATGGCCAATTGTTGGCGCCCTTCCCGCTCATTATTTGGGGAGAGGCCCAGGGCCTCTATAAATAGAGCTAGACACCCCAAGAACATGTAGAGGTCTGGTAGAACCCTAGCAGAGAGAGAGAGAGGCGATGAACTCACCCTAGCAGTTCATCACACCAGCTCAAGAACTCCTCTCGCGAGGCTGTTCTTCCATTGTACTGTCCATCATCAGCCCCAGAGGTAATCCACTGCACCACACACTGGAGTAGGGTATTACACCACAACGATGGCCCGAACTAGTATAAACATCGTGTATCTTGTGTTGTTCATCATTTTCATCTTAGTTCGCACGAGAGGATCGGACGTAGATCGTTAGGGGAGAGATCTCCGCGCGCACCCCAGTGTTCAAACCTTAAGGGTCTGCCGGAACCCGAAACCCGACATTTGGTGCGCCAGGTAGGGGTGCGCCGGAGTCCTCCTTCTCGACGACCCGCTCTCCCCCGACATCGCATCCCGCCCTCATGGCGGAAAACGTGCCGCCCGCTCCAGCAACGGATGCCAACACTGGGGCCAGGGGGCTCTGGGCCTTGGCCCCTGCCTTGCGGCAAGTGCAGTGGCCACGCAAGTTCAGGCCCGAGATGCCGCCGCGCTATGACGGCGCGACAGACCCGATGATTTTCCTGCTGGCGTACGAGGAGGCCGTCCTCGAAGCCGGGGGCAACGATCGGGTGATGGCCAACTGGTTACCCATGGCCCTCACCAGCGTCCCGTGCGCGTGGCTCCTCGACCTGCCGACGGCCTCTGTCACCTCCTGGGAGGAGCTGCGCGACCTCTTCCTCGCCCGTTTCGCCGCACCAGCGCCGCCCGTTGTCGCAGCTCTCCTGGGTGGCTCCCAGGCACCACCCTTGATTCATCACGTCAAGCCGTTCGCCCGCCGGATCAGCACCGCCTCCAGGCGCTAACAAGCCCCCCCCTGGGCTGGGTGGCGCTCGAGGCCAATCTAACCTTCGACTCGGAGGACCACCCCTTCAACCCCATTGGTTCGGGTGCACTCCTGATGCTGTGCACCCCCACCATCTGCCAGGTAGCCGTCACCAGGACCATCATCGATGGTGGTGCCGGCCTCAACATGCTCTCGGTGGAGGCCTTCAGCCTGCTCCACGTGCTGCCGGAGCGGCTCCAACCCAGCAGGCCTTTCTCGGGTGTCGGAGCCGGTTCCACCGCCTCCTTGGGACAGATCCGCCTCCCAGTGACCTTCGGCACCTGCGACAACTTCCGCACGGAGCTGATCGACTTTGACATCGCCCCTATCAGCCTCCCCTACAACGCCATCCCGGGCTATCTGGCCTTGGCTCGGTTCATGGCAGCAACTCACCCGGTGTACAACCTCATGAAGATGCCAGGGAGCAGCGGCGTCCTCACCGTGTCAGGAGACACAAGGGATGCGCTGCAGGTGCTCCGGCTTGTTTTCAGGGCGGCCGCGGTGGCGCAGCCCACTAGCACTGACGCCCTTGAGCCCAAGGGGGCTGCGCCGGCGAAAAAGAAGCATCTGTTCACCCAAGACAAGGCGGAAACCAAGTAGGTACCAGTCGATGAGGACGGGTCCACTGGCGCCACCTTCACCATAGGGGCCAACCTCGAGCCCGAGCAGGAGAAGGCCCTAATCAGGTTCCTGCGTGCGAACAAGAAGGTGTTCACTTGGGAACCAGATCAGTTAGTGGGGGTCCCAAGGGAAGTGATTGAGCATCACCTCAACGTGTGCCCCAATGTACACCCCGTGAAGCAGAAGGCAAGGCGGCAGTCTACTGAGAAACAGGCTTTCATCGTTCAAGAGACCCGGAAGCTAGAGGCGGCGGGGGTTATCCGCGAGGTCCGCTACCCCGATTGGCTGGATAATCCTGTTGTCGTGCCAAAGAAGGGGGGAAGAGCGCATGTGCGTCGACTTCACCAACCTCAACAAGGCCTGCCCGCAGGATCCATTTCCGCTCCCCCGCATCGACCAGATAGTCGACTCCACCGCAGAGTGTGACCTATTGTGCTTCCTGGATGCCTTCTCGGGCTATCACTAGATCAAGATGGCGGTATAAGACATGGAGAAGACGGCTTTCCTGACCCCGTGTGGAGTGTACTGCTATACGTGCATGCCATTTGGGCTGCGCAACATAGGCGCAACCTTTCAGCGGCTGATGCACATCGCCTTAGGCCGACAGCTCGGGAGGAACGCTGAATCTTACGTCGATGACATTGTGGTGAAGTCTCGTGAGGCAAGAACCCTGATACAGGACCTGGAAGAAACCTTTGCCAGCCTCAATGAAGTGGACCTACGGCTCAACCCGGAGAAGTGCGTATTTGGAGTCCCCTCGGGCAAGCTCCTGGGTTTCCTCATATCCCACAGGGGCATCGAGGCCAACCTAGAGACGGTCAAGGCAGTCGAAGATATGAGCCCGCCGAGGACCCTCAGCGAAATGCAGAAGCTCACCGGGCGTGTGACTGCGTTGGGGCGCTTCATCTCCAAGCTGGGGGAACGAGCCCTGCCCTTCTTCAAGCTGATGAAGAAAAAGGGCCCCTTCGAATGGACTGAAGAGGACGACAAGGCATTCCAAGACCTCAAGAGGTATCTTACCGGTCCGCCAATGATGATAGCTCCGCGTCCTCGGGAGCCCCTGGTGCTCTACCTTGCAGCCACCCCCTACTCCACCAGCGCAGCCCTGGTGGCAGTCAGGGAGGAACGCTGTGCCAAGGCCGCATCGACCGTCCGAACTGAAGCAAAGTAGAGCCAGGAGGGCCTCGCGAAGGCCGCAACCACAGCTGGAAAGGAACAGCCGCAGCAGGAGAACGCACCCGAAGCAGGAGAGGCATCTTCTGGTGACCAAGCCCCGGGGGCTCCATCGTCTCCAGAGACGCCTCGACCTCCGGAGGACGCAAGCAGTGCCAACACCCTCAACCTCGTCGAACATCCCGTGTACTTCGTCAGCACGGTGCTACGGGACGCAAGGGCATGGTATCCCATGCCTCAAAAACTCCTCCTCGCGCTACTAGTGGCCTCGCGCAAGCTGCGCCCCTACTTCCAAGGACATCCCATCAAGGTCGTCTCAGCATACCCCTTGGAAAGAGTGCTCAGGAGCCCCGACTCAGCTGGAAGGGTCGCCGAATGGAACATTGAGCTACATGCATTTCAGCTAGAATCCAGCACGACCAGAGTTATAAGGGAGCCGCACTTGCAGATTTCGTGGAAGAATGGGCAGAAGCACCGGGTCTCGAGGCAGGCGAAGACCGATCACTTTCCCCGGGAAGTGAAGCACCGGACGGCTGGTCGTGTACTTCGATGGGGCATTCTCCCGACACGGTGCAGGAGCTGGCGCAGTGCTTGTGTCCCCTACCCAGGACAAACTCTATTATGCCGTGCAACTCTGCTTCTAGCACAGAGAGAAGGTCTCCAACAACATAGCAGAATACGAAGGCCTGATAGCAGGCTTGAAGGCCGCAATCGCCTTAGGGGTAAAGCGCCTCACCATCAAGGGCGATTCACAGCTCCTCGTCAACTTCTCCAACAAGATATACGAGCCGAAGGACGAGCACATGGAAGCTTACCTCGCTGAAGTCCGCAGGATGGAGAAACAGTTCTGGGGGCTGGAGCTGCAGCATGTGCCTCGCGGCACCAATCAGGAGGCTGACGACATTGCCAAGAGGGTATCTAGGCGGCTGCCGCAGGAACCTGGCGTCTTCGAGGAGCGGCTCTTCAAGCCCTCGGTGGTGCCATCGCTATCAGGTGCGGCGCAACCAAGGGAGGAGCCTCCTCATCCGCCTACCTCGGGAGCTCCAGTCTGCGGCCCGGCATCAGGGGCACGCCTGCTCCTGGCATTGGAGCCTCAGGAGGGATGTTGGATCCCAGAGCTCAAGGACTACCTGATGCAAGGGATTCTGCCGGAGAACGAGAAGGAGGCGGAGTGTGTGGCACGGGAGGCCACGGCTTATTGCATCCAGGATGGCGAGCTCTACAGGAAGCGGCCAAATGACGTGTCCCTACGTTGCATTTCGAGGGAGCAAGGAAAGGAACTGCTGGCGGACATACACAGCGGAGACTACGGGCACCACGCGTCGTCACGAACCCTCGTCGGCAAGGCGTTCGCAGCGGGTTCTACTGGCCCACAGCACTCAGCGACGCCATTGAGCTAGTGAAGGCTTGCGAGGCCTGCCAGTTTCATGCTAAACAGATCCATCAGCCTGTGGGGGGTCTACCGACCATACCCTCTCCTGGCCGTTCGCAGTTTGGGGGTTGGACATTCTAGGCCCGTTCCCTCGGGTGCCAGGGGGCTGTCGCTACCTCTACGTCGTCGTGGACAAGTTCACCAAGTGGGCCAAGGTAGAAGCTGTCCGCACAGTCCCGGCAGGCTCGGCAGTCAAGTTCATCAAGGGCCTCGTGAGCCGGTTTGGGGTGCCTAACCGCATCATCATTGACAACGGTTTGCAATTCACCAGTAATCTCTTCAAAATGTACTGTGCTAACCTTGGAACGCAGATATGCTACGCTTCGGTAGCACACCCCCGGAGCAATGGCCAGGCTGAATGAGCCAACGTGGAGGTCCTGAGGGGCCTCAAGGCCAGGAACTTCAAGAAGAAGTTGGAGGCCTGTGGCAGGGGCTGGCACGGTGAGCTCCAGTCCGTGCTATGGTCAATCCGCACGACATCGACCAAGCCGACTGGCGAGACCCCGTTCTTCCTCGTCTAAGGAGCAGAGGCTGTTCTCCCTCACGAGGTCAGACGCCGCTCTGCACGGGTCCTGGCATTTGACGAGGCTCAGCAGGACGCCATGCGGGGGACGGAGCTCGTGCTGGGGGAGGAACGTCGTCGGGAAGCCGCACTGCGAGCGGCAAGGTATCAATAGGCGCTACGACGATACCACAGCCGCAACATCCACCCCAGGACCCTTGAGGTAGGGGATCTCGTGCTTAGAAGGGTTCTCTCTAGGGAGGGGCTGCAAGCTCTCTCCCATGTGGGAGGGCCCGTTCAAGGTTGTTCATGTTTCCAGGCCTGGCTCCGCACGCTTGGAGACTCCGGAGGGAGTACCCATCCAGAACCCATGGAACATTCAGCATCTCCGGAGGTTCTACCCCTGAGTGAAGCCACTGCGTTTTGGAAAAGGCCTGGTGCCTGTGAAGAAGGCGAATGCCTGTGAAGCCGCTGCATTTTGGAAAAGGCCCGGTGCCTCTGAAGAAGGCGAATGCCTGTGAAGCCGCTGCATTTTGGAAAAGGCCCGGTGCCTGTGAAGAAGGCAAATGCCTGTGAAGCCGCTGCGTTTTGGAAAAGGCCCGAAGCCTGTGAAGAAGGCGAACGGCTGTGAAGCTGCCGCGTTTCAAGAAAGGCCCGGTGCCTGTGAAAAAGGCCAATGCCTGTGAAGCTCACCGCCCGTGACACTCTCACGTAATAATGAGTGGGGCTGTACACGCCCCGGAGTCTCCGGAATGCCGCCCTCGGGCCTCGGGGGCTCCCGCCCACGCCCAGTGGCAGCACTTAGCTCCGCGCTGGTGAGAAGACGTCGAAGACTAGAATAGGTGCCGGATGCGGCTTTCCCATTTGCTTTCCGCAGTTAGCTTGTTTATTCCCGTTTGAAGTTTTTATTGGAGTTGTTGACGTTCCTGGCTTGTGGCTCTTTGTCTTTCTTGCTCGCTCGCCTCGTTTTCTCTCGCGAAGTCTTGCGAGGGAGGATCGTGGGCGCCCTCGCGAGTGTTTTCTGCCCCGGTCGTTTGGAGCTTTCCTATCCGAGTCCTCTGCAGGAGCACCCCTCCCAGTCCGTGCCCCACGAGCATCGCGACACGAGCGCAGGACCTGGGCCGATCGCCCCCACAGCTAAGACCATAAGTTACCCCTCCTACTGATCCTTGCAGGGCACAAAGCGCATGAGGAGGCCACGGCCTCGAGAGGCGAGGATCGTGCCAAGCCCCACCGAGCTAAACTAGTTCCCACACATGGGAGCGCGGCGCGAAAACACGGCGCAGAAATAGCGGAAATAGAGCGATGGTTAAACAACAACAGTTCTAATACGGCCCCGCGGGGCCCTACATTACTTACTATTTTTGCGCGGGATAAGAAAGAAAACAAAACGGGCGCGATTCGTCCTGCGCCAACCCACAGCGAAGGCTCGAGCTGCTCCTGGGGCTCAGGCGGATCCCTCCTCTCGCTTCACCGGGGCGCGACGGCGGGCTGACCCGCTACCTTCGCCCAAGCGGGCGCGAAGGCGAGGAGGCTGGTCGCGGCCACCGCTGGAGGAGCTGCTACCTGAGAGGGGGTCGCCGAAGCTCGGTGTGCCCCGAGCACCGCCGCCTGTACGCCAGTCGCCATCTTCATCTTGGTCAGAGCCAGGGCTGGGCAGGCGGCCGCGGTTGTCGTCTTCAGGGCAACACCCGGCACGGCGGCCGTCTTCCCCGAACACCCTCACGTAGAGGGTGGTGTCGCCATCAAACTTGAAGTACAGGGTGCACCACCGGCTCAGGCCACGCGCGCGGGCAAACATCTGCCAGCCGCGTGTCAGAGCCTCGTTCCCAGAAACAGAAACCTCCAGCGATGCCCAGGAGGCCCTGCTGCAGCATCCGTCTGCCTGGAGCCAGAAGCCGCACCGGGCGCTGGCCGGCAGTTCATCTACGAAGAAATGGGGGAGCTGGAGCCTGGTGCTAGATGGGTCTGCCGACCACACGACGAACTCCGGCAGCACCTCCGCAGAGTGAAAGCGTGGCCTAGTGGGCGCACACCCACGGCGTGCCCCCCGTCGGCAACCGGGCACTCACCACCACGCGGGGAACCGCCTCCATGGCCGCGGGAGGCCACCACGGGGACCGTGGTATACTTGCAAGGGCGGCCTCGGCCGCGCTTGGCTGGAGGGGAGTCAGGCCCAGCCTGGGGGGCCTTTCCTTTCTCCGCGGCCGAGAATCTCTTTGGAGCCATGGGAGCGACGAGTAATCAAGAAGAAAGAAAGGAGCAGCAAGGAGGGACGGGCCGAAAGGGGTCGCCCAGCCCCGTACTTATAGCCGGAGGAGGCCAACCGTCGTGCACCACGATCGTAGGTAATCATGACCGGTTTCTCTGCATGCAGGGACTTATCAAGTCATGCAGTTGCCGAGGCATCGTGGGAAGTGCAGACGCCCACGCCCAATCAACCGCCATGCGGCGCCCAAGGCCGCAGGCTGTTAGGGCCCGCGACACTTCGCGCTTGCCCCTTTGCTTCTCTGCTAAGCCAAGCCCGTGCGCGCCTTGGGCCCGGGGGCTACTGTCGGCGTTCTGGGAACGGGGGTCCCCAGACTTGCCTGCCTGCGGCCTGCGGCGTGGCTCAAGCGGGGGCCCAGCGCGGCCCATCTTCATCAGCTCAAGCTCAAAGACCCTCGCGAGGGGCCAAGCCTCGCGGGGCGGACGACAGGAAGCTTCCTCAGAGGCAGTCTCATCAGGCAGGCTCGGGAGGAGGCGGAGAGATCAAGGCAGGGGTACCTCGCGAGGAACCCGTGACGTAAGCCATGACGATCGAGACCAGGCGGGCGTCAGGTGGGCGCCGGCCTGCGCAGTGTCCTTGTTTCCCCTTTGGTGCAAAGGGGGCAAGCACAGGCCAAGGCATCAGGCAAAGGTTACCATTCCGGTGAAACGAGACCAAGACCAGCCGAACGGCAGGATGGAGGTCACCATGGAGCCCAAGACGGCGTCATCCCCACTGCTTTTGGCAGCCTAAGACCACCTTTGGTCAGGATAACTTGTACTAGATGTTCCCCTTCGAAATGGCCAATTGTTGGCGCCCTTCCCGCTCATTATTTGGGGAGAGGCCCAGGGCCTCTATAAATAGAGCTAGACACCCCAAGAACATGGAGAGGTCTGGTAGAACCCTAGCAGAGAGAGAGAGAGAGAGGCGATGAACTCACCCTAGCAGTTCATCGCACTAGCTCAAGAACACCTCTCGCGAGGCTGTTCTTCCATTGTACTGTCCATCATCAGCCCCAGAGGCAATCCACCGCACCACACACTGGAGTAGGGTATTACACCACAACGGTGGCCCGAACCAGTATAAACATCGTGTCTCTTGTGTTGTTCATCATTTTCATCTTAGTTCGCACGAGAGGATCAGACGTAGGTCGGTAGGGGAGCACCCCCGTGTTCGAACCTCAAGGGTCTGCCAGAACCCGAAACCCGACAACATCAAACAACTACGTGGAGCCGGATACTTAGCTGCTAATATCGTGCACCGGCTGCTAGCCGTGGGGCAGATCGTCCCTACCCCGGAACCTCACGAAAGGGTGGTTTTCCTCCCCCACTTCATCCGCGGACTGGGGTTTCCCCTCCATCCATTCGTCCGCAACCTTATGTTCTATTATGGGCTGGACTTTCATGATCTGGCCCCGAATTTCATCATCAACATCTCGGCGTTCATCGTCGTGTGCGAGGCTTTCCTCCGCATCCGGCCCCACTTCAGCCTATGGCTGAAGACCTTCAATATCAAGCCGAAGGTAGTAGGCAGCCAACAAGCGGAATGCGGCGGAGCCATGGTGGGAAAAATGCCCAACGTTACATGGCTTGAGTGCTCCTTCGTGGAGACCATAAAGGGGTGGCAATTGGGGTGGTTCTACATCACCGAGCCGCGCGACACCAACTGGGTGGTGGCCCTCGAGTTTCGATACGGAATCCCCACGCAGCTCACTTCCTGGAAGGAGAAGGGCATGTCTTGGGGCTCATCGGTGGAGCTGGATGGACTCCACAAGTGTATCCGGAACATGACAAGCAAGAAACTTAAGCTTGTCAACATAGTCCCGGTCATGCTCTTCCGCCGGATCCTCCCGTGTCAACAATGGGCTTTCAACTTATGGGAGTTCGACCCGGCCCAGCACCAGACTCTACGTGAGCTCTTCGACACGACGCATAAGGATGACTGGAAGGTGTTGTTCAAAGGCGCCGAGGTCCCCCCTTCTCTTACCGAGGATCGTGGGTTAAGCGCGAAGCGCCCTGCGTATCCGGTAAGCTCTGTACACCGGATAGGGTATTTATTTCCCATAGCTTAACCATGTGTGGGGTCTGAGCTCCCATGCCTTTGACAGGACTGGGTGGAGACATTAGAGCAGATTAACTGTCCGGCCCCTCTGCCCGAAGACTCTGCAGACACTCTCCTGACGGAGATGCGGACTCCGGCTCCTTATGAGGTGCCAGAGAAGACCAAGAAGAAGGCCACGGGAACCCGAAAGAGTTCCCGGCGCCAGGTGGTATCGGACACATCGTCCGATAACTCCGAGATGCACTGCTCCCGTGAAAACGAGGAGAAGGAAGATGAAGATTCTCCCCCTCCAGCCGGGGGAGACAAGAAAAGGAAGGCCGCCCCAACCGGGGAGGCTGAAGGGTCCAAGAAGGGAAGGAATCTCCTTCCGGACTGCTCCACCACCGTTGCCGACGGCGAAGACGAGTGGTTGTTCAGGGCCAAGCCCCTGGCGAAGTCGTAAATATTCGGATACCAGAGTAACTCATAGCATACTTTTGTTGCACTGCTTCTCCTAACGTCGAATATGATTATGCAGTCCGCCCCAAGCCCGTATCGACGTATCCTCATCGGGCGATTCCTTGGACTCGTTGGACATGAAGAGTGATACACTTCCAACCGCCTCCTCTCCTTGCCCTACGGACAATGCCGAGGTATTGTCTCAAGGGGCACCGAGCCGGGGGGAGATAGTCCCGGAGTCGCCTCAAGGCGACCTTCCGGACTCCAGGAGTAAAGGGAGCAAGGCTCCCAGGGGCTCCAAGTTCGGCCCTCAGCCAAACACCGCGCCGGAACCTCCAGTGGTTCCGGACTCGGGCAGGCGGCACCCTTCCAAGAGGGGCAAGCCATCCGTGCCGGTGACCTCTGTCCATCCAGAGGCACCGAATAACCTGCTGGGAGCGCTTTGCGGCGCTTCCATCGACGAAGAGCACCGCACTATTATGAGTGCGGTGATCAAGAAGGTTCAGTCCGCCAAGAGCGGACTGACTGAAGCCTATGCCAGCGTTCTAACAGGCTTTGAGGTAAGTATTTAAAATATAGGAAAAATATTACCGCATAGACAGTAGCCCCTGATGCTCTGTTTTGTGTTCACAAAGAAAAGCCGAATAGAGGACCAAATGATATCTGCAGGAGTCTAATATAAGTATGTCTGTATGCATATGCAGGCTTCACTGCTGACCTCTGCCGCACTGACTGCGGAGGTCGCCGCACTGAAGCAGAACCTCGAGCGGTCTGAGAAAGAGCTCAGCCTTGCCAAGAGGCAGCTCGAGGAGAACAAAGGTAAGTAATACCTTGTCTATATAAAAAAGAAAATGTGGTTGCGAAATGACAGGATCATCATGAATGTGCCAGGGGCCACGACCGAAGTGGTGACCCTGAAGCAAGCGTTGTCCGAGGCCGAAAACAAAGCGGCCAAGGAGCGCACCGAGCGGGAGAAACAAGAGGCACGGGTGGGCAAGGTGCAGCAAGAGCTCCAGGCTCTCGTGAAGAAACACGAGACTTTGGAGCTTGACTCGAAGACGTGAGAGTCCGAGCTTGCTGCGGCCCTTGAGAGCACAAAGCATGCCAAGGCTGAAGCCCAAAAGGCCCTCTAGGAAATTGAGGCGATGAGGAAGATAGCGGCGGGTAAGGCATTCAATATGCAAAGCAAGCATGTGAAAGTAAATTACTTGTTACTTACCCGAGTCCGGAGCTCTCCAGGAGCATTTCGCAGATTTGCCCCGCAGCGTGTCGGATGCCGCGAAATATTAGCAGGCCGAGGAGGGAAGCTCGGCGAAGAAGTTGTTCTGGTCTTAGTATACTGGGACCGAACACCTAATGCTATGAGTGACTAGCTGAAGCAACTGGTCGAGCTGCACAAGGCGGTCGAACAAGCCATGAGGGTCCTTATAGTCCGGATGTGGCCTGGCGACTCCCTTCCCAACAGCTACTTCGGCCTGGTGAGGCGGCTTGTGGACGCCTGCCCCCGGCTGGAAGTCATCAAGCGGTCTGTCTGCATCGAAGGTGCCCGCCGGGCTTTTGCCCGTGCGAAGGTGCACTGGGCCAAGATGGACGCCGAGAAGCTGGTGAAGGAGGGGCCGCCGCAGGGCAAGGAGCATCGCCACCCCCAAAATGTATTATGAGGGTGTCCTGAAGGGTGCCTGTCTTGTGGCGGACGAGTGTGCGAAGGATGTAATTTTTGAATGAACTTGCTCGTGTGATCCTGTATTATGAAAACTTGTTCATATGCGCTATGCAATGCTTGTTTGAATTTAAAATATTACCTTCTGTGCGGTTGTTTGTTAAATCTGAGAGATGGCCAGTCGTCGGCTTCTGCCCCATGCCCTGAGGGTTGGGGTGTTCGGGATAAATCTGAGCACTCTTTTTCCCATTGTTGGGTCCTTCGAGGGAGGTGCTCAGCACAACGAACAAGGCAATCAGACTATAATGCTTTATCACTCTCACTTAGCCATAGAAGTCTACAATTTTAAATTTTGGCGAAGCCCCTAGTATTCGGAAGGCCGAATTCGGGGCGCTATACACGCCTTAAGCCGGACAAAGCCGACTCCTCGCTCTAAGCGGCATAAGTCTTTAGGGACTCGAGACCTCTCAAACAGCGACCAGCTCTCGCCTTATCATGACAGTCAGTTTTAGCTTTCTCTACTAAGGTGCTTTCCTAGATGAACCGGGGCACAATCACAGTAGTTCTCCCAGTGCTACCTTAGCCAATATAGCAGAACGTAAGGTACCAAAACATGGGATCCGGGCAAACCCAACTATTGACCCAAGACATGATTCGGAGTTGATGCATATAATGCTATAAGTTCGGGGTGCCGCACTGTTGAAAGTGTTCGAACTTCTCACGCCGTATTATGGGGTACGCTTAAGCCCCTGGCATATTGGCCGTACCAAAGTGTATGGGTGCTGAATGTTGTGAATGAACATATATATATATATATATATATATATATATATATATATATAAAGAATAGAGAATGTAGTGATAGTCTAGTGCTATGCATTGTTTATTCAAAAAGGTGTGTCGAAGCAGAATGATACAAGTAGTGCGATAAGCAAAAAGTAGGACTATTTGACATATCCCCTCCAAGGGCAACCTGAGGAATGGTATTTGAAGTAAGTATTTCACTCGTTATCAAAGACCACCTGGGAGTTCCGTGGTGCGACGTAGCTTTCTGCCTCCTTGGTTGTTGCATCGTGTGTCCGACAATCGTACTGCCGGACGGGGTTTCCAGATATTAAAGTCCTGAAAGAGAGAAAAATAACAAAGTGGGAAGCCCCTAGTGCGGTTGAGTCGCGTCTTGGGGCGTGCCGTAGTCGTGCCCCCCTCCCCACCTATGCCCATGGTATTTTTAATGCGTAATTATGTACGTGTGGCACGGATTTCGCTGTTAGGCTGGGACTGGGGTGGGGGCCGCATTGCTATGCGAGCTCGGAACGTGCCAGGTGGTCTTGTTGCCTATTACTCTGGGCGCGCTTGAAGGTGTCCGGGTCTTTAATCGTCAAACTGGTGGATTGCCTTAAGAGGCTGCTTTGCACTTCTACTGCGAGGGCCGCAGTGTGATCCTCCGTGCGGAGAGAGCGCTTTGTGTTTCCATTGACTGTGATGACCCCCCGAGGTCCTGGCATCTTGAGCTTGAGATATGCATAGTGCGGTACCGCGTTGAACCTCGCAAATGCGGTTCTCCCAAGCAGTGCATGATAGCCACTGCGGAACGGGACTATATCAAAGATTAACTCCTCGCTTCGGAAGTTATCCGGGGATCCGAAGACCACTTCCAGTGTGACTGAGCCTATGCAATGGGCCTCTACACCTGGTATGACGCCTTTGAAGGTCGTTGTTGTGGGTTTGATCCTTGAGGGGTTTATACCCATTTTGTGCACTGTGTCCCGATAAAGCAGGTTCAGGCTGCTGCCGCCGTCCATAAGGACTCGAGTGAGGTGAAATCCATCGATGATTGGGTCTAGGACCAGTGCGGCGAATCCGTCATGACGGATTCTAGTGGGATGGTCCCTGTGATCGAAGGTGATCGGACAGGAGGACCATGGGTTGAACTTTCGGGCGACTGGCTCCAATGCATATACATCCCTTAACGCACGCTTCCGCTCCCTCTTGGGGATGTGGGTTGCGTATATCATGTTCACCGTCCGCACTTGTGGGGGGAACCTCTTCTGTCCTCTGGTGTTTGACTGTCGGGGCTCTTCCTCGTCATCACTATGTAGCCCCTTATCTTTGTTTTCGGCGTTTAACTTGTCAGCCTGCTTGAACACCCAACATTCCCTATTGGTGTGGTTGGCTGGCTTGTCAGGGGTGCCATGTATTTGGCACGAGCGATCGAGTATACGGCCCAAACTGGACGGGCCGGGAGTGCTTCTTTTTAATGGCTTTTTCCGCTGACCGGGTTTAGAGCCTTTGAATCCGGCATTGACTGTTGTATCCTCGGTATTGTCACTATTGATGCGGTGCTTATGTTTGTTGCGACGTGACCTGCCATTGCTATCCTTCGTATCTGAAGTACCGTGGTTCTTTGATATGTTATTGCTGCGAGCCAGCCAGCTGTCTTCTCCTGCACAAAAGCGGGTCATGAGTGTCGTGAGGCCTGCCATAGATTTCGGCTTTTCCTGGCCAAGGTGCCGGGCAAGCCACTCGTCGTGGATGTTGTGCTTAAAAGCTGCTAGGGCCTCTGCATCTGGACAGTCGACGATTTGATTTTTCTTTGTCAGGAACCATGTCCAGAATTGCCTGGCCGATTCCTCTGGCTGCTGAATTATGTGGCTCAAGTCATCGGCATCTGGTGGTCGCACATAAGTGCCCTGGAAGTTATCGAGGAATGCAGCTTCCAGATCTTCACAACAACCAATGGATTCTGCTGGCAGGCTATTGAGCCAATGTCGAGCTGGTCCTTTGAGCTTGAGTGGGAGGTATTTGATGGCGTGTATATCGTCACCGCGGGCCATGTGGATGTGCAGGAGGAAGTCTTCGATCCATACCGCAGGATCTGTTGTGTTGTCGTATGATTCGATATTTACGGGTTTGAAACCCTCTGGGATTTGGTGATCCATTACTTCGTCTGTGAAGCATATGGGGTGTGCGGCGCCTCTGTAGTGGGCTATGTCGCGACACAGCTCTAATGAGTATTGTCCGCTGTGTTCGGCCCGGCTGGATTTACTTTTATTGTATCCGGCGTGACGGTTATCGTCTCGCGTAGTGGCGCGCCCTCGTGATCCGTAGATCGATCTTCGTGTTTTGCTTTGTCCTCCAATACGTCTCGCAGGTCTGCATGTTTCCCCGTGCCTTGTCATTTTTATTTGAGTGGCGTAGGGGTGCGGGCTGAGTTTTTGGCTGAAATGCCTCTCTGTCGCGGCCACGAGGTGGCCGATCAGCCGTGTCATATGCTAGAGATGTAGGTTTTAATGCTTCCTCCTCCAGTCGGGGTAGCAACCTACACTTTGGGTAACTCTTGGAGGGGCGTTCGAGTTCATATTCCTCGGCCGCAAGGACTTTAGTCCATCTGTCAGCTAGCAAATCTTGATCAGCTTGAAGCTGCTGCTGCTTTTTCTTAAGGCTATTTGTCGTGGCTATAAGCTGGCGCTTGAAGCGCTCTTGCTCGGCGAGATCCTTCGGCACGACAAATTCGTCATCGTCGAGGCTTGCCTCGTCTTTGGAGGGAGGCATGTGATTATCATCCTCTGCCTCTCCATCTTCCGCTCTCTCGGGAGGGCTGGCTTCTCCATCCTCCTGCTCTAAATCTTACTGGAGGGGATTGTTGTCGTCTTTCGCACTGTCCAGAGTGCTATTATCTCCTGTGCCGGTGTCACCGCTTTTGCTTTCGCGAGACTTAGAGCGGCGCCGCTGACGTCGGCGCTTGGGTTGCTTCTTGGAGGGGTCATCCTCCGATGTCCCGTCGCCATTGCCTTCTTTGGGTGTGTCCACCATGTACATATCATATGATGAGGTGGCTGTCCAGTGCCCTGTGGGCAGTGGTTCCTCTTTGTCTCCCGCATCGTCGTCCATACCGTCGATGTCTTCGGAGTCGAAGTCGAGCATGTCGGTCAAATTGTCAGACAGTGGCTACTAAGTGGGTGATGGGTGGGCGACGAATTTCTTCGTCATCCGCATCCCTATCCTGCCAAACATAGTTCGGCCAGGACTCTCCTGACAGGGAGAGAGACCTTAATGAGTTCAGCATGTCGCCGAAGGGCGAGTGCCGAAAGATATCCACGGAGGTGAACTCCATGATCGGCGCCCAGTCGGATTCGATAGGCACGGGCGCAGGCGGTTCGGAGTTCCTGGTCGGGGAAGAATCCGGCAATTTGGCGTCACGGCTCTCGTGAAGGGTAAGGTCGATACTCGGCTCGATCGCTGCTGAGAATGCGGCCTTCGTGGCGGGGTCTATCCCCCCGTCCGTGGATGGCGCAATCGGCTCCGAATTGAGGGTCGGAGCGGTTGCCAGTGCGATCTCCTGCACACTGTCCGACGATAGAGCTAAATCATGCTCATCGTGACCGTGCGGCGTACTCGGCAGGGGCTCGAATCCGTCAAAGATCAAGTCTCCGCGGATGTCGGCCGTGTAATTTAAGCTTCCAAACCTGACCTGGTGGCCAGGGGCGTAACTCTCGATCTGCTCCAGATGGCCAAGCGAGCTGGCCCGCAGTGCGAAGCCGCCGAATACAAAGATCTGTCTGGGGAGAAAAGTCTCACCCTGGACTGCATTGCTATCGATGATCGAAGGAGCCATCAAGCCTAATGATGACGACACAAAGGAACTCTCAATGAAAGCACCAATGTCAGTGTCAAAACCGGCGGATCTCGGGTAGGGGGTCCTGAACTATGCGTCTAGGGCGGATGGTAACAGGAGGCAGGGGACACGATGTTTTACCCAGGTTCGGGCCCTCTTGATGGAGGTAAAACCCTACGTCCTCCTTGATTATTCTTGATAATATGAGTAGTACAAGAGTTGAACTACCACGAGATCAGAGAGGCTAAACCCTAGAAGCTAGCCTATGGTATGATTGTATGTTGTCCTACGGACTAAAACCCTTCGGTTTATATAGACACAGGAGGAGGATAGGGTTATACAGAGTCGGTTACAAGGAAGGAGATCTACATATACGTAGTGCCAAGCTTGCCTTCCACGCCAAGGAGAGTCCCATCCGGACACGGGACGAAGTCTTCAATCTGGTATTTTCATAGTCCAACAGTCCGGCCAAAGGATATAATTCGGCTGTCCGGATACCCCCTAATCCAGGACTCCCTCAAGGACGAGGAGGAGGAGGAAGACGAATCCCCAGCGGGGGGAAGAAAGAAGAGGGCGGCCTCCATACACTTGGAGGTCGAGTCGCCTAAAAGGGGAAAAGCTCCTCTTCCGGAAGAGTCCACTTCCGCCGCCGACAGCAGCCCGGCGTGGGATCCCAGGGCCCAGCCCCTCGTAAACTCGTGAGTATAAGATCCGAACACGTTTATGTGTCCAGACTCATTATGGCATAATATTTTAACCTGAGCAATATTTTTTGTAGTCCGGCGAGGTCCCGCACCGAACGATCCTCATCAGAGGATTTGCTGAGCTCGGATGCTATGGACAGCGGGACGCCCCTGAGGGACCCTTCCCCCAAATATGTGAATATCACCGAGGCTTCGTCCTAGAAGGACCCCGGCAAAGGAGGGGGGGAGATCGTGAAAGTGGCGCTTGGAGGTCAAACTTCGGGGGTCGGAGACATGGGGGAGAAGATTCCCATGGGAGTCGACGGCGGGAGCCATCTTGATTTCGGCTCCCAGCTGGACGCAATTCTGGAGACCAATACGGCTCCAGAATCACGCAGGCGGCCTCCCTCGGCTGGAGGGGGCGTGCCTGTTCCACCGGCAATCTCTGTCCAACCAGAGGTGCCGGATGTTTTGTTGGCGGCGCTGAAGAGCGCCTCCATCGACAATGAACACCGCGCCCTGATGGGTGCGGTGATTAAGGAGATTCAGTCTGCTAAGAGTGGACTGAATGAAGCCTGTATCAGGCTTATAAGACGCTTTGAGGTATGTTTTATGAGGTTTTGAAGAGTGTCATAGTATGGATAGTAGCCCCTGATACACTGTTCGGTCAAGAAAGGACCGGACAGAGGATCGATTTTATGTTCGCAGGAAGACTCACTTGATGACATCTATCTCTCTTCTTTCATAAACAGTCGTCTGCAGCGGCTGCTGCCTCCCATACTACGGAGGTCTCCGGACTGAACCAAAGTATGGAGCGGGCCGAAGAAGAACTTGGCCAGTTAAAAAGGTAGTTGGAAGATAAACAAGGTATGCGCAAGCCTTGTTCGTGTTCAATGCGAACAAGTTTCCCATATGATAAAATATTTTTCATTATTTGTGCCAGGGGACATGACCGAATTCGAGGCTCTGAGGAAGGCTGTTGCTGAGGCCGAGGAAAAGGCAGCCGCAGAGCAGGCTCTTCATGAGAAGCACGAGGCCGGGGTTATTGAAGCTGAGTAGGAGCTTCAAGAGTCTGTGAAGAAATGCGAGACCTTGGAGCAGAGTTTAACGGAGAAAGAATCCGGACTCGCCCGGGCTCATCAGGCCGTGCGCTATGCCTAGGGGAAACCCAAGGCGCCCTGCAGGAGATCCAAGAGGCGAGGACGCTCGCGACGGGTAAGGCTTTTTCCATGTAAAGCAATTATTTTGAGGAGAAAATCATGTTTCTAATTTTGAGTTCGGATTTCTCCAGGGGTATTTGCGGAACTACTCGGCAGCATATCGGATGCCGCCCAATTCTACCGAGTCGAAGAAGGGAACACTGCGGATAAGCTCTTCTGGTCGCAGTATCTAGCACCAAATTAGCCGAACTAGCCATGAAGGATTTGATTATCCGGCTATGGCCCGCAGAGCCGATTCCAGGCAGCTACTTCGGGCTCGTGAAGCGGCTTGTGAGTGCCTGCCCTCGACTTGACGTCATCAAGCGGTCGGTCAGTATAGAGGGTGCGCGAATGGCCTTCGCCCGCGCAAAGGTGCACTGGGGGAAGATGGATGCTGAAAAGCTGATGACCGAGGGGCCGCCAGTGGGGAAGGAGCACCGCAAGCCCGAATTCTATTATGAAAGTGTCCTGAAAGCATCCTGCCTTGCGACGGAGCAATGCACCAAGGACATTATATTTCCATGAATACAATCATGTTGTCCTTTGTAATGTTGAACAAGGTCATTTCTATTATTTATTGCTTGTTATATAAAAGTTTATCCTCCTGCGCGACCATTTTATATATTAATCCTGAGAGTTGGCTAGTCCTCGGCTTCTGCCCCCACGTAGGAAGTACGGGGGTGTTCGGGATAAACCTGATCACTCTTTATCCTAGTTATGGGTCCTTCGAAGGAGGTGTTCAGCACAACGGACCAGGCAATCAGACTATAGGGCTTTATCACTCTCACTTAGCCATAGGAGCTTTATAAAAGGAAGGTAGGCGCAGCCCCTGGTGTTCGGAAGACCACACAAGGGGCTATATAAGCACCTGATCGGAAGAAAAGCCGGTTCATCGCACGCTACATTGGTTATGGCATTATGGAGGAGAAATCCTGAAAGATTTTGCAACCTCTCGAACAGCTGACCAGCTCTCGCCGTATCATGACAGTCAGTTTTTAGCTTTCTCTACTGAGGTGCTCGTCCAGAAAAACCGGGACACAATCGCAGTAGTTCTCCCAGTGCTACCTTAGCCGATATAGCGGAACATAAGGTACCAAAACATGGGAGCTGGGCAAACCCAACTATTGACCCAAGACATGATTCGGAGCTGATGCATATAATGCTATAAGTTCGGGGTGCCGAACTTCCATGAAGGTGTTCGGACTTGATTGCCGTATTATGGGTAAAACGAAGCCCCTGGCATATTTAAGGCATATCGCAGTGTACAGATGCCGCTTGACAAAAGAATTTCAACAAGAAATAATAGTAGATAAGTGTTATATAAATCCACGTGTTGTATTTAAATAGTATGTCGATGTGTGTGAGTATATGTAATGTGATAAAAAGGAAATATGACTATGGAACCTGCTGGGACCAGGAGGGGAGAAGCTGTGTGCATATTCGGGGTATAGTCGGATGGTCATCGCGGGGAATATCTAAGGATTCCCTTGTGCGTTCGAGCTGCTTCTATATCGCCAGTCCTGGTCTACGGAAAGTTGAACCTGTAAACAAAATGTAAGAAATGCTTGTGTGCCGCAGAGCGGTTGACCCGCGGTATGTGGCCTATCCTGCCTTCGCCGGAGTGTTTAATTGAGCTCTCGATGAGTCGGGCTATCCTGGCGCGAAGTAGCTCAAAGTCCTTTTGCTGTGTCCGGGAGTCGGGCCGTCGACTCGAGATTCGGTTGGAAGGTGCCACTTGTAGCTTCTGCTATTAAAGCAACGGTATACTCCTTGGTGCCGAGGGAAATTTTGTCCTTGCCATTAACCGTGATGACGCCGCGCGGACCGAGCATCTTGAGCTTATGGTAGGCATAATGTGGTACCGTGTTGAATCGAGCGAACGCGGTTCGTACGAGCAGTGCCTGATAATCACTGCGAAAGGGGACGATGTCGAAGATTAACTCTTCGGCACGGTAGTTGTCTGGTGATCCGAAGACTACCTCAAGGGCGATGGAGCCTGTACAGCTGGCCTCCACACCTGGTATAATACCTATGAAGGTGGTTTTAGTGGGCTTGATCACCGAACGATCGATGCCCATCTTGCGCACTATGTCCTGGTAAAGCAGGTTTAGGCTGCTACCTCCGTCCATAAGGACTTGTGTGAGGTGGAACCCATCAATTATTGGGTCGAGGACTAGTGCGGCTGGACTGCCCTGATTGGTGTTAACCGGACGATCCGTGCGGTTGAAGGTGATCGGCCCTAGTTTATATTGTGGGACAACTGGTTCCGTTAAGTCGACATCCCTAAGGAGGTGTGCGCTGTCCGGGTTGGGAGTGTAGGTGCCGTTTACCACGTTCACCGTTTGGATTTGCGGGGGAAATTTCTTTTGCCCTCCTGTACTTGGTGATCTGGGCTCCTCGTCGCCATTGTCGCTTTGAGACCCCTTATCTCTGTTTTTGGCCCCTGACCTACCGGCTTGTTTGAAGACCTAGCATTCCCTATTGGTATGATTGGCTGGTGTTCCTGTGGTGTCATGAATTTGGCATGGGCGATCGAGTATGCTATCCAGACTGGACGAACCCGAATTGTCACTTTTGAGTGGCCCATTCCGCTGACTAGGCTTAGAGCCCCTAAATCTAGCATTGACTGTCATATCTTTAGCGTTTTCACCCTTTTTGTGGCGCTTGTGTTTGTTGCGTCGAGGTTTGTCGTTGCTATCTCTGGCTTCTGATGTGCCAGGGTTGCTTGTTGTGTTGTTGCTATGGGCCAACCAGCTATCTTCACCCACGCAAAAGCGGGTCATGAGTGTTCTGAGGGCTGCCATGGATTTTGGCTTTTCTTGGCTAAGATGTCGGGCGAGCCACTCGTCACGGATGTTATGTTTAAAGGCCGCTAGGGCGTCGACATCCGGACAGTCAACAATTTGGTTCTTTTTAGTTAGGAGCCGAGTCTAGAATTTCCTGGCTAACTCTCCGGGCTATTGTGCTATGTGGCTTGAATCGTCAGCATCCGGTGGTCGCACATAAGTGCCCTGGAAGTTGTCCAGGAATGCGTTTGCCAGGTTCTCCCAACTTCCGATGGAGTTTGCCGGCAAGCTATTCAGCCAATGCCGAGCCGGCCCCTTGAGTTTTAGCGGGAGATACTTGATGGCGTGTAGATCATCCCCGCGGGCCATGTGAATGTGGAGGAAGAAATCCTCTATCCATACCATGGGGTCTGTAGTGCCATCATATGATTGAATGTTCACGGGTTTAAAACCTTATGGGAATTCATGATCCATTACTTCATCAGTGAAGCATAGGGGGTGTGCGGCGCCTCTGTGTCGGGCTGTATCACGACGCAGTTCATACGGGTCTTGCCTGCTGTGTTTGGCCCGGCCAGATTTGCTTTTAGTGTATCCAGCGTGACGGTTGTCGTCATGCGTTGGCGCGCGCCCCCGTGATCCATAGACCAATCTTTTATTTCTTGATTTGTTTTCCGATACTTCTCGCAGGTCCTGCGTGTTACCCTGGTCCTTGGTATTTTTGTTTAGCTGGCGACGGGGTGCGGGCTGGACTTCGGCCTGATATGCCGCTTTGTATCGGCCACGAGGTGGTCGGTCAGCCGCATCATACGCTGGGAGTGTAGGCTCTAATGCTTCCACCTCGATTTAGGGTAGCAACCTGTGTTTTGGGTAACTTTTGGTTGGGCGCTCGAGTTCGTATTCCTCGGCTGCCGGGATCTCAGTCCATCTATCCGCTAGCAGATCTTGGTCAGCTTGAAGTTGCTGCTGCATTTTATTCAGGCTTTTTGCTGTGGCTATAAGCCGGCGCTTGAAGCACTCCTGCTCGACGGGATCCTCAGGCACGATAAATTCTTTGTCGCCGAGGCTGACCTCGTCATCGGAGAGGGGCATGTAATTGTCATCCTCTGATTCTTCATTTGTCGCCTGTTCCTTAGGGCTATCTTGCCCATCCTCCCGCTCGAAACCTGGCTGGAGGGGATTGTCTTCGTCTTCGGCACTATCGACAGTGTTATTGTCTCTTGTGCCGGTATTGGTGCTTTTGCTATGGCAGGGCTTAGAGCGGCGCCGATGACGCTGGTGCTTAAATTGCTTCTCGAGGGATTATCCTCCATTGCCTTATTGCCATTGCTTTCTTTGGGGGTGCCCACCATGTATATATCATATGATGAGGTGGTTGTCCAGCGCCCTGTGGGCGGTGGTTCCTATTATTCTCCTACATCATCGCCCATACCGTCGATGTCTTCGGAGTCAAAATTGAGCATGTCGGTTAAATCATCGATAGTGGCTATTAAGTGGGTGGTGGGTGGGGAACGAATTGATGTCCCACTCAAGCCGGACATAGTTCGGCCAAGCGTCTCCTGACAAGGAGAGAGACCTCAATGAATTTAGCACTACGCCCAAGGGCGAGTGTTGAAAGATATCCGCAGAGGTAAACTCCATGATCGGTGCCCAATCAGATTTGATAGGCACGGACGCAGGTGGTTCAGAGCCTGTCGCCGGGGGTGAATCCAAGGGTCTGACAACATAGGTCTCATAGGGGGTGAAGTCAGTATTCGGCTCTTTCGCCGCTGAGTGTGTGACCTCCGTGGCGGGGTCCATCCACCCATCCTCGGACGGCACGATCTGCTCTGGATCGAGGGCCAGAGTAGCCACAGGTGTGATCTCCCGAACACCGTCCGGTGGCAGAGTCATGCTCGTCGTGACTGTGTGGCACACCTGACATGGGCTCGAATCCGTCGAAGGTCGAGTCTCCGCGGATGTCGGAAGTATAGTTCAAACCTCCAAACCTGACCTGATGGCTAGGGGCGTAGCTCTCGATCTGCTCCAGATGGCCAAGTGAGTCGGTCCGCAGTGCGAAGCCGCCGAATACGAAGACCTGTCCAGGGAGAAAAACCTCACCCTGGATCGCATCGTTGCCGATGGTCGAAGAAGCCATCAAGCCTTATGGTGACGACACAGTGGAACTCTCAATGAAAGCACCAATGTCAGTGTCAAAACCGGCGGATCTCGGGTAGGGGGTCCCGAACTGTGCGTCTAAGGCGGATGGTAACAGGAGGTGGGGGACACAATGTTTACCCAGGTTCGGGCCCTCTCGATGGACGTAATACCCTACTTCCTGCTTGATTGATCTTGATGATATGAGTATTACAAGAGTTGGTCTACCACGAGATCATAGAGGCTAAACCCTAGAAGCTAGCCTATGATTCTGATTGTTGTTTTTGTCCTACGGACTAAACCCTCCGGTTTATATAGACACTGGAGGGGGCTAGGGTTACACAGAGTCGGTTACAAGGGAGGAGATCTACATATCCGAATTACCAAGCTTGCCTTCCACGCAAAGGAGAGTCCCAACCGGACACGGGACGAAGTCTTCAATCTTGTATCTTCATAGTCCAACAGTCCGGCCAAAGGATATAGTCCGGCAGTCCGAGGACCCCCTAATCCTGGACTCCCTCACCTATTGCCCTGTTTATTATCAAACCCTGGGAGTTACTTCTACGTTATGCTTATATTGCTATGCTATGCTCGTAGACGTGGGTTGGTTTGAGAGATCCATGACAGTTGTGAGATTTCTAATTAACGGTTAACTTAAGGTGGCTACTTTAATACACAGCTGGGTGGAATGGTAGGGGCACCTGGAGCACCCAGTGGTTTGGGTGGGCACCTGGAGAATCTAGTGCTTGCCCAAGGGGATCCCGGAGGACCCGTGTGATCACCCTATGGAATGCCACCCAGGCTCAAAGGGATCATAAGATTATTCATGCTAGAAACTTCCGTGTGCAGCCACAAGCTATTATGGGCTCTGGCATAGTTGAGTATGTTGCATGACCTCTTCCAGTGGTAGGCTAGTAGATGTAGGGGATGTAGGTTGGTACTGTCTACCCAGGGTTAGAGTTAATGCTTCTGAAAGACTGTGTCTCGGTCATCCGTTTCTCAAACACCTTTTAGTGCGAGAAATCCAACGGAGGAGATCGAGTCTTGTGGGGAAAAGTGCGCAAACATCTCCAGAGTGTACAAACTAATCATGATTACTCGTGTCCCCGGTTATGGACATCTTGAGTATCTGGTTCTTAAATAATCATGTTGATCTCAACACTTTACTTAAATAAATTGGCCGGGTTGATGATTATTCTAATCGGGATTGAGTTGGAGGAACCTTCTCAATGTTTTCAACAAACTTTGTAGTTAAATAAAATATATTCCTTTGATGTAGGGAAAATTTGGCTTCATGCAAAAGTAAACTTAGAGCTTTCCACCAGCCAAATATGCATATAGTGATAGCTATTATTCATCATTATCCTATGGTGTGAATTTGCCAGTACATTCAATGTACTGACCTACATGGCTGCAATGTCTCATGTTGCAGGAATCTTACGACGAGTAAGTGATACATTAGCGTTACGATTTCTACACTCAACTTTGCCATTGGTGTTGATGGGAATCCACAATCTTGTTATTACTTCCGCTATATGGATTGAGGTAATAGTATTTACGTTATTCATACATGTGATTTACCTCTGTTATAAATCCTCGAGTACTGTGTGTGTCAGCATACCGATCCAGGGATGACACTTAAGCACAGAGATTTGACCGTTTGAGGTTGGGTCGCTACATCATATCACTTATATTTATTACATGTGATGTTTATCTTTTATGCATCTTATTTTTCTTAGATCGACGGTAACATTATAAGATGATCTCTCATTAAATTTCAAGTTATAAGTGTTCTCCCTAAGTATGCACCGTTGCGAAAGTTTGTTGTGCCGAGACACCACGTGATGATCGGGTGTGATAAGCTCTATGTTCACATACAATGGGTGCAAGCCAGTTTTGCACATGCAGAATACTCGGGTTAAACTTGACGAGCCTAGCATATGCAGATATGGCCTCGGAACACTGAGACCGAAAGGTCGAGCGTGAATCAGATAGTAGATATGATCAACATAGTGATGTTCACCATTGAAAACTACTCCATCTCACGTGATGATCGGACATGGTTTAGTTGATATGGATCACGTGATCACTTAGATGATTAGAGGGATGTCTGTCTAAGTGGGAGTTCTTAATTAATATGATTAATTGAACTTTAATTTATCATGAACTTAGTACTTTATAGTATTTTGCATGTCTATGTTGCTGTAGATAGATGGCCCGTGTTGTTGTTCCATTGAATTTTAATGCATTCCTTGAGAAAGCAAAGTTGAAACATGATGGTAGCAATTACACGGACTGGGTCCGTAACTTGAGGATTATCCTCATTGTTGCACAGGAGAATTACATCCTGGAAGCACCGCTAGGTGCCAAACTCGCTGCAGGAGCAACGCCAGATGTTATAAACGTCTGGCAGCGCAAAGCTGATGACTACTCGATAGTTCAGTGTGCCATGCTTTACGGCTTAGAACCGGGACGTCAACGATGTTTTGAACGTCATGGAGCATATGAGATGTTCCAGGAGTTGAACTTAATATTTCAAGAAAATGCCCGGATTGAGAGATATGAAGTCTCCAATAAGTTCTATAGCTGCAAGATGGAGGAGAATAGTTCTGTCAGTGAGCATATACTCAAAATGTCTGGGTATAACAATCACTTGATTCAACTGGGAGTTAATCTTCCGGATGATAGTGTCATTGACAGAATTCTTCAATCACTGCCACCAAGCTACAAGAGCTTCGTGATGAACTATAATATGCAAGGGATGTATAAGACAATTCCCGAGCTCTTCGCGATGCTAAAGGCTGCGGAGGTAGAAATCAAGAAGGAGCATCAAGTGTTGATGGTCAACAAGACCACCAGTTTCAAGAAAAAAAGGGTAGAGGTGTAGGATCTAGAAGTAGATGTGTCTAGAGGGGGTGATTAAACACTTAATGCTAAAGTTGCAATTTTTAAGCTTTTTCGGTTTAAGTGGAGTTTAGGCACAATTTCAACATACACAATACATATCAAGCAAGCATGCAAAGAGTATATGAGCAGCGGAATGTAAAGCATGCAACTTGCAAGAATGTAAAGGGAAGGGTTTGGAGAATTCAAACGCAATTGGAGACACGGATGTTTTTCCCGTGGTTCGGATAGGTGGTGCTATCCTACATCCACGTTGATGGAGACTTCAACCCACAAAGGGTAACGGTTGCACGAGTCCACGGAGGGCTCCATCCACAAAGGGTAACGGTTGCGCGAGTCCACACAGGGCTCCACCCACGAAGGGTCCACGAAGAAGCAACCACCCACAAAGGGTCCACGAAGAAGCAACCTTGTCTATCCCACCATGGCCATCGCCCACACAGGACTTGCCTCACTAGCGGTAGATCTTCATAAAGTAGGCGATCTCCTTGCCCTTACAAACTCCTTGGTTCAACTCCACAATCTTGTCGGAGGCTCCCAAGTGACACCTAGCCAATCTAGGAGACACCGCTCTCCAAGAAGTAACAAATGGTGTGTAGGTAATGAACTCCTTGCTCTTGTGCTTCAAATGATAGTCTCCCCAACACTCAACTCTCTCTCATAGGATTTGGATTTGGTGGAAAGAAGATTTGAGTGGAAAGCAACTTGGGGAAGGCTAGAGATCAAGATTCATATGGTAGGAATGGAATATCTTGGCCTCAACACATGAGTGGGTAGTTCTCTCTCAGAAATAGGATGCTGGAAGTGTAGGCTTAGTCTGATGGCTCTCTCTACAAATGAAGAGGAGGTGGAGGGGTATATATAGCCTCCACACAAAATCCAACCGTTACACACACTTTTCCAATCTTGGTGGGACCGAATCAACAAACTCGATCGGACCGAAAAGGTAAACCTAGTGACCGTTAGAGATTTCGGTGGGACCGACTGGATCAACTCGGTGGGACCGATGTGCTAGGGTTAGGGTAAATCCAAAACTCGGTTTGACCGATTACTCAAACTCGGTGGGACCGATTTGGGTAATAAGTGAAACTGAGATTTGGCCAAGCAAACTCGGTGGGACCGATAGCATATCTCGGTGGGACCGAGAATACTGCAATGGGTAACAGAGAGTTTGCAAGCCCATCTCGGTGAGACCGAGATCCCATCGGTGAGACCGAACTGATTAGGGTTTGGCAGTGGCTTATGACAAGTGAAACTCGGTGGCTCCGGATAGGAAGAATCGGTAGGACCGAGTTTGGCTTAGGTTTAGGTCATATGTGGAAGTGGGAAAGTAGCTGAGGATTTTGGAGCATATCATTAAGCACATGAAGCAAGAGGCTCATTAAGCAACACCTCATCCCTCCTTAATAGTATTGGCTTTTCCTATGGACTCAATGTGATCTTGGATCACTAAAATGTAAAATGAAGAGTCTTGAGCTTTAAGCTTTAGCCAATCCTTTGTCCTTAGCATCTTGAAGGAGTTCCCACAACCTTTAGTCCATGTCACTCCATTGTTGAACTTATCTAAAACATGCTAGATAGAAATGTTAGTCCAACAGGAGATATGTTGTCATCAATTATCAAAACCACCTACGGAGCACTTGTGCTTTCAATCTCTCCCTTTTTGGTAAGTGATGGCAACATACATCAAAGCTTTAGATAAAGATATAAAGAACAGCAAGTAAAGCTTTGGAAGGACATGTAACAAGCATAGGCTCCCCCTATATGTATGCACTCATGTAAATATGAAATATAGAGGCATGTGAGAGCATAACCATGACAGAGTAGGCAATGTGTTACATGCATCTTGGCCATATGCATCAGAGCAAAAGATTATCAAGGAAAATACCTTCATGCTCATGAGTCCTTCTTGCAAACAGTATGTACATAAGCAAGAACTCCTCATACTCATGATTTTGATGCATATACTTACCTTGTGGTCTTGAGTTGGCTTAGGATGGAATGAACCTGCACAAACAAGGTTAGATAACATAGGTACATCCACTAGCCAGAGCAAACAAAAGAAACCACAAGAATACCAAGACTGGGATGACATGTAGAGAGTGAGTACAAGGTACCACATTGAATTCAACATGTCCCCAAGAATAAAGATATGCAATTAATTTGACTGATTTCTTTCCCTTAGGTGTCTTGCTCCCCCTGAATCTTACATGGGATATTGGGAGAAGATAGGGAACAGAAAATCAGAGCTGAGAGATACAAATGGATAGAACTTAATGCAAATACATGTCTTTCCCCCAAAAAGACATGTGACATCTCTCCTCTTGAACATCAAGCATCTGGGATCCTCGAGTATTTTCCCTCCCTGGAAATCTCTCTCTCTCCCTTAATAACATCTGGGAAATCTCTCTCCCCCTTAACAACATCTGGGATCCTTAAGACTTTCTCTCCCCCTTGAGCTTTGATGTGATCTCTTTCTCCCCCTTTGACATCAATTTCCAAGAAGGTTTTTCCTGGAATCCGTCGAATAGGTTTGGTCCTTGAGATTCAGCACAAAGCAGAGGATAAAATTGTGATGCTTGTAGAGGACAAGATTCATTGAGTGGAGCTGGATTAGAAGAAATGTAGAACAAGTGGCAAACTGTTTTTCTGATTGCAAAGTCGGTGGCACCGAGTGGCACATTTCGGTGGTACCGAAAAGATTCGGTTGGACCGAAAATTGCAAGTCGGTGAAACCGAGTTTACATAGAGAAAAACACTTGTCACCTCAGCTCACTAGACATGTAGGATCTCACAAAGATTTGCAATGAATTTCCTGAAGGATTTGCAAGGAATTAAGTGCAGAAAATGCAGAACAAAAACAAAGAGAAAAGAGAAGAAACTGAAAGATCTAGATGAAGTTTTTTTTGTTTTTGAAAAAGGAGAGAGAAAATAAAAATGCATGAGGCAAATGCAATAACACAAAGAAAGAACACAAGAGAGCTTCATCTAGAGTTGGGCAGTGACATAGTCACCTATGTTAGAGTATATTGACTTAGGAGTCAAGTGAGAACACTTGATCATAGGTCATACTCATCGTTTAAGCTCAAAATGGGGTTAGCATTTTTCGTTTAAGCATCTTCATGTATTCACATCTTGTTGAGTTGCTTTGACTCATGTCTTGGAGTAAAGCTTCTCTAAGATGGAATAACATACCTTGGGTGGTGGTGTGGTTCTTGCTCATGTAGTTGAACTTGTGTGGGTGCTCAAGGTTGATGTAGCTCATCAAGAGTTGGAAGCACCACTTGGAGTTTGAGTTAATCTACCTACATGGGTTAGTTCTTGCAAGGAAGAGCACTTGTGTATCCAAAAATGACAATCATGAAGCTTAACATAGAATTTGTCAAAGGATATGTTTGAATGGTTTTGTGCTTCCTTGTCTTCAACCACTATTGTGTAGAGTCTTGGTGATGTAGAGATTGCTCAAGATGTGAGTGAGTCGCAATCTCATGGAATTAGATTCAACCAAGCACCTACATGGGTTAGACAACATGCAAGGTGCAAATATATCCAAGACATAAGATAGTTATCATAAGAGATATATCATGGATTAGTCATAAGCTCATGTCTTGCATGTATCCAATGGAGTTTCTACTCCAAGTTCGAAGCATCAATGATGTTCAATTCTCCTCTCAACCTGCAAAACACTTTCTCATCAAGTGGTTTAGTGAATATATCCGCTAATTGCTTATCGGTGCGAACATGCTTAAGATTGATGTCACCCTTAGCAACATGATCTCGAATGAAATGATGACGAACTTCAATATGCTTAGTTCGAGAATGTTGTACAGGATTATGACCAATTTTGATAGCACTTTCATTGTCACAAAGAAGTGGAACATGTTTCACATAAATCCCATAATCTTTAAGAGTTTGGGTCATCCAAAGTAATTGAGCACAACATGAACCAACGGCAATGTATTCCGCTTCGGCGGTGGATAAGGATACCGAGTTTTGTTTCTTGGAAGACCAAGACACAAGAGATCTACCAAGAAATTGACAAGTACCCGAAGTGGACTTTCTATCAACCTTGTCTCTGGCATAATCCGAGTCGGAATAGCCAACAAGATTAAAAGAAGACCTCTTAGGATACCAAATGCCAAAATTTGGTGTATGGATTAAATATCTCACTTTCCTTTTCACAGCCTTAAGATGACAATCTTTAGGAGCAGCTTGATATCGTGCACACATGCACACACTTAGCATAATATCGGGACGTGAAGCACATAGGTATAACAATGAACCAATCATAGAGCGATAAACCTTTTGATCAACTGTAGGATCAAAAGTATGTCTAGAGGGGGGGTGATTAGACTACTTGACCAAATAAAACTTAACCTTTTCCCAATTTTAGTTCTTGGCAGGTTTTAGCTAATTTAGGACAAGTCAAGCAATCATCACATCACTCAAGCAAGCATGCAAAGAGTTTATGGGCAGCGGAAAGTAAAACATGCAACTTGCGAGAATGTAAAGGGAAGGGTTTGGAGAATTCAAACGCTATTGGAGACACGGATGTTTTTCCCGTGGTTCAGATAGGTGGTGCTATCCTACATCCACGTTGATGGAGACTTCAACCCACGAAGGGTAACGGTTGCGCGAGTCCACACAGGGTCCACCCAAGGGCAACGGTTGCGCGAGTCCACATAGGGCTCCACCCGCGAAGGGTCCATGAAGAAGCAACCACCCACAAAGGGTCCACGAAGAAGCAACCTTGTCTATCCCACCATGGTCATCGCCCACACAGGACTTGCCTCACTAGTGGTAGATCTTCACGAAGTAGGCAATCTCCTTGCCCTTACAAACTCCTTGGTTCAACTCCACAATCTTGTCGGAGGCTCCCAAGTGACACCTAGCCAATCTAGGAGACACCACTCTCCAAGAAGTAACAAATGGTGTGTAGGTAATGAACTCCTTGCTCTTGTGCTTCAAATGATAGTCTCCCCAACACTCAACTCTCTCTCATAGGATTTGGATTTGGTGGAAAGAGGGTTTTTGTGGAAAGCAACTTGGGAAGGCTAGAGATCAAGATTCATATGGTAGGAATGGAATGTCTTGATCTCAACACATGAGTAGGTAGTTCTCTCTCAGAACATATGAGTTGGAATGGTGTGTGTGTTCTGATGGCTCTCTCTTTTTAATGAGAAGGAGGTGGAGGGGTATATATAGCCTCCACACAAAATCCAACCGTTACATACAATTTACCAATCTCGGTGGGACCGAATCAGAAAAGTCAGTCTGACCGAAATAGTAAACCTAGTGACCGTTAGGAATTTTGGTGGGACTGACATGCAACTCGGTAGGACCAATTCGGTTAGGGTTTGGGCATAACGTAATCTCGGTGAGACCAATTAGACAAACTCGGTGAGACCGAATTTGGTAATTAGCTAACCAGAGAGTTGGTCAGGCAAACTCGGTGGGACCGATTTGCTCTTTCGGTGAGACCGAGTGGAACTCGGTGAGACCGAAAAGTTACAAAGGGGAAACACTGAGTTTACATTGCAATCTCGGTGGGACCGATTCGCTCTTTCGGTAAGACCGAAAAGTTACAAAGGGGAAACAGAGAGTTTGCAACCCCATCTCGGTGAGACCGATATCCTTATCGGTAGAACCGAATTGCTAGGGTTTGGCAGTGGCTAATGACAAGTGAAACTCGATGGCGCCGGATAGGAAGAATCGGTAGGACCGAGTTTGGCTTAGGGTTTAGGTCATATGTGGATATGGGAAAGTAGTTGAGGGTTTTGGAGCATATCACTAAGCACATGAAGCAAGAGGCTCATTAAGCAACACCTCATCCCTCCTTAATAGTATTGGCTTTTCCTAAAGACTCAATGTGATCTTGGATCACTAAAATATAGAATGAGGAGTCTTGAGCTTTTGAGCTTGAGCCAATCCTTTGTCCTTAGCATTTTGAGGGTTCCACTTTCACATCCATGCCATGCCAATCATTGAGCTTTCCTGAAATAATCATCTTGGAATAGCATTAGCTCAATGAGCTATATGTTGTTATGAATTACCAAAACCACCTAGGGATAGTTGCACTTTCAATCTCCCCCTTTTTGGTAATTGATGACAACATATAGATTAAAGCTTCGACAAATGATAATAAGCATGAAATATATCGTCGCTTTGAGAAGTATGTGATAAGTAAGAGCTCCCCCTAAATTTGTGCATATTTAAAATTTTCTTTGGACTGCAAATGCACAAAGAGTTAGAGTCATGGGTTCTTCCATGTCACATACATCTTGGTGGAGCGCTCAAAATGATAAGAATGAAATACATGCACTCATCACCAAGAATAATGAATGATCACACAAGATAGATAGGATAATGGCATTAAGCAAGCATTAAGTGTAGCTTATGATCAAACACATGATCATCGATGTCTCACAAATAATGACGTAGTATCAAGCACTCAAAAGCAGATAAGTTCGAAAAACCACCAAATAAAGCAAGAGAGAAAAGCAACACTCTCTCTCTCGAAGCCTATGATCTATACATCTTCTCCCCCTTTGGCAACAAGTTACCAAAAAGTTCCTAGAAAATGCATAGCACTAGATCGACGCTCAGGCTTGATCTTCAGGTGGTGGTGGAGTCCGGAGCACTCCAAGGACGAAGCCTTCGGTAGACGTGGTCGGAGTTGAGGCTGAAGTGGATGCTGGAGCTGGTGGAACTGAGGCTGTGGCTGGTGCAGACATTGTAGCTCTGATGTCAGCAACTGGCAGTGCAGACGACCTCGGACCTCGTGGCACCCTCGCAAAAGCATCAATCGTGGTCCTGCCTCTCCTCTCATTCATGTCCTCTTGGATCTGCTCCACGGCAGTCTGTATCTCTGTCACCTTGATGTCCAAGTCATAGAACCTCTATTCCATGATCCTCTCTAAACTCGCCTGGTTCTGAGTCAGGGTGGCTATACTCTGCTCAATCCGCAGGGTGGACGCAATCAGGTAACCAAGCTGCTCTTGTTTGGTTTTCAGGAAGTAATCAGATGCCTCCGCTTGAGTGGGCATCCTGGCAACTTTCTCCTTATTCGCCTTCTCCTTTTAAGCTTGTGCATGGGCAGATGATGGTTCACTCTCAGTCATAACAACTTGATTATCTTCGAAATCTGGACGGATGGGCAGGTGTTCCTTATCCAACAAATATACGCCCGTGCCCATCTTGGAGTTGATGAGCTCCTGAATCTGAGGGGCATATCCACAACTCCTCTTCTGATCTGCCGCGGTCCTCATCTTCAGAGTCTGAAGTTTTCTTCTTCCTTTGTCTCATGGCAGCCTTTGGCAAATTGCTAGGAGTGCTCCTGCTGCCTTCATCAGATGAACTGGAGGGACTAGTGCCCTCACTCATCACCACTTGCTGCTTTGACAGATTCTGGCTATCACTCTGGTCTGACATGCTGCAAACTGACTGCTGACCTTGTGAATAGATTATAGAGGAGATAGAGTGGATGAGCATCACAAAATGCAGAGATTTTTGCAAAAAGAATGATCCAAAAACTTAGTTTTAGTTTCCCACTGAAATCATCTCGGATCTACCGATTTTCAAACTCGGTGATACCGAAGCAGTTTTGGAACCTAAACTAGTGAACTCGGTAGGACCGAGTCACAGTTCGGTGGCACCGAGACTGCTAGGGTTTCACTGAGTTCAAAAATCGGTCACACCGATAAGTAATTCTCGGTCAGACCGAGTCTCACTTGTGCAATGGCATAAGCCAAATCGGTGGGACCGAGTTTTTCAACTCGGTGGGTCCGAGATAGTTTCGGCGGAAACCTAAACCTAGAATTTTCGAATCAAACCTAATCTATGAGCGTTTTGACTAGATAGAAGTTTATCAAACGTGGCTAGAAACAATATGATCACAATGTGCTAGGAATCAGATTGAGGAATAGCACAAAGATCAAGTCCATACCCTAGTTCTGCAGGGACTTGCTACGGCAGCAACAGCGGGGCAGAATTCCTGTTGACGGCGACGGAGACCAGCGACTGGAGGCTGCTGGCGGCGAGAAGACGATCCGGAGACCTCGAGGGCAGAGCAGGCTATCGCGCGGGCGAAGGGGCTCAGAGAAATTTCCAAATTTTGCCCGTGACTATATATCGCCCGACCCTGTCGGTGTGACCGAGTGGAACAACTCGGTGACACTGAGATTCATAACTGCGTGCAGTTACTGAAACTCGGTGTGACCGAAAGGTTCAAATCGGTTGCACCGAGATCGAAAACCTAGATCAACTTAATGATCTCGGTAGGACCAAAAGTGGAGTATCGGTCAGACCGAGAATCATAAAGAGGTTTTGGAAGTTTAAGTCTATGACGAATCGGGGACTCCGAGCGCTCCTCACACAGAGTGGTTCGAATCTGACTTGATCAAATTTTGTGATGCAGCATGAATAGAGTTTGAGACGAGAAAAGCATAGATAGCTAGAGGACGTTCTTAGGCATTCTTGTCCATCCACTTGGCAAAAAAGGATAAAACCAAGCAATCAAAACAACAAGTGGATGTCCTCGAATGAGTAAAATATGCAATCAGCATTCTCACACAATAAGATGGCAAATGAAATATGTGGCAAGGCATGCACAACCAATTCTAGCATTTATCAAGCAATTTGCGATGACTAGGTCATCTATATATGAGTACATTGACTTAGGAGTCAAGTGAGAACACTTGATCATAGGTCATACTCATCGTTTAAGCTCAAGTGGGGTTACCACTTTTACATAAAGCATTGTTGTGTTCACATCTTTAGAGTTGCTTTAGCTCAAGTCTTAGAGTAAAGCTCCCCCTAGATGTGATATCCCCCCTAAGAGGGATGAACTAACCTTGGGTTTTGTCGATGATGACTTCATGTAGATATTAAAGATGTGTATGCTCAATGTTGATGTAGATCTCTTGGAGCTATCCATTTGAGTGAATTGCACTTTCAATACCTACATGGGTTAGTCCCACAAGGAACAAACAAGGATATCCATAGACATAGAGTGATGCACACAAAAGATGATGTCCATGAAAACTTTTAGGTTACCTTGTCCCTTGTCTTACCAACAAGAGGGTTTGTGACTCCTTGAACTAGTGCAAGATGTGGAAGTTGATTGCACTTGTTCTTGCCAAAATGATAAGAGTGAAGTACGTTGGCGGAGTCACCCTCAAGAACTCTCTAGTTCTTCTTCTTTTGGATCCACATCATCTTGATGGGAATCCTTGGAGTTGTAGTCGTACTTGATGAAGTGGAACTTGAAGTAGTCTTGGGAATCCACTTGACTAAGGTCTTAGGAGCTTCTCAAATGCATCAATTTCCTCTTGAAGCTTGTCCTTGCCTTTTTGCTCGTAGTCTTGTGGCGGAAGATCATCTTGAGCTTGTGTCTCCTTGAAAGAAGTATACTTATCTTGTTGAGGGGCAAACTTTGTCTTGGGGTATTGATCTTCTTCCCATTCAAATCCATTGGCATTGAACTTTCGTTCAAAACCAACACCTTGATTCTTCCGGTGCATTCCTTGCTTGCGCACAATTTCCTCGAATTGCTTACTCCCGGCAAGGCTTTTGTACACTCCTTTCTCTATAATTCCCTTCAATAAGCTATTTTCTTGCTCAAGTGTAACTTGGCTAAGAGAATCATTAGTGGAATCAAGAGAACTACTAGAAGCAACAATATTGGATTTAGCATGATCATTGTTACTACTAGAGGAAGAATCTTTCTTGTTAGACTTGACTTGAGGCATGTAAGTGGATAAGAGTAAACACTTGGCAATGTAAGAAGAACTTTTCTTGCGGAGATCATCATTGATTGCCTTTAAGAACTCGTGCTCTTGCTCAAGATTGAGCTTTTCAAAGCGTAGTTTCTCATGAGCTCTTAAAAGTTCTCGATGATCTTCGAAGATAGTGTCATGAGCTAACTTAAGAGTTTTTAGTTCTTTAGTTAGAACCTCAATCTTCTCCTTATCATTGACACTCGTTTTAGCATGATTAATTGGTCTTTCATCATAGTATTCATCACTAGAGTTGTCACCAAGCAAATCATCACCTAACAAGTCATCTTCATCACTATTGAAATCAACATACTCGGGGTGTGTTACCTTAGGACCTTTGGCCATGAAGCATCTTCCAATTCCTTCATTTGGTGAGTCAAATATGTCGTAGGAGTTGGTTGACACAAGTGCTAGACCGGCAACACCTTCATCTTGAGTATCTTCGGAGTCGGAGTGATAACTTCTCTCGGAGTGGTTGTCGGAGTCGGAGCCGGATACCCATTCACCAACATGAGCTTGATGTCTTCGTCTTGTGTAGATCCTTGATGATTTTTCCTTCCTTTCTGAATCCTTGCTTCTCCGTGAGTATCTTCGTTCATAACGATCATCTTTACTCCTTCTCTCTCTTGGTGGTGATCCTTTGCTTCTTCTTTTTGGAGAATCTTCTCTTCTCTTGTAGGGAGCCGTACACTCATTGGAATAGTGTCCGGGTCTTCCACAATTGTAACAGTTTCGCTCTCTACTAGAAGATCTTTTGTCATTGTAGGACCTTGACTTGGAGCTTCTATCTTTGCTTCTACTCTTGTAGAACTTGTTGAAGTTCTTCACCATTAAGCTCAATTGTTCATTGAAGTCTTGTTTCTCACTTGATGATGTAGGGGCTTCACATGAGGATTTATAGGCACCACTTGATTTGTTGTGAAGTTCCTCTTTATCCTTAAGTGACATCTCATGAGCAACAATTCTTCCAATCACCTCCGTTGGCTTGAGATCTTTGTAATTGGGCATCATTTGGATCAATGTGCACACGGTATCATATTTTCCATCCAAGGCTCTTAGGATCTTCTTGATGATGAATCTATCGGTCATCTCTTCACTTCCTAAGCCGGCAATCTCATTTGTGATGAGATCAAGCCTAGAGTACATTTCAGCGACACCTTCACCATCCTTCATCTTGAACTTGTCAAGTTGGCTTTGAAGCACATCCAACTTGGATTCCTTGACGGAGTCGGTACCTTCGTGCATATCAATCAAAGTGTCCCAAATTTCCTTTGCATTCTCAAGGCGGATGATTTTGTTGAATTCTTCGGGGCACAATCCGTTGAAGAGAATATCACAAGCTTGAGCATTGTATTGCAACATCTTCAACTCATCCACGGTAGCTTCACGGTTTGGTTCTCTCCCGTCAAAGAAGTCACCTTGCAAACCAACACACACAATAGCCCAAACAGCAGGGTTATGTCCAAGAATATGCATTTTCATTTTATGCTTCCAACTAGCAAAATTAGTACCATCAAAGTAAGGACCTCTACGGTGATAATTTCCCTCGCTAGACGCCATACTCTCCTAGGTTGTGAAACCAAGGCTATGACCACCAAAAGCTATGGAGATCAAGCAAATGGAGACCAAGGCTCTGATACCACTTGTAGGATCGAAAGTATGTCTAGAGGGGGGTGATTAGACTACTTGACCAAATAAAACTTAACCTTTTCCCAATTTTAGTTCTTGGCAGATTTTAGCTAATTTAGGACAAGTCAAGCAATCATCACATCACTCAAGCAAGCATGCAAAGAGTTTATGGGCAGCGGAAAGTAAAACATGCAACTTGCGAGAATGTAAAGGGAAGGGTTTGGAGAATTCAAACGCTATTGGAGACACGGATGTTTTTCCCGTGGTTTGGATAGGTGGTGCTATCCTACATCCACGTTGATGGAGACTTCAACCCACGAAGGGTAACGGTTGCGCGAGTCCACACAGGGCTCCACCCAAGGGCAACGGTTGCGCGAGTCCACACAAGGCTCCACCCACGAAGGGTCCACGAAGAAGCAACCACCCACAAAGGGTCCACGAGGAAGCAACCTTGTCTATCCCACCATGACCATCGCCCACACAGGACTTGCCTCACTAGTGGTAGATCTTCACGAAGTAGGCGATCTCCTTGCCCTTACAAACTCCTTGGTTCAACTCCACAATCTTGTCGGAGGCTCCCAAGTGACACCTAGCCAATCTAGGAGACACCACTCTCCAAGAAGTAACAAATGGTGTGTAGGTAATGAACTCCTTGCTCTTGTGCTTCAAATGATAGTCTCCCCAACACTCAACTCTCTCTCATAGGATTTGGATTTGGTGGAAAGAGGGTTTTTGTGGAAAGCAACTTGGGAAGGCTAGAGATCAAGATTCATATGGTAGGAATGGAATGTCTTGATCTCAACACATGAGTAGGTGGTTCTCTCTCAGAACATATGAGTTGGAATGGTGTGTGTGTTCTGATGGCTCTCTCTTTTTAATGAGAAGGATGTGGAGGGGTATATATAGCCTCCACACAAAATCCAACCGTTACATACAATTTACCAATCTCGGTGGGACCGAATCAGAAAACTCGGTCTGACCGAAATAGTAAACCTAGTGACCGTTAGGAATTTTGGTGGGACTGACATGCAACTCGGTAGGACCGATTCGGTTAGGGTTTGGGCATAACGTAATCTCGGTGAGACCGATTACACAAACTCGGTGAGACCGAATTTGGTAATTAGCTAACCAGAGAGTTGGTCAGGCAAACTTGGTGGGACCGATTTGCTCTTTCGGTGAGACCGAGTGGAACTCGGTGAGACCGAAAAGTTACAAAGGGGAAACACTGAGTTTACATTGCAATCTCGGTGGGACCGATTCGCTCTTTCGGTAAGACCGAAAAGTTACGAAGGGGAAACAGAGAGTTTGCAACCCCATCTCGGTGAGACCGAGATCCTTATCGGTAGAACCGAATTGCT
Source organism: Triticum dicoccoides (assembly GCF_002162155.2). Taxonomy (NCBI): domain Eukaryota; kingdom Viridiplantae; phylum Streptophyta; class Magnoliopsida; order Poales; family Poaceae; genus Triticum; species Triticum dicoccoides. The sequence continues at coordinate 341,764,845 of NC_041388.1, read as the reverse complement.
AGGGTTTGGCAGTGGCTAATGACAAGTGAAACTCGGTGGCGCCGGATAGGAAGAATCGGTAGGACCGAGTTTGGCTTAGGGTTTAGGTCATATGTGGATATGGGAAAGTAGTTGAGGGTTTTGGAGCATATCACTAAGCACATGAAGCAAGAGGCTCATTAAGCAACACCTCATCCCTCCTTAATAGTATTGGCTTTTCCTAAAGACTCAATGTGATCTTGGATCACTAAAATATAAAATGAGGAGTCTTGAGCTTTTGAGCTTGAGCCAATCCTTTGTCCTTAGCATTTTGAGGGTTCCACTTTCACGTCCATGCCATGCCAATCATTGAGCTTTCTTGAAATAATCATCTTGGAATAGCATTAGCTCAATGAGCTATATGTTGTTATGAATTACCAAAACCACCTAGGGATAGTTGCACTTTCATCAACCGGTTCACCATCTTTGGTCAAATCATTATGTCCACTAGTAGGCATGGGTGTAGACATACCTTTGCATTCTTGCATATTGAACTTCTTGAATAAGTCCTTGGTGTACTTTGTTTGAGAGACAAATGTACCTTCCTTAGTTTGCTTGATTTGCAAACCGAGAAAGAATTTGAGTTCACTCATCATAGACATCTCAAACTTCTCTGACATTAGCTTTCCAAACTTTTCAGTAAAGAGAGGGTTGGTTGAACCAAATATGATACCATCAACATAAATTTGGCATACAAATAGTTCTCCATTAACCCTTTTAGTAAAAAGAGTAGAATCAATTTTACCAATTTCAAAACCACTTGTAGTAAGGAACTTGGTCAAGCATTTATACCATGCTCTAGGAGCTTGTTTAAGACCATAAAGAGCTTTGTGAAGTTTGTAAACATGATTTGGTTTCTTAGGATTGATAAAGCCGGGAGGTTGTTTGACATAAACTTCCTCCTCTATTTCACCATTTAGAAAAGCACTTTTAATGTCCATTTTGTACAAGGTGATATTATGGTGATTAGCATAGGCAAGTAAGATGCGAATGGACTCAAGTCTAGCAACGGGAGCATACGTCTCACCATAGTCCATACCTTCGACTTGTGTGTACCCTTGGGCGACGAGACATGCTTTGTTGCGAATCACTTGTCCATCTTCATCTTGCTTGTTGCGAAACACCCATTTGGTACCAATGATGTTGTGGTTGTTGTCGGGCTTCTCAACCAATGTCCAAACTTGGTTTCTCTCAAAATTATGTAGCTCTTCATGCATAGCGTTTATCCAATCTGGATCTTCCAATGCTTCTTCAACCTTCATAGGTTCAATGCTAGAGATGAATGATTAGTTTTCACAAAAGTTAGCTAAACTAGTTTTTGAGCGAGTGATTCTCCCGGTTTGTATATCATTGAGGATTTGCTCGATGGGATGATCTTTGGCAATTCTTGCTCGAACTCGTGAGAGCTTTTGCTTGGGTCTTCGTTGAACATCTTCTTCATCTTGTTCTTCTTCTTGGCCTTCTTCATTGTTGACGTCGTCGTTCTCTTGTCGTGGTGGAGAAGGAGGTTGTTGATGTTCGTCTTGATGTATTTCCTCGTTTTCTTCATCTTGGTGTGTCCCACTTGTGGATGCTTCCGTGTCGATTCTTGGTTCACCTTGTCGTGAAGTAGAAGCTTCCACTTGGACGGATGAAGTACTCTCCTTCACCTCCGTTGGACGAATTTTGCCAATGGACAAGTCTTGAATTGCTTCTGAAGGGTCTTTGTCTCCTACATCAATTGGCAATTGCTCTACTTGCGAGCCATTAGATTCATCAAACTTCACATCTACCGTCTCTTCAACCTTTCGGGTGAAATTGTTGTAGACACGGTAAGTGTGAGAGTTTGAGCCATAACCAAGTAGAAAACCTTCATGAGATTTAGGAGCAAACTTTGAACGACGATGCTTATCAAGAATGTAGCACTTTGAGCCGAATACTCGAGAGTATCCAACTTGGGGTTTGTTACCGGTGAGAAGCTCGTATGCCGTCTTGCCGAGTAGCTTGTGAAGATATAAGCGATTTGTTGCGTGACAAGCTGTCTCAACCGCTTCTGCCCAAAAGTGCTTTGGCGTCTTGTATTCATCAAGCATCGTTCTTGCCATTTCGATGAGCGTCCGGTTCTTCCTCTCAACAACTCCATTTTGTTGAGGTGTGTACGTAGCCGGGAACTCGTGTGAAATCCCTTCTTCGTCAAGAAAGGTGTCCACATTTGCGTTCTTGAACTCCATTCCGTTGTCACTCCAAACCTTCTTGATCTTCACATCAAACTGATTTTGGGCCTTCCTAGCGAAGTTTCTGAAGATCTTCTGGACCTGCGACTTGTCATTAAGAAAGAATACCCACGTAAATCTTGAAAAATCATCAACTATAACTAGACTAAAAGAATTTCCACCGAGACTCTTGTAGGCGTTGGGACCAAAAAGATCCATGTGAAGTAGCTCGAGTGGCCTCCTTGTGGTCATGATGTTCTTCACGGGATGTCTTCCTCCAACATGTTTACCTGCTTGACAAGCACTGCAAAGTCTATCCTTATCAAATATGACATCGTTAACTCCAAGGATATGATTTCCTTTAATAAGCTTGTCAAGGTTTCTCATGCCAACGTGACCTAGTCGTCTATGCCACAACCAACCTTTTGAGGATTTAGCAACAAAGCAAGTTTTAGATTGTGCCTTTTTAGAGAAATCGACAATGTAAAGATCACCTCTACGCATACTGGTAAAGACCATTTTATGATTGTCTCGACGAAATACTTGGCAATCTACTTCAGTAAAAAGGACATTCAAACCGAAACCAGCAAGTCTAGATACTGAAAGTAAGTTGTAGTCGAGAGATTCAACGAGCATGACATTTTGAATGGAACTATCATGTGAGATGGCCACCTTACCAAGGCCAACCACTTTACCCTTTGAATTATCACCAAAGGTGACATATTTTCGAGGGCCGTCATTTTCAGCAAGCTCACGAAACATCTCTTCATCTCCGGTCATATGATCAGTACATCCACTATCAAGAACCCATTCCTTTCCTCCTGATTCATATCCCCGAAGATTTGCCATAAGACCAAAATGTCTCATTGCATCATCAAGATCGAAGTCACTATCATCATCATCATAGTATCCATGTTCATCATGATCTTGTGACTCATCATTTCCTAGAGAGGGTAATTCATTAGATAAATGATCATCAAAGTGGTCACTTTTATGAATTCTTATAGCTTTGAATATGATATGATTAATGATTCCAACATCTCCTTTAGCATGCTTAAGATTGGTAAGTTCAAATAGACAATTACCAAAACTAGGATCACTAGAGTTCATCTTACTCAAGGCAATAGATTCATGGAGAATTTCATCCAAAGTTTTCAAGGAATGATCGGGAAATCGTTCCTCGAGAAATTTCCATATAGTATAGGCACAATTTAGAGTAGGCAAACTAGCAATCAAATTTTTGGGCAATCCTCTAATGATGAGCTCAATAGTTCTAAGATTGCGAATCATGTCAATATCTTCATCTAGGGTAGGATGCAAAGGATCAATATGAGGTGCACAAGGGCTAGCAATATACTTGTTCAAATGATATTGATTGAAGATTACAAGCATCTCATTTTTCCACTCATGAAAATACTCTCCATCAAGAATAGGCACTCTATGTCTAAGACTCCCTAATGTAGACACATCCATCTTCCTCCAATGGTGATTAAACCAAGGCAATGGAGACCAAAGCTCTGATACCACTTGTAGGATCTAGAAGTAGATGTGTCTAGAGGGGGGGTGATTAGACACTTAATGCTAAAGTTGCAATTTTTAAGCTTTTTCGGTTTAAGTGGAGTTTAGGCACAATTTCAACATACACAATACATATCAAGCAAGGATGCAAAGAGTATATGAGCAGCGGAATGTAAAGCATGCAACTTGCAAGAATGTAAAGGGAAGGGTTTGGAGAATTCAAACGCAATTGGAGACACGGATGTTTTTCCCGTGGTTCGGATAGGTGGTGCTATCCTACATCCACGTTGATGGAGACTTCAACCCACAAAGGGTAACGGTTGCGCGAGTCCACGGAGGGCTCCACACACAAAGGGTAACGGTTGCGCGAGTCCACACAGGGCTCCACCCACAAAGGGTCCACAAAGAAGCAACCACCCACAAAGGGTCCACGAAGAAGCAACCTTGTCTATCCCACCATGGCCATCGCCCAAACAGGACTTGCCTCACTAGCGGTAGATCTTCACGAAGTAGGCGATCTCCTTGCCCTTACAAACTCCTTGGTTTAACTCCACAATCTTGTCGGAGGCTCCCAACTGACACCTAGCCAATCTAGGAGACACCACTCTCCAAGAAGTAACAAATGGTGTGTAGGTAATGAACTCCTTGCTCTTGTGCTTCAAATGATAGTCTCCCCAACATTCAACTCTCTCTCATAGGATTTGGATTTGGTGGAAAGAAGATTTGAGTGGAAAGCAACTTGGGGAAGGCTAGAGATCAAGATTCATATGGTAGGAATGGAATATCTTGGCCTCAACACATGAGTGGGTAGTTCTCTCTCAGAAATAGGATGCTGGAAGTGTAGGCTTAGTCTGATGGCTCTCTCTACAAACGAAGAGGAGGTGGAGGGGTATATATAGCCTCCACACAAAATCCAACCGTTACACACAGTTTTCCAATCTCGGTGGGACCGAATCAACAAACTCGGTCGGACCGAAAAGGTAAACCTAGTGACCGTTAGAGATTTCGGTGGGACCGACTGGATCAACTCGGTGGGACCGATGTGCTAGGGTTAGGGTAAATCCAAAACTCGATTTGACCGATTACTCAAACTCGATGGGACCGATTTGGGTAATAAGTGAAACTAAGATTTGGCCAAGCAAACTCGGTGGGACCGATTGCATATCTCGGTGGGACCGAGAATACTGCAATGGGTAACAGAGAGTTTGCAAGCCCATCTCGGTGAGACCGAGATCCCATCGGTGAGATCGAACTGATTAGGGTTTGGTAGTGGCTTATGACAAGTGAAACTCGGTGGCGCCGGATAGGAAGAATCGGTAGGACCAAGTTTGGCTTAGGGTTTAGGTCATATGTGGAAGTGGGAAAGTAGCTGAGGATTTTGGAGCATATCATTAAGCACATGAAGCAAGAGGCTCATTAAGCAACACCTCATCCCTCCTTGATAGTATTGGCTTTTCCTATGGACTCAATGTGATCTTGGATCACTAAAATGTAAAATGAAGAGTCTTGAGCTTTAAGCTTTAGCCAATCCTTTGTCCTTAGCATCTTGAAGGAGTTCCCACAACCTTTAGTCCATGTCACTCCATTGTTGAACTTATCTAAAACATGCTAGATAGAAATTTTAGTCCAACAAGAGATATGTTGTCATCAATTATCAAAACCACCTAGGGAGCACTTGTGCTTTCAAGAGGGAAGAAGGGGAACTTTAAGAAGAACGGCAAGCAAGTTGCTGCTCAAGTGAAGAAGCCCAAGTCTGGACCTAAGCCTGGGACTGAGTGCTTCTACTACAAAGGGAGTGCTCACTGGAAGCGGAACTGCCCCAATTATTTGGCGGATAAGAAGGATGGCAAGGTGAACAAAGGTATATGTGATATACATGTTATTGATGTGTACCTTACTAATGCTCATAGTAGCACCTGGGTATTTGATACTGGTTCTGTTGCTAATATTTGCAACTCAAAATAGGGGCTACGGATTAAGCGAAGATTGGCTAAGGACAAGGTGACGATGTGCGTGGGAAATGGTTCCAAAGTCGATGTGATCGAGGTCGGCACGCTACCTCTACATCTACTTCGGGATTAATTTTAGACCTGAATAATTGTTATTTGGTGCCACCTTTGAGCATGAACATTATATCTGGATCTTGTTTGATGCGAGACGGTTGTTCATTTAAATCTGAGAATAATGGTTGTTCTATTTATATGAGTAATATCTTTTATGGTCATGCACCCTTGAAGAGTGGTCTATTTTTCATGAATATCGATAGTAGTGATACACATATTCATAATATTGAAGCTAAAAGATGCAGAGTTGATAATGATAGTGCAACTTATTTGTGGCACTGCCGTTTAGGTCATATTGGTGTAAAGCGCATGAACAAACTCCATTCTGATGGACTTTTGGAATCACTTGATTATGAATCACTTGGTACTTGCGAACCATGCCTCATGGGCAAGATGACTAAAACGCCGTTCTCCGGAACTATGGAGTGAGCAACAGATTTGTTGGAAATCATACATACTGATGTATGTGGTCCGATGAATGTTGAGGCTCGCGGCGGGTATCATTATTTTCTCACCTTCACAGATGATTTGAGCAGATATGGGTATATCTACTTGATGAAACATAAGTCTGAAACATTTGAAAAGTCCAAACAATTTCAGAGTGAAGTGGAAAATCATCTTAACAAGAAAATAAAGTTTCTACGATCTGATCGTGGAGGAGAATATTTGAGTTACAAGTTTGGTCTCGTTTGAAACAATGCGGAATAGTTTCGCAACTCACGCCATCCAGAACACCACAACGTAATGGTGTGTCCGAACATCATAATCATACTTTACTAGATATGGTACGATCTATGATGTCTCTTACTGATTTACCGCTATAGTTTTGGGGTTATGCTTTAGAGACGGATGTATTCACATTAAATAGGGCACCATCTAAATCCATTGAGACGACGCATTATCGCGGTGTACGGATGTCGCTTGACAAAAGAATTTCAACAAGAAATAATAGTAGATAAGTGTTATATAAATCCACGTGTTGTATTTAAATAGTACGTCGATGCGTGTGAGTATATGTAATGTGGTAAAAAGGAAATATGACTATGGAACCTGCTGGGACCAGGAGGGGAGAAGCTGTGTGCAGATTCGGGGTATAGTCGGATGGTCATCGCGGGGAATATCTAAGGATTCCCTTGTGCGTTCGAGCTGCTTCTATATCACCAGTCCTGGTCTACGGAAAGTTGAACCTGCAAACAAAATGTAAGAAATGCTTGTGTGTCGCAGAGCGGTTGACCCGCGGTATGTGGCATGTCCTGGCCTTCGCCGGAGTGTTTAATTGAGCTCTCGACGAGTCGGGCTATCCTGGCGCGAAGTAGCTCGAAGTCCTTTGGCTGTGTCCGGGAGTCGGGCCGTCGACTCGAGATTCGGTTGGAAGGTGCCACTTGTAGCTTCTGCTGTTAAAGCAGCGGTATACTCCTTGGTGCCGAGGGAAAGTTTGGCCTTGCCATTAACCATGATGACGCCGCGCGGACCGGGCATCTTGAGCTTATGGTAGGCATAATGTGGTACCGTGTTGAATCGAGCGAACGCGGTTCGTCCGAGCAGTGCCTGATAATCACTACAAAAGGCGACGATGTCAAAGATTAACTCTTCGGCACGGTAGTTGTCTGGTGATCCGAAGACTACCTCAAGGGAGATGGAGCCTGTACAGCTGGCCTCCGCACCCGGTATAATACCTATGAAGGTGGTTTTAGTGGGCTTGATCACCGAACAATCGATGCCCATCTTGCGCACTATGTCCTGGTAAAGCAGGTTTAGGCTGCTACCTCCATCCATAAGGACTTGTGTGAGGTGGAACCTGTCAATTATTGGGTCGAGGACTAGTGCGGCTGGACTGCCCTGATTGGTGTTAACCGGACGATCCGTGCGGTTGAAGGTGATCGGCCCTAGTTTATATTGTGGGACAACTGGTTCCGTTAAGTCGACATCCCTAAGGGTGTGTGTCCGGTCCGGGTTGGGAGTGTAGGTGCCGTTTACCACATTCACCGTTTGGATTTTTGGGGGAAATTTCTTTTGCCCTCCTGTACTTGGTGATCTGGGCTCCTCATCGCCATTGTCGCTTTGACACCCCTTATCTTTGTTTTTGGCACCTGACCTGCCGGCTTGTTTGAAGACCCAGCATTCTCTGTTGGTATGATTGGCTGGTGTTCCTGGGGTGTCATGAATTTGGCATGGGCGATCGAGTATGCCATCCAGACTGGACGAACCCGAATTGTCATTTTTGAGTGGCCCATTCCGCTGACTGGGCTTAGAGCCCCTAAATCTAGCATTGACTGTCGTATCTTCGACGTTTTCACCCTTTTTGCGGCGCTTGTGTTTGTTGCGTCGGGGTTTGCCATTGCTATCTCTGGCTTATGATGTGCCAGGGTTGCTTGTTGTGTTGTTGCTACGGGCCAACCAGCTATCTTCACCCACGCAAAAGCGGGTCATGAGTGTTGTGAGGGCTGCCATGGATTTTGGCTTTTCTTGGCCAAGATGTCGGGCGAGCCACTCGTCACGGATGTTATGTTTAAAGGCCGCTAGGGCGTCGACATCCGGACAGTCGACAATTTGGTTCTTCTTAGTTAGGAACTGAGTCTAGAATTTCCTGGCTGACTCTCTGGGCTGTTGTGCTATGTGGCTTAAATCGTCAGCATCCGGTGGTCGCACATAAGTGCCCTGGAAGTTGTCCAGGAATGCGTCTGCCAGGTTCTCCCAACTTTCGATGGAGTTTGCCGGCAAGCTATTCAGCCAATGCCGAGCCGGCCCCTTGAGTTTTAGCGGGAGATACTTGATGGCGTGTAGATCATCCCCGCGGGCCATGTGAATGTGGAGGAAGAAATCCTCTATCCATACCGTGGGGTCTGTAGTGCCGTCATATGATTGAATGTTCACGGGTTTAAACCCTTCTGGGAATTCATGATCCATTACTTCATCAGTGAAGCATAGGGGGTGTGCGGCGCCTCTGTGTCAGGCTATATCATGACGCAGTTCATACGAGTCTTGCCTGCTGTTTTCGGCCCGACCAGATTTGCTTTTAGTGTATCCAGCGTGACGGTTGTCGTCACGCATTGGTGCGCGCCCCCGTGATCCATGGACCAATCTTTTATTTCCTGATTTGTTTTCCAATACTTCTCGCAGGTCCTGCGTGTTACCCTGGTCCTTGGTATTTTTGTTTACCTGGCGACGGGGTGCGGGCTGGACTTCGGCCTGATATGCCGCTTTGTCTCGACCACGAGGTGGTCGGTCAGCCGCATCATACGCTGGGAGTGTAGGCTCTAATGCTTCCTCCTCAAGTTGGGGTAGCAACCTGCGTTTTGGGTAACTTTTGGTTGGGCGCTCGAGTTCGTATTCCTCGGCTGGCAGGATCTCAGTCCATCTATCCGCTAGCAGATCTTGGTCAGCTTGATGTTGCTGCTGCTTTTTATTCAGGCTTTTTGCTGTGGCTATAAGCCGGCGCTTGAAGCGCTCCTGCTCGACGGGATCCTCAGGCATGATAAATTCTTTGTCGCCGAGGCTGACCTCGTCATCGGAGAGGGGCATGTAATTGTCATCCTCTGATTCTTCATTTGTCACCTGTTCCTTAGGGCTAGCTTGCCCATCCTCCTGCTCGAAACCTGGCTGGAGGGGATTGTCTTCGTCTTCGGCACTATCGACAGCATTATGTCTCTTGTGCCGGTATCGGAGCTTTTGCTATGGCAGGGCTTAGAGCGGCGCCGATGACGCTGGTGCTTAAATTGCTTCTCAGGGGGATTATCCTCCATTGCCTTATTGTCATTGCTTTCTTTGGGGGTGTCCACCATGTATATATCATATGATGAGGTGGTTGTCCAGCGCCCTGTGGGCGGTGGTTCCTGTTATTCTCCTACATCATCGTCCATACCATCGATGTCTTCGGAGTCGAAATCGAGCATGTCGGTTAATTCGTCGATAGTGGCTATTAAGTGGGTGGTGGGTGGGGAACGAATTTCTTTGTTATCCGCTTCCCACTCAAGCCGGACATAGTTCGGCCAAGGGTCTCCTGACAAGGAGAGAGACCTCAATGAATTTAGCACTTCGCCCAAGGGCGAGTGTTGAAAGATATCCGCAGAGGTAAACTCCATGATCGGTGCCCAATCAGATTAGATAGGCATGGACGCAGGCGGTTCAGAGCCTGTCGCCGGGGGTGAATCCAAGGGTCCGACAACATAGGTCTCATAAGGGGTGAAGTCAGTATTCGGCTCTATCGCCGCTGAGTGTGCGACCTCCGTGGCGGGGTCCATCCACCCATCCTCGGACGACACGATCTGCTCCGGATCAAGGGCCGGAGTAGCCACAGGTGTGATCTCCCGTACACCGTCCGGCGGCAGAGTCATGCTCGTCATGACTGTGCGGCACACCTGACATGGGCTCGAATCCGTCGAAGATCGAGTCTCCGCGGATGTCGGCAGTATAGTTCAAACCTCCAAACCTGACCTGATGGACAGGGGCGTAGCTCTTGATCTGCTCCAGATGGCCAAGCAAGTCGGCCCGCAGTGCGAAGCCACCGAATACGAAGACCTGTCCGGGGAGAAAAACCTCACCCTGGATCGCATCGTTGCCGATGGTCGAAGAAGCCATCAAGCCTTATGGTGACGACACAGTGGAACTCTCAATGAAAGCACCAATGTCGGTGTCAAAACCGGCGGATCTCGGGTAGGGGGTCCCGAACTGTGCGTCTAAGGCGGATGGTAACAGGAGGCGAGGGACACAATGTTTACCCAGGTTCGGGCCCTCTCGATGGACGTAATACCCTACTTCCTGCTTGATTGATCTTGATGATATGAGTATTACAAGAGTTGGTCTACCACGAGATCATAGAGGCTAAACCCTAGAAGCAAGCCTATGATTTTGATTGTTGTTTTTGTCCTATGGACTAAACCCTCCAGTTTATATAGACACCGGAGGGGGCTAAGGTTACACAGAGTCGGTTACAAGGGAGGAGATCTACATATCCGAATTACCAAGCTTGCCTTCCACGCAAAGGAGAGTCCCACCCGGACACGGGACGAAGTCTTCAATCTTGTATCTTCATAGTCCAATAGTCCGGCCAAAGGATATAGTCCGGCAGTCTGAGGACCCCCTAATCCTGGACTCCCTCACCTATTGCCCTGTTTATTATCAAACCCTGGGAGTTACTTCTACGTTATGCTTATATTGCTATGCTATGCTCATAGACGTGGGTTGGTTTGAGAGATCCATGACAGTTGTGAGATTTCTAATTAACGGTTAACTTAAGGTGGCTACTTTAATACACAGCTGGGTGGAATGGTAGGGGCACCCTGGAGCACCCAGTGGTTTGGGTGGGCACCTGGAGAATCCAGTGCTTGCCCAAGGGGATCCCGGAGGACCCGTGTGATCACCCTATGGAATGCCACCCAGGCTCAAAGGGATCATAAGATTATTCATGCTAGAAACTTCCGTGTGCAGCCACAAGCTATTATGGGCTCTGGCATAGTTGAGTATGTTGCATGACCTCTTCCAGTGGTAGGCTAGTAGATGTAGGGGATGTAGGTTGGTACTGTCTACCCAGGGTTAGAGTTAATGCTTCTGAAAGACTGTGTCTCGGTCATCCGTTTCTCAAACACCTTTTAGTGCGAGAAATCCAACGGAGGAGATCGAGTCTTGTGGGGAAAAGTGCGCAAACATCTCCAGACTGTACAAACTAATCATGATTACTCGTGTCCCCGGTTATGGACATCTTGAGTATCTGGTTCTTGAATCATCATGTTGATCTCAACACTCTACTTAAATAAATTGGTCAGGTTGATGATTATTCTAATCGGGATTGAGTTGGAGGAACCTTCTCAATGTTTTCAACAAACTTTGTAGTTAAATAAAACATATTCCTTTGCTGTAGGGAAAATTTGGCTTCATGCAAAAGTAAACTTAGAGCTTTCCACCAGCCAAATATGCATATAGTGATAGCTATTATTCATCATTATCCTATGGTGTGAATTTGCCAGTACATTCAATGTACTGAACTACATGGCTGCAATGTCTCATGTTGCAGGAATCTTACGACGAGTAAGTGATACATTAGCGTTACAATTTCTACACTCAACTTTGTCGTTGGTGTTGATGGGAATCCACAATCTTGTTATTACTTCCACTATATGGATTGAGGTAATAGTATTTACGTTATTCATACATGTGATTTACCTCTGTTGTAAATCCTCGAGTACTGTGTGGGTCAGCATACCGATCCAGGGATGACACTTAAGCACAGAGATTTGACCGTTTGAGGTTGGGTCGCTACATCATATCACTTATATTTATTACATGTGATGTTTATCTTTTATGCATCTTATTTTTCTTAGATCGACGGTAGCATTATAAGATGATCTCTCATTAAATTTCAAGTTATAAGTGTTCTCCCTAAGTATGCACCGTTGCGAAAGTTTGTTGTGCCGAGACACCACGTGATGATCGGGTGTGATAAGCTCTACGTTCACATACAACGGGTGCAAGCCAGTTTTGCACATGCAGAATACTCGGGTTAAACTTGACGAGCCTAGCATATGCAGATATGACCTCGGAACACTGAGACCAAAAGGTCGAGCGTGAATCAGATAGTAGATATGATCAACATAGTGATGTTCACCATTGAAAACTACTCCATCTCACGTGATGATCGGACATGGTTTAGTTGATATGGATCACGTGGTCACTTAGATGATTAGAGGGATGTCTGTCTAAGTGGGAGTTCTTAATTAATATGATTAATTGAACTTTAATTTATCATGAACTTAGTACTTGATAGTATTTTACATGTCTATGTTGTTGTAGATAGATGGCCCGTGTTGTTGTTCCATTGAATTTTAATGCGTTCCTTGAGAAAGCAAAGTTGAAACATGATGGTAGCAATTACACGGACTGGGTCCGTAACTTGAGGATTATCCTCATTGTTGCACAGGAGAATTACGTCCTAGAAGCACCGCTAGGTGCCAAATCCGCTGCAGGAGCAACGCCAGATGTTATAAACGTCTGGCAGAGCAAAGCTGATGACTACTCGATAGTTCAGTGTGCCATGCTTTACGGCTTAGAACCGGGACTTCAACGATGTTTTGAACGTCATGGAGCATATGAGATGTTCCAGGAGTTGAAGTTAATATTTCAAGAAAATGCCCGGATTGAGAGATATGAAGTCTCCAATAAGTTCTATGGCTGCAAGATGGAGGAGAATAGTTCTGTCAGTGAGCATATACTCAAAATGTCTGGGTATAACAATCACTTGATTCAATTGGGAGTTAATCTTCCGGATGATACTGTCATTGATAGAATTCTTCAATCACTGCCACCAAGCTACAAGAGCTTCGTGATGAACTATAATATGCAAGGGATGTATAAGACAATTCCCGAGGTCTTCGCGATGCTAAAGGCTGCGGAGGTAGAAATCAAGAAGGAGCATCAAGTGTTGATGGTCAACAAGACCACCAATTTCAAGAAAAAAGGGTAGAGGGAAGAAGGGGAACTTTAAGAAGAACGGCAAGCAAGTTGCTGCTCAAGTGAAGAAGCCCAAGTCTGGACCTAAGCCTGGGACTGAGTGCTTCTACTGCAAAGGGACTGCTCACTGGAAGCGGAACTGCCCCAATTATTTGGCGGATAAGAAGGATGGCAAGGTGAACAAAGGTATATGTGATATACATGTTATTGATGTGTACCTTACTAATGCTCATAGTAGCACCTGGGTATTTGATACTGGTTCTGTTGCTAATATTTGCAACTCAAAATAGGGGCTACGGATTAAGCGAAGATTGGCTAAGGATGAGGTGACGATGCACGTGGGAATTGGTTCCAAAGTTGGTGTGATCGCGGTCGGCACGCTACCTCTACATCTACTTCGGGATTAATTTTAGACCTGAATAATTGTTATTTGGTGCCAGCGTTGAGCATGAACATTATGTCTGGATCTTGTTTGATGCGAGACGGTTATTCATTTAAATCTGAGAATAATGGTTGTTCTATTTATATGAGTAATATCTTTTATGGTCATGCACCCTTGAAGAGTGGTCTATTTTTCATGAATATCGATAGTAGTGATACACATATTCATAATATTGAAGCTAAAAGATGCAGAGTTGATAATGATAGTGCAACTTATTTGTGGCACTGCCGTTTAGGTCATATTGGTGTAAAGCGCATGAACAAACTCCATTCTGATGGACTTTTGGAATCACTTGATTATGAATCACTTGGTACTTGCGAACCATGCCTCATGGGCAAGATGACTAAAACACCGTTCTCCGGAACTATGGAGCGAGCAACAGATTTGTTGGAAATCATACATACTGATGTATGTGGTCCGATGAATGTTGAGGCTCGCGGCGGGTATCATTATTTTCTCACCTTCATAGATGATTTGAGCAGATATGGGTATATCTACTTGATGAAACATAAGTCTAAAACATTTGAAAAGTCCAAAGAATTTCAGAGTGAAGTGGAAAATAATCTTAACAAGAAAATAAAGTTTCTACGATCTGATCGTGGAGGAGAATATTTGAGTTACGAGTTTGGTCTCGTTTGAAACAATGCGGAATAGTTTCGCAACTCACGCCACCCAGAACACCACAACGTAATGGTGTGTCCGAACGTCGTAATCATACTTTACTAGATATGGTATGATCTATGATGTCTCTTACTGATTTACCGCTATAGTTTTGGGGTTATGCTTTAGAGACGGTTGTATTCACATTAAATAGGGCACCATCTAAATCTGTTGACATGACGCATTATGAACTGTGGTTTGGCAAGAAACCAAACTTGTCGTTTCTTAAAGTTTGGGGCTACGATGCTTATGTGAAAAAGCTTCAACCTGATAAGCTCGAACCCAAATAGGAGAAATGTGTCTTCATAGGATACCTAAAGGAGACTGTTGGGTACACCTTCTATCACAGATACAAAGGCAAGACATTCGTTACTAAGAATGGATCCTTTCTAGAGAAGGAGTTTCTCTCGAAAGAAGTGAGTGGGAGGAAAGTAGAACTTGATGAGGTAACTGTACCTGCTCCCTTATTCGAAAGCAGTTCATCACATAAATTTGTTCCTGTGACTCCTACACCAAATTAGTGAGGAAGCTAATGATGAAGATCATGTAACTTCAGATCAAGTTACTATCGAACCTCGTAGGTCAACCAGAGTAAGACCCGCACCCAACTGGTACGGTAATCCTGTTCTGGAGGTCATGTTACTTGACCATGACGAACCTACGAACTAGGAGGAAGCGATGATGAGCCCAGATTCCGCAAAATGGCTTGAGGCCATGAAATCTGAGATCGGATCCATGTATGAGAACAAAGTGTGGACTTTGGTTGACTTGCCCGATGATCGGCAAGCCATCGAGAATAAATGGATCTTCAAGAAGAAGACTGACACTGACGGTAATGTTACTGTCTACAAAGCTCGACTTGTTGCGAAAGGTTTTTGACAAGTTCAAGGAGTTGACTACGATGAGACCTTCTCATGCGTAGCGATGCTTAAGTCCGTCCGAATCATGTTAGCAATTACCGCATTTTATGATTATGAAATTTGGCAAATGGATGTAAAGACTGCATTCCTAAATGGATTTCTGGAAGAAGAGTTGTATATGATGCAACCTGAAGGTTTTATCGATCCAAAGGGTGCTAACAAAGTGTGCAAACTCCAGCGATCCATCTATGGACTGGTGCAAGCATCTCGAAGTTGGAATAAACATTTTGATGGTGTGATCAAAGCATATGGTTTTATACAGACTTTTGGAGAAGATTGTATTTACAAGAACGTGAGTGGGAGCTCTCTAGCATTTCTAATATTATATGTGGATGACATATTGCTGATTGGAAATGATATAGAATTTCTGGATAGCATAAAAGGATACTTGAATAAGAGTTTTTCAAAGAAAGACCTCGGTGAAGCTGCTTATATATTGGGCATCAAGATCTATAGAGATAGATCAAGACACTTAATTGGGCTTTCACAAAGCACATACCTTGGTAAAGTTTTGAAGAAGTTCAAAATGGATCAAGCAAAGAAAGGGTTCTTGCCTGTGTTACAAGATGAGAAATTGAGTCAGGCTCAATGCCCAACCACTGCAGAAGATAGAGAGAAAATGAAAGATGTTCCCTATGCTTCAGCCATAGGCTCTATCATGTATGCAATGTTGTGTACCAGACCTGATGTGTGCCTTGATATTAGTTTAGCAGGGAGGTACCAAAGTAATCCAGGAGTGGATCACTGGACAATGGTCAAGAACATCCTGAAATAGTTGAAAAGGACTAAGGATATGTTTCTCGTTTATGGAGGTGACAAAGAGCTCATTGTAAATGGTTACTTCGATGCAAGCTTTGACACTGATCCGGATGACTCTAAGTCACAAACCGGATACGTGTTTTTATTAACGGTGGAGCTGTCAGTTGGTGTAGTTCTAAGCAAAGCGTTGTGGCGGGATCTATGTGTGAAGCGGAGTACATAGCTACTTCAGAAGCAGCAAATGAAGGAGTCTAGATGAAGGAGTTCATATCCGATCTAGGTGTTATACCTAGTGCATCGGGTCCAATGAAAATCTTTTGTGACAATATTGGTGTAATTGCCTTGGTAAAGGAATCCAGATTTCACAAAAGAACCAAGCACATCAAGAGATGCTTCAATGCCATCCACGATCAAGTCAAGGAGGGAGACATAGAGATTTTCAAGATACATACGGATCTCGATGTTGTAGACCCGTTTACTAAGCCTCTCTCACGAGCAGAACATGATCAGCACCAAGACTCCATGAGTGTTAGAATCATTACTGTGTAATCTGGATTATTGACTCTAGTGCAAGTGGGAGACTGAAGGAAATATGCCCTAGAGGCAATAATAAAGTTGTTATTTATATTTCCTTATATCATGATAAATGTTTATTATTCATGCTAGAATTGTACTAACCATAAACTTAGTACATGTGTGAATACATAGACAAACAGAGTGTCACTAGTTTGCCTCTACTTGACTAGCTCGTTGAATCAATGATGGTTATGTTTCCTAACCATAGACATGAGTTGTCATTTGATTAACGGGATCACATCATTAGAGAATGATGTGATTGACTTGACACATCCGTTAGCTTAGCACGATGATCATTTAGTTTGTTGCTATTGCTTTCTTCATGACTTATACATGTTCCTATGACTATGAGATTATGCAACTCCCGAGTACCGAAGGAACACTTTGTGTGCTACCAAATGTCACAATGTAACTGGGGGATTATAAAGGTGCTCTAAAGGTGTCTCCGATGGTGCTTGTTGAGTTGGCATAGATCGAGATTAGGATTGTCACTCCGATTGTCGGAGAGGTATCTTTGGGCCCTCTCGGTAATACACATCACTATAAGCCTTGCAAGCATTGTGACTAATGAGTTAGTTGCGGGATGATGCATTATGGAACGAGTAAAGGGACTTGCCGATAACGAGATTGAACTAGGTATGAGGATACCAACGATCGAATCTCGGACAAGTAACATACCGCTGACAAAGGGAACAACGTATGTTGTTATGCGGTTTGACCGATAAAGATCTTCGTAGAATATGTAGGAGCCAATATGAGCATCCAGGTTCCGCTATTGGTTATTTACCGGAGACGAGTCGCGGTTATGTCTACATAGTTCTCGAACTCGTAGGGTCCGCACGCTCAACGTTCGGTGACGATCGGTATTATGAGTTTATGTGTTTTGATGTACCGAAGGTAGTTTGGAGTCCTGGATATGATCACGGACATGACGAGAAGTCTCGAAATGGTCGAGACATAAAGATCGATGTATTGGATGGCTATGTTTGGACTTCGGAAGGGTTTCGGGCAAGTTCTGACAAATACCGGAGTACCGGGGGGTTACTGGAACCCCCTCGGGAGTATAATGCGCCTATTGGGCCTTAGTTGAGAAGAGGAGGGGTGGCTAGGGCAGGCCGCACGCCCCCTCTCCCTCTAGTCGGAATTGGACAAGGAGGGGGCGGCGCCCCCCTTTCCTTCCCCCTCTCTCCTCGTTCCCTCTCTCCTTGTTCCCTCTCTCCTACTCCTACTCTTGGAAGGGTTGGAGTCCTACTCCCGGTGGGAGTAGGACTCCCCTTGGGCGCGCCTAGGAGGGCCGGCCTCTCCCCCTCCTCCACTCCTTTATATACGGGGGAGGGGGCACCCCATAGACACACAAGTTGATCAGTTGATCTTTTAGCCGTGTGCGGTGCCCCCCTCCACCATAATCCACCTCGGTCATATCATAGCGGTGCTTAGGCAAAGCCCTGCGTTGGTAGCATCATCATCACCGTCATCATGTCGTCGTGCTGACGGAACTCTCCTTCAAAGCTCTGTTGGATCGGAGTTCGTGGGACGTCACCGAGCTGAACGTGTGCTGAACTCGGAGGTGTTGTACGTTCGGTACTTGGATCGGTCGGATCGTGAAGACGTACGACTACATCAACCGTGTTCTCATGACGCTTCTGCTTACGGTCTACGAGGGTACATGGACGACTCTCTCCCCTCTCGTTGCTATGCATCACCATGATATTGCCTGTGCGTAGGAATTTTTTTGAAATTACTGCGTTCCCCAACACAAGGCGCTTCCATTGTGGAAGAACACTGTATCCTTATGGGTACGGTGATTGAAAAGGTTCAGACCGTCAAGAGCGGACTGACTAAAGCCTGTAGCAGTCTGCTGACAGGTTTTGAGGTAAGCGGCATAACAGGGGAAATCCCATATAGACAGTAGCCCTGAGGCACTGTCCGGTGTTCGGAAAGAAAAGTCGGACAGAGGATCAATTAAATTTCGCAGGAAACTAACTAAAATGTGTCTGATGTGAATAAGCAGGCGTCGTTGCTGGCCGTGACCTCACACACTGCCGAAGTCTCTAGACTAAAGCAGAGGCTGGAGCGGGCCGAGGAGGAGCTCGGCCAAGCGAGGAAGCAGCTGGAAGACCAGCAAGGTATGTAATGACTCGCTATATATTCAGAAAGAATAAATGATGTATATTGACCGTAGTGTCATAATATGTGTAGGAGTGACGACCGAGGTCGAGGCCCTTAAAAAGGCCCTGGCCGTGGCCGAGGGGAGAGCTGTCAAGGAGCATGCCACTCGTAAGAAGCTTAAGGCCAGGCTGAACGAGGTCCAGCAAGAGCTCCAGGACGCTGTGAAGAAGTATGAGACCTTGGAGGGCGATGTTTCGGCTCGAGAGACCGAACTCGCAAAGGCTCGTCAAAGCGCGTAAGCGGCCCGGGTTGAAGCCCAGGGTGCCCTCCAGGAGATCCAGGAGGCCAAGAAGATCGCAGCGGGTAAGGCGTATAGTATGCAAAGCAAGTATGTGAAGAAGAAGTATTTCTTACTAACCCAGATTCGGAGTTCTCTAGGGGCGTTTGCAGATCTGCCGCGCAGTGTGTCCGACGCTGCGGAGTTCTTTCGAGCTGAAGAAGGGAGCTCAACGGAGAAGCTATTCTGGTCGCAATACCTTGCGCCAGAGCATCCAGTGCCCTTCATCGATCAGCTAAAACAACTGGTCGAGCTGCATAGGGTGGCCGAACTGGCCATGAAGGATTTGATAATCCGTCTGTGGCCTGCCGAACCTATGCCCGGCAGCTACTTCGGGCTCGTGAAGCGGCTGGTGAACGCCTGTCCTCGGCTGGACGTCGTCAAGTGATCGACCTGCATTGAAGGTGCGTGCATGGCCTTCGCTCGCGTCAAGGTGTGGTGGGCGAAGATGGACGTCGTCAAGCTGACGACCGAGGGGCCGCCAAAGGACAAGGAGCACCGCACGCCCGAGCAGTATTTTGCAGATGTCCTAGAGGGGTCTCGCATTGTGGCGACGCAATGTGTGCAAGACATTATTTTTGAATGAATACGTTCATGTTGACTTCGCCTTGTATGATGAAACAAAATCGTTATGTAATATAATGTTTTGTTATTTAAAGAATTTCTCCTCCTGTGCGGCTGTGTTATGTGAAATCTGAGAGTTGGCCAGTCATCGGCTTCTGCCCCCACGTAGGAAATACGGGGGTGTTCGGGATGTAATCGAAACACTCTCGATCCAATTGCTTGGTCCTTGAAGGAGGTGTTTAGCGCAACGAACCAGGCAATCGGACTATGCGGCTTTAGCATGCTCACTTAGCCATAGGAGTTTGACAATAGGAATATAGGCGCAGCCCCTAGTATCCGAACTAGGGTGCTGTGAACAATTGATCGGGTAAGTACCAATCCCTCGCGTAATGTGGAAAAATCTCTAAGGATTTGAGACCTTCGAAGAGTTGACCGGCTCTGGCCGCATCATGACAGACAGTTTCCGGCTTTCTCTACTGAGGTGCTCATCCGGGTAAACCAGGGCACAATCGCAGTAGTTCTCCCTTTACTACCCTAGCCGATACAGCGGAACATAAGGTAGTAAGCACAGGAGCCGGGCAACCCAACTATTGACCAAAGACATGATTCGGAGCCAATGCATATAGTGCTAAATTCGGGGTGCCGAACTATACTGTAGAAGTGTTCTGAGTTTTGTTTCCATGTTGTGGTGTGCTATGAAGCCCCTGGCAAATTGAAACGTACCAGAGTGTACGGGTGCTATTTGATAAAGTTATCAAAAGAGAAAAAGAAGAAATGGTTGTAAGCTAGAGTCGTAAAATTTGGGCCACGAACTATTTCCATTATAATTTCACTGGTGCATTGAAGCGCATTTATACAAGTAGTGCAAGAAGCAGAAGGCTATGTACTACGCCTTAACCAAGGAAGAGCTGTGTGTGGGTCCAGAAAATAGGTAAAGGGGTCGTTACAAAACCACCTAAAAGTTCCCCGGTACGTCCATGCTTCTTGTCGTCTTGGTGTTTTTATCCTTCGAAAAGAATCGATGGTCGAGCCGTCAGGAAAGGCCTGTGAAAAAGAAACCTGAAAAAAGCGGAAAAAAGGAAACAGTGAAAGTATGTGTGTCCAGGGCGGTCGAGCCGTATTGTGGATCACAAGCTGGTTATGCCTCCATCCGTGCCCATGGTATTTTTAGTGCGTAGTTATGTACGCGAGGTACAATTGTCGCCACTTGGCCGGGACTGGGACGGAGGCTGAATTGCTAGTCGAGCTCTTGACGAGCCGAGCTGTCCTGCTGCAGAATGGTCCGGACTCTCTTGACAGTGTCCGGGGGATCGGCCGTCGAATTAAGGTTCTGCTTAAAAAGGCCGCTCTATACCTCTGCCGCTAAGGCAGCGGTGTGCTCCTCGGTGCGGAGGGAGCGTTCCGTGTTTCCATTAACTGTTATGATGCCTCGTGGTCCAGGCATCTTGAGCTTATGATAAGCATAGTGTGACACCGCATTGAATCGAGCAAATGCGGTTCGTCCGAGCAGTGCATGGTAGCCACTGTGAAAGGGGGCGATATCGAAGATTAACTCCTCGCTTCGGAAGTTGTCCGGAGATCCGAAGACAACCTCAAGTGTGATTGAGCCCATACAGCGGGCCTCTACACCTGGTATGACTCCTTTAAAGGTAGTCTTTGTGGGCTTGATTCGTGATGGACTGATGCCCATTTTGCGCACTGTATCCTGATAGAGTAAGTTGAGGCTGCTGCCACCGTCCATCAGGACTCGCGTCAGGTGGAACCCATCAATTATTGGGTCCAAGACCAGTGCGGCTGAACCGCCATGACGGATACTGGTCGGATGATCCCGGCGATCGAAAGTGATCGGGCATGACAACCATGGATTAAATTTTGGGGCGACTGGCTCTATCGCGTAGACGTCCCTGAGCGCGCGCTTGCGCTCCTTCTTGGAGATGTGGGTGCATATATCATGTTCATCGTTTTGACCTGGGGGGACTTCTTCTGTCCCCCTGTGTTCGGTGGCCGGGACTCCTCGTCGTCGTCTTTGCTTTGCGATCTCTTCTCCTTGCTTTCAGCAGTTAACTTGCCAGCCTATTTAAAAACCCAACAATCTATGTTTGTATGATTGGGTGGTTTGTCTAGGGTGCCGTGAATTTGGCATAGACGATCAAGTATGCGGTCCAAGCTAGATGAGCCCGAATTGTTCTTTTTGAATGGCTTCTTCCGCTAATCGGACATAGAGCCACTGAATCCGGCGTTGATTGTGGTGTCATCAGTGTTATCACCATTGCTTCAGCGTTTGTGCCTACTGCGTCGGAGCTTGCTGCTGCTATTTTTGGCCTCGGAAGTGCCCGTTTCATTTGCTGTATTTGTGCTACGGGCCAGCCAACTATCCTCACCCGCACAAAAGTGGGTCATGAGTGTCGTGAGGGCTGCCATGGACTTCGGCTTTTCCTGACCGAGGTGGCGGGCGAGCCATTCGTCACGGATGCTATGTTTAAAGGCCGCTAGGGCTTCGGCATCCGGACAGTCGATGATCTGGTTCTTTTTAGTTAGGAACCTAGTCAAGAATTTCCTGGCTGACTCCCCAGGCTATTGAACTATGTGACTTAAGTCATCAGCATCTGGTGGCCGGACATATGTACCTTGGAAGTTGTTAAGGAAGGCTTCTTCCAAGTCCTCCCAGCTGCTAATAGAATTTGCAGGCAGACTGTTTAACCAGTGCCGAGCTAGCCCTTTCAGTTTTAATGGGAGGTATTTGATGGCGTGGAGGTCATCTCCACAAGCCATGTGAATGTGGATAATAAAGTCCTCGATCCACACCACGGGGTCAATTGTTCCATCGTATGATTCAATGTTTACGGGTTTAAAGTTTAAACCCTTCTGGGAATTTGTGATCCATTACTTCGTTAGTGAAGCAAAGAGGGTGTGCGACGCCTCTACATCGGGCCGCATCGCGACGTAGCTCCGATGGAGTCCGTCTGCGGCGTTCGGCCTATGCATGACTAGGTTTGTCGCATCCGAATAGATAGCCGTCGACACGTGTCGAGGCACGTCCTCGCGATCCGTAGATCGATCTGGTATGTCCTGCTCTATTGTTCAGGTCCTGCCGAAGGTCATATGTGTGACCACAAGCTATTTGATCTTTGCCTTCATAATGAGGCGGGGTGGGCTGGTATTCGGCTTGAGTTGCCGCTTTATCCCGACCACGTGGTGGTCGGTCAGCCCCATTGCATGATGATGGTATGGGCTCCAGCGCCTCATCATCAAACCGAGGTAGCAATTTGCACTTCGGGTAACTTTTGGCTGGGCGCTTAAGGCCGTATTCTTCGGCTGCCAGGACATCAGTCCATCTATCATTTAGCATATCTTGATCAGCTTGAAGCTGCTGCTGCTTCTTTTTCAGGCTCCTTGTAGTGGCTATTAGTTGACGCTTAAAGCGCTCCTGCTCAAGAGGTTCCTCGGGCACGATAAAATCCTCGTTGCCGAGGCTCACCTCATCCTTGGAGAGCGGAAGATAATTGATGTCCTTCGAGTCTTCGTTTATGGCCTATTCATCGGGGCTAACTTGCCCATCTTCCCGTTCTTCTTGTTTGGAAGTTGCTTCAACGGGGTCTTCATTATCTTCAGAACCGTCCGGAGTGTTATCTTCTCCTGTGTCGGTATTGCTATCTTTTGCACGACATGACTTAGAGCGGCGCTGCTAACGTCGGCACTTGGGCCGTGTCCCAGGAGGTTTATTGATAACCCACAAGTATAGGGGATCACAACAGCTTTCGAGGGTAGAGTATTCAACCCAAATTTATTGATTCGACACAAGGGAAGCCAAAGAATATTCTCAGGTATTAGCAGCTGAGTTGTCAATTCAACCACACCTAGAAACTTAGTATCTGCAGCAAAGTGTTTAGTAGCAAAGTAATATGATAGTGGTGGTAGCGGCAACAAAAGTAAGGATAGCAAAGTAATGTTTTTGGTATTTTGTAGTGATTGTAACAGTAGCAACGGAAAAGTAAATAAGTGTAAACCAGAATATGGAAAACTCGTAGGCACCAGATCAGTGATGGATAATTATGCCGGCTGCGGTTCATCATGTAACAGTCATAACATAGGGTGACACAAAACTAGCTCCAGTTCGTCAATGTAATGTAGGCTGTATTCCGTATATAGTCATACGTGCTTATGGAAAAGAACTTGCATGACATCTTTTGTCCTACCCTCCCGTGGCAGCGGGGTCCTATTGGAAACTAAGGGATATTAAGGCCTCCTTTTAATAGAGAACCGGAACAAAGCATTAGCACATAGTGAATACATGAACTCCTCAAACTATGGTCATCACCGGGAGTGGTCCCGATTATGGTCACTTCGGGGTTGCCGGATCATAACACATAGTAGGTGACTATAGACTTGCAAGATAGGATCTAGAACTCTCATATATTGATGAAAACATAATAGGTTCAGATCTTAAATCATGGCACTCGGGCCCTAGTGACAAGCATTAAGCATAGCAAAGTCATAGCAACATCAATCTCAGAACATAATGGATATTAGGGATCAAACCCTAACAAAACTAACTCGATTACATGATAAATCTAATCCAACCCATCACCGTCCAGCAAGCCTACGATGCAATTACTCTCGCATGGCGGTGAGCATCATGAAATTGGTGATGGAGGATGGTTGATGATGACGACGGCGACGAATCCCCCTCTTCGGAGCCCCGAACGGACTCCAGATCAGCCCTCCCAAGAGGTTTTAGGGCTTGGCGGAGGCTTCGTATCGTAAAACGCGATGATTTCTTCTCTCTGATTTTTTCTCTCCGAAAGCAAATATATAGAGTTGGAGTTGGCGTCAGAGAGTCAACAGGGGGCCCACAAGGTAGGGGGCGCGCCCTAGGGGGGGCGCCCCCACCCTCGTGGAAAGGGTGTGGGCCCCCTGGTCTTCATATTTGGCGAGGATTTTTTATTGTTTTTTCTAAGACCTCCCGTGGTGTTTCAGGTCATTCCGAGAATATTTGTTTTTTGCACATAAAACAACATCATGGTAATTCTGCTGAAAACAGCGTCAGTCCGGGTTAGTTCCATTCAAATCATACAAGTTAGAGTCCAAAACAAGGGCAAAAGTGTTTGGAAAAGTAGATACGACGGAGACGTATCAACTCCCCCAAGCTTAAACCCTTGCTTGTCCTCAAGCAATTCAGTTGACAAACTGAAAGAAAGAAAGAAAGAAAGAAAGAAAGAAAGAAAAACTTTTACAAACTCTGTTTGCTCTTGTTGTTGTAACTATGTCAAGCCAACATTCAAGTTTTCAGCATAAATCATAACTAACCACATTTGCAATAATTCTCAGGTCTCATCATTACTCATATCAATAGCATAATCAACTAGCAAGTAATAATAATAAATCTCGGATGACAACACTTTCTCAAAACAATCATAATATGATATAACAAGATGGTATCTCGCTAGCCCTTTCTGAGACCGCAAAACATAAATGCAGAGCACCCTTGAAGATCAAGGACTGACTAGACATTGTAATTCATGGTAAAAGAGATCCAATCATAGTCATACCCAATATAAATTAATAGTGATGAATGCAAATGACGGTTGTGCTCTCTATCTAGTGCTTTTTAATAAGAGGGTGATGACTCAGCATAAAAGTAAATGGATAGGCCCTTCGCAGAGGGAAGCAGGGATTTGTAGAGGTGCCAGAGCTCGGTTTTGAAACAGAGGTGAATAATATTTTGAGCGGTATACTTTCATTGTCAACATAACAACCAAGAGATGGTGATATCTTCCATGCTACACACATTATAGGCGATTCCCAAACAGAATGGTAAAGTTTATACTCCCCCTCCACCAACAAGCATCAATCCATGGCTTGCTCGAAACAACGAGTGCCTCCAACATACATCAGGTCCCAGGGGGAGTTTTGTTTGCAATTAATTTTGATTTAGTTTGCATAAAGCATGGGACTGGGCATCCCGGTGACCAGCCATTTTCTCGTGAGTGAGGAGCGGAGTCCACTCCTCTTAAGAATAACCCGCCTAACACGGAAGATAAGGACAGCCTTTGTTGATACATGAGCTATTCGAGCATACAAAACAGAATGTTTATTTGAAGGTTTAGAGTTTGGCACATACAAATTTGCTTGGAACGGCAGGTAGATACCGCATATAGGAAGGTATTGTGGACTCATCTGGAATAACTTTGGGGTATAAGGGATTGGATGCACAAGCAGTATTCCCGCTTAGTACAAGTGAAGGCTAGCAAAAGACTGGGAAGCGACCAACTAGAGAGCGACAACAGCCATGTACATGCATTAAAATTAATAAACATTGGGTGCAAGAATGAGTAGGATATAATCCAGCATGAACATAAATATCGTGAAGGCTATGTTGATTTTGTTTCAACTACATGCGTGAACATGTGCCAAGTCAAGTCACTTAAATCATTCAAAGGAGGATACCACCCCATCATACCACATCATAATCATCTCAATAGCATGTTGGTATACAAGGTAAACCATTATAACTCATAGCTAATCAAGCATGGCACAAGCAACTATGATCTCTAATTGTCATTGCAAACATGTTTATTCATAATAAGCTGAATCAAGAATGACAGGCTCATCATATTTACAAAAACAAAGGTTGAGTTCATACCAGCTTTTCTCATCTTAGTCAGTCCATCATATATCATCATAATTGCCTTTCACTTGCACGACCGAACAGTGTGAATAATAATAAGAGTGCACGTGCATTGGACTAAGCTGGAATCTGTGAGCATTCAATAAACAGGAGAAGACAAGACAATATGGGCTCTTGGTTAAATCAATCAATAATGCATATAAGAGCCACTTCAACAATTTAATTATGGTCTTCTCCTACTGACCCCCAAGAAAGGAAAAGAAATAAAAATATTTACACGGGAAAGCTCCCAACAAGCAAAAGAAGAACGAGAAATATTTTTGGGTTTTCTTTTTAATTATTACTACTACAGCAGAAAAATAAACTACTACTAATAATTTTTTTTGGTTTTTCTTAAGGTTAAGCAAACACACAAGAAGAAAGCAGGAAAAAGAAAACAAACTAGCATGGATATTACAGTGAAAAAGTATGAGCACCGACATCTAGCAATGAGTGTGTGTGAACATAAATGTAATGTCGGTGAGAAATACGTACTCCCTCAAGCTTAGGCTTTTGGCCTAAGTTGGTCTATGGCCACGGCTGGCCTGGCGGATATCCATAATAATAGTTGTTAGGGTTGTACTGCGGTGAAGAATAGTTGGGATCATACTGATGTGCAGCGGTTATCGCCTGCTGAGCTGCAGCGTGGAGTCGGGCTGCCTCTGCTCTCCTCTCGTACTCTTCTGCCTCCTCTCTGGTAATAACATATCTTCCTTTTGTCTGTGAATCAAAGAAGGCAGGAGCAGGGAGAGTAATACGGAAAACACATCGTTTATCAAAAATTAAGCAATATAAAAGAGGTGATTCAGGCCTCTCGACAAACTGGTGTGAAGCCATAGAGTTATAATCTAAATATGCAGGAGGCAACTCCATATCACCCTCACAAATGTCTATTTCAAGAAAATGAGCTAAGCGAGTTGCATAAATTCCTCCAAAGAAATCTCCATTGTGTCTATTATGATGCAACCTACGAGCTACAATGGCTCCCATATGATAAGATTGGTCTCCTAACACAGCACTCCTAAGAATGCTAAGATCAGGGACACACATGTGACATGCTTCATCCTTAGCATTTATGCATCTATTGATAAAGAGAGCAAAATAATGTATATCAGGAAAGTGAATGCTCCCTATGGTAGCTTGCGTTATATCTCTGGATTCCCCCAAAGTTATACTACCAAGAAAGTTTCTAAATTCAGATTTAGGGGGATCCCTAATAGCGCCCCATGATGGAAGTTCGCAAGTAGAAGTGAAATCCTCTAGGTCCATGGTATAAGATTTGTCATAAAGATCAAACATGACTGAAGGAGAATTACGCGAAGATGAATACTCAAACCTCCTCACAAATGAACTTGTGAGATCATGATACTGGGGGCATTTGTTAGCCTCAAAATCCTCAAGACCGGCATTGCACAAATATGATTTGAATTCTTCTTTAATTCCCGCATGGTCCATAAAATTTTCCGACGGCCATTCGCAAGGCTGCACTGGAGCGTCTCTTGGTGGATCCTCGTCAGCATCACGCATAGCAATTCTGGGTCCTTGCTTCTTAGAGGAACCACCTTGGAACATCTTCCTAAACATATTGTTTTTCTCTGAAAAATTCTGAAATTTTTAGTAACTTCGAAATAAAAGTGAACCAAACTCAATTAAACTGATAGCAACTACCCCTACAAGTGCCTAGAGTCTATATCAAGCATTAGAACTACTAGGAACCATATAAATTTGACATGCAAGCTCAAGAACATGGTCACCTATGCAGCACAAATTTGCAAAGAATAAAGCACTAGAACAAAAACTAATTGGACCAATGGAGGAGTCACATACGAAGGAACAATCTCCCCAAGCAGTTTTGCGGGAGGTGCTTTGAGCAAGGAGATCGAAAATCACAGCAAAAGTGGCTGGAACTCGTGCTTGAGTTGGTTTTTCGGGTTTGTGTGAGATAGAGGAAGAATATGGGTGCTGGAATAAGTGGAGAAGGGCCACCGTGGGCCCATGAGGCAGGGGGCGCGCCCTATAGGGGGGGCGCCCACCACCCTCATGACCAGGTGGCAGCTCCTCACTCGGTAATTTTTGCACAGTAAATCCTCAAATATTCCCGAAAAAATCATATTAAATTGGCATGGCATTCTGAGGATTTTTATTTTCAGGATATTTTTATATTGCACGGATAAGTCAGGAAACAGACAGAAAAATACTATTTTTACTTTATTTAATATAAATAACAGAAAATATAAAGAATGTACAGAAGTTTGTGCTTCTAGTTTCATCCATCTCATGCTCATCAAAAAGAATCCGCTAACAAGGTTGATCAAGTCTTGTTAACAAACTCATTCCGATAATCATGAAACCGGAGAAATTTCGAATAACACTAAGTTACCTCAACGGGGATATGCACATCCCCAATAATAAGAATATCATATTTCTTCTTGACAGTAGGAAGAGGAAATTCAAAACCTCCTAATATAATTGATGGAATTTTCCCAATAGAATTGATACTATGAACTTGAGGTTGTTTCCTCGGAAAGTGTATCGTATGCTCATTACCATTAACATGAAAAGTGACATTGCCTTTGTTGCAATCAATAACAGCCCCTGCAGTATTAAGAAAAGGTCTTCCAAGAATAATAGACATACTATCATCCTCGGGAATATCAAGAATAACAAAGTCCATTAAAATAGTAACGTTTGCAACCACAACAGGCACATCCTCACAAATACCGACAGGTATAGCAATTGATTTATCAGCCATTTGCAAAGATATTTCAGTAGGTGTCAACTTATTCAAGTCAAGTCTACGATATAAAGAGAGAGGCATAACACTAACACCGGCTCCAAGATCACATAAAGCAGTTTTAATATAATTTCTTTTAATGGAGCAAGGTATAGTAGGTACTCCGGGGTCTCCAAGTTTCTTTGGTATTCCACCCTTAAAAGTATAATTAGCAAGCATGGTGGAAATTTCAGCTTCCGGTATATTTCTTTTATTAGTAATGGTATATTTCATATATTTAGCATCAGGATTCGTTTTGAGCACATCAATTAATCTCATACGCAAAAAGATAGGCCTAATCATTTTAGCAAAGCGCTCAAAATCCTCATCATCCTTTTTCTTGGATGGTTTCGGAGGAAAAGGCATGGGTTTCTGAACCCAAGGTTCCCTTTCTTTACCATGTTTCCTAGCAACAAAGTCTCTTTTATCATAACGTTGATTCTTTGATTGTGGGTTATCAAGATCAACAACAGGTTCAATTTCTACATCATTATCATTACTAGGTTGAGCATCATCATGAACATCATCATTAATATTTTTACTAGGTTCATGTTCATTACCAGATTGTGTTTCAGCATCAGACATAGAAATATCATTTGGATTATCAGGTGGTTCAGCAATAGGTTCACTAGAAGTTTGCACAGTTCTATCATTTTTCTTCTTCTTCTTTTTAGAAGAACTAGGAACATCAATATTATTTCTTTGAGAATCTTGCTCGATTCTCTTAGGGTGGCCTTCAGGATACAAAGGTTCCTAAGTCATTCTACCAGTTCTAGTAGCCACCCTAACAGCATAATCATTTTTCTTACTATTCATTTCATTAAGCACTTCTTTTTGAGCTTTAAGTACTTGTTCTACTTGAGTGGTGATCATAGAAGCATGTTTGCTAATAAGTTTAAGTTCACCTTTAATATCAGCCATATAATCACCCAAGCGTCTAATCATATAAGCATTTTCTTTTAATTGTCTACCAAAATAAGCATTGAAGTCATCTTGCTTATACATAAAGTTATCAAACTCATCCAAGCACTGACTAGCAATTTTAGTAGGAGGGACTTCAGCTTTATCATATCTACAGAGAGAATTTACCTTTACTACCTGTGTCGGGATATCGGGATCAGGAGGTTCTTTAGTAAATAAATGATTGAGATCATAAGTTTCTTCAACAGGCAGTGAATTAAGACCATGCATTTCTTCAATAGGAGGTAAATTCTTAACGTCTTCAGCTTTAATACATTTTTCTTTCATAGATTTCTTTGCCTCTTGCATATCTTCGGGACTAAGAAATAGAACACCTCTCTTCTTCGGAGTTGGTTTAGGAATAGGCTCAGTAATTGGAGCAGGAGTTGGCTCAGGAGGTGCCCAATTATTTTTATTTGTCAACATATTATTCAAAAGAATTTCAGCTTCATCCGGTGTTCTTTCCCTGAAAAGAGAACCAGCACAACTATCCAGGTAATCTCTAGAAGCATCGGTTAGTCCATTATAAAAGATATCAAGTATTTCAGGTTTCTTAAGAGGATGATCAGGCAAAGCATTAAGTAACTTGAGAAGCCTCCCCCAAGCTTGTGGGAGACTCTCTTCTTTAATTTGCACAAAGTTGTATATTTCCCTCAAAGCAGCTTGTTTCTTATGAGCAGGGAAATATTTAGCAGAGAAGTAATAAATCATACCCTGGGGACTACGCACACAACCAGGATCAAGAGAATTAAACCATATCTTAGCATCGCCCTTTAATGAGAACGGAAATATTTTGAGTAAATAGAGGTAATGTGATCTCTCATTATTAGTGAACAGGGCAGCTATATCATTTAACTTAGTAAGATGTTCCACAATAGTTTCAAATTCATAGCCATAAAACGGATCAGATTCAACCAAAGTAATTATATCAGGATCAACAGAGAATTCATAATCTTTATCAGGAACACATATAGGTGAAGTAGCAAAAGCAGGATCGGGTTTCATTTTATCTCTAAGTGATTCTTTGTTCCATTTAATTAATAACCTCTTAAGCTCATGTCTATCTCTGCAAGCTAAAATAGCTAAAGAAGCATCTTGATCAAATAAATAACCCTCAGGAATAACAGGCATATTTTCATCATCACTATCATCATTGTATTCAAATTCAATAATTTCTTTTTCTCTAGCCCTAGCAATTTGTTTTTCTAGAAAATCACTAAGTGGCACAGTAGTATCAGGCATAGAAGCAGTTTCATCATAAGTATCATGCATAGCAGAAGGTGCATCATCAATAACATTCGACATATCAGAACAAATAGCAGAAGCAGACGTAGGTGTCGCAAACTTACTCATAATAGAAGGTGAATCAAGTGCAGAGCTAGATGGCAGTTCCTTACCTCCCCTCGTAGTTGAGCGATAGATCTTGGTTTTTGGATCTCTCAAGTTCTTCATAGTGTCCAGCAGATATAAATCTCAAGTGACTCAAAGAATAGAGCTATGCTCCCCGGCAACAGCGCCAGAAATTAGTCTTGATAACCCACAAGTATAGGGGATCGCAACAGCTTTCGAGGTAGAGTATTCAACCCAAATTTATAGATTCGACACAAGGGAGCCAAAGAATATTCTCAAGTATTAGCAGCTGAGTTGTCAATTCAACCACACCTAGAAACTTAGTATCTGCAGCAAAGTGTTTAGTAGCAAAGTAATATGATAGTGGTGGTAGCGGCAACAAAAGTAAGGACAGCAAAAGTAATGTTTTTGGTATTTTGTAGTGATTGTAACAGTAGCAACGGAAAAGTAAATAAGTGTAAACCAGAATATGGAAAACTCGTAGGCACCAGATCAGTGATGGATAATTATGCCGGCTGCGGTTCATCATGTAACAGTCATAACATAGGGTGACACAGAACTAGCTCCAGTTCGTCAATGTAATGTAGGCTGTATTCCGTATATAGTCATACGTGCTTATGGAAAAGAACTTGCATGACATCTTTTGTCCTACCCTCCCGTGGCAGCGGGGTCCTATTGAAAACTAAGGGATATTAAGGCCTCCTTTTAATAGAGAACCGGAACAAAGCATTAGCACATAGTGAATACATGAACTCCTCAAACTATGGTCATCACCGGGAGTGGTCCCGATTATGGTCACTTCGGGGTTGCCGGATCATAACACATAGTAGGTGACTATAGACTTGCAAGATAGGATCTAGGACTCTCATATATTGATGAAAACATAATAGGTTCAGATCTTAAATCATGGCACTCGGGCCCTAGTGACAAGCATTAAGCATAGCAAAGTCATAGCAACATCAATCTCAGAACATAATGGATACTAGGGATCAAACCCTAACAAAACTAACTCGATTACATGATAAATCTCATCCAACCCATCACCGTCCATCAAGCCTACGTTGCAATTACTCTCGCACGGCAGTGAGCATCATGAAATTGGTGATGGAGGATGGTTGATGATGACGACGATGATGAATCCCCCTCTCCAAAGCCCTGAACGAACTCCAGATCAGCCCTCCCGAGAGGTTTTAGGGCTTGGCGGCGGCTCCATATCGTAAAACGTGATGATTTCTTCTCTTTGATTTTTCTCTCTCCGAAAGCAAATATATAGAGTTGGAGCTGGCGTCGGAGGGTCAACAGGGGGCCCACGAGGTAGGGGGCGCGCCCTAGGGGGGGCCCACCCTCGTGGAAAGGGTGTGGGCCCCCTGGTCTTCATATTTGGCGAGGATTTTTATTGTTTTTTCTAAGACCTCCCGTGGAGTTTCAGGTCATTCCGAGAATATTTGTTTTCTGCACATAAAACAACATCATGGTAATTCTGCTGAAAACAGCATCAGTATGGGTTAGTTCCATTCAAATCATACAAGTTAGAGTCCAAAACAAGGGCAAAAGTGTTTGGAAAAGTAGATACGACGGAGACGTATATTTATCCTCGACTGGATCTTCTTTGTCATGGCTGCTATTCTCTTTTGGTGCATGCACCATGTATACATCATACGAGGAAGTGGCCGTCCAGCGTCCGGTAAATGACAGGTTCCGGGCTCTTCTTCTCCAGCATCGTCGTCCATACCGTCGATGTCGTCGGAGCCGTAATCGAGCATGTCAGTTAAGTCTTCGACAGTGGCTATGAAGTGGGCGGTGGGTGGGAAGCGAAATTCTCTGTCATCAGCCACCGGTTCAAGCTGGATACAATTCGGCTGTGAGCCCCCCGCTAAAGATAGTTCTCTTAACGAGCTTAGCACGTCACCCAAAGGCAAGTGTCGGAAGAAATCCGTGGAACTGAATTCAATGATTGATGACCGATCAAGCTTGACGTATGCGAACGCGCAAGGTTCGGAACCTATAGCCGGAGATGAGTTAGTGGTTCCGGTGACATAGATGTCACTTGAGGTTAAGTCTGTGTGCGACTCCGACGCTGCTGAGTCTGCGGCCTCCGCAACGGGGTTGAGCTTCCCGTCTTTGGATGGCGCGGGCTGCTCCGGATCTAGGGCCCGAGCAGCTATAGGTGCTATCTCATGCATATGGACCGATGACAGATTGGTGTCAGGTTCATCGTGGTGGCAGGGAGCGGCTGCCATGGTCTCGAATCCGTCAAAGATCAAGTATCCACGGATATCTGTGACATAGTTCAAGCTTCCAAATCTGACCTGGTGGCTAGGGGCGTAGCTTTCAAACTGCTCCAAATGTCCAAGCGAGTTGGCCCGCAGTGCCAAGCCACCGAACACGAAGATCTGTCCGGGGAGGAAGACTTCCCCTTGGACAGCATCGTTGTAGATGATTGAAGGAGCCATCGAACCTTTTGACGACGGCATAGTGGAACTCTCAATGAAAGCGCCAATGTCGGTGTCAAAACCGGCGGATCACGGGTAGGGGGTCCCGAACTGTGCGTATAAGGTCGATGGTAACAGGAGACAGGGGACACAATGTTTTCCCAGGTTTGGGCCCTCTCTATGGAGGTAATACCCTACTTCCTGCTTGATTGATCTTGATGAATGTGAGTGTTACAAGAGTTGATCTACCATGAGATCGTAATGGCTAAACCCTAAAAGTCTAGCCTGTATGACTATGATTATGAGGGTGTGTCTACGGACCTAGCCCTCCAGTTTATATAGACACGGGAGGGATCTAGGGTTACATAAGGTCGGTTACAAATAAAGGAATCTTCATATTTGATCGCCAAGCTTGCCTTCCACGCCAAGGAGAGTCCCATCGGGACACGGGTAGAGTCTTCGGTCTTGTATCTTCTCAGCCCATTAGTCTGGCCCATGTCTAATAGGTCGGATGCCCGAGGACCCCTTAGTCCAGGACTCCTTCAGTCCGCACGCTTAACGTTTGGTGATGATCGGTATTACGAGTTTATATGTTTTGATGTATCGAAGGTTGTTCAAAGTCCCGGATATGATCACGGACATGATGAGGAGTCTCGAAATGGTCAAGACATAAAGATTGATATATTGGATGACTATATTTGGACATCAGAATGGTTCCGGGTAAGTTCGGGCATTAACCGGAGTACCGGGGGTTACCGAAACCCTCGGGGGAGTATATGGGCCCTAATGGGCTTTAGGGAGAGAGGGAGGGGCTGCCTAGGGCAGGTCGCGCGCCCCCCAAGGCCTAGTCTGAATTGGACTAAGGGGGAGGGGCGGCACCCCCTCCTTCCTTCTCTTCTCTCTTCCCTTTCCTTCTCTCCTACTCCTACTACATGGAAGGGGGGATCCTACTCCCGATGGGAGTAGGACTCACCAGGGCGTGCCATAGTAGAGGGCCGGACCTCCCCCTCCTCCACTCCTTTATATACGGAGGAGGGGGGCACCCCATAGACACACAAGTTTATCATCGATCTCTTAGCCGTGTGCGGTGCCCCCCTCCACCATAATCCACCTCGGTCATATCGTAGCGGTGCTTAGGCGAAGCCCTGTTCCGGTAGCATCATCATCATTGTCATCACGCCATAGTACTGACGAAGCTCTCCCTCGATAGTCTACTGGATCGTGAGTTTGTGGGATGCCACCGAGCCGAACGTGTGCATATCGCGGAGGTGTCGTACTTTCGGTACTAGGGTCGGTCGATCATGAAGACATACGACTACATCAACCGCGCTGTCATAACGCTTCCGGTTATGGTCTACGAGGGTACATGGACAACACTCTTCCCCTCTCGTTGCTATGCATCACCATGTTCTTGCGTGTGCGTAGGAATGTTTTTGAAATTACTACGTTCCCCAACATTATAATCATTTTATATCATTTTTTGTACTAACCTATTGACATAGTGCCAAGTGCTAGTTGCTGTTTTTTCCATGTTTTTTACATCGCAGAAAATCAATATCAAACGGAGGCCAAATGCGACGAAACTTTACGGAGAATTTTGATGGGCCAGAAGGAACACAATGGGCCCTGGCTGCGCTTAGGGGGTGCCCCGAGGGGGGCACAACCCACCAGGGCGCGCCAAGAGGCCCATGCATGCCCTGGTGGGTTGTGCCCACCTCGGGTGCCCCCGGACTGCCTCTTTGCTCTATAAATACCCAAATATTCCCAAAACCCTAGGGGAGTTAGCAAAATATTCATCCAGCCGCCGCAGAGTCCAGAACCACCAGATCCAATCTAGAGAGCATCTCGGATGGGGTTCACGACCTCCATTGGTGCCTCTCCGATGATGCGTGAGTAGTTCTTTGTAGACCTTCGGGTCCGTAGTTAGTAGCTAGATGGCTTCCTCTCTCTCTCTCTCTCACTTGATTCTCAATACAATGGTCTCTTGGAGATCCATATGATGTAACTCTTTTGCGGTGTGTTTGTTGGGATCGATGAACTTTGAGTTTATGATCAGATCTATCTTTTTATATCCATGAAAGTATTTGAGTTTCTTTGATCTCTTTTATGCATGATTGCTTATAGCCTCGTATTTCTTCTCCGATATTTGGGTTTTGTTTGGCCAACTTGATCTATTTATCTTGCAATGGTAAGAGGTGCTTTCTAGTGGGTTCGATCTTACGGTGCTTGATCCCAGTGATAGAAGGGGAACCGACACGTATGTATCATTGCTACTAAGGATAAAATGATGGGGTCTATCTCTACATAGATAGATCTTGTCTACATCATGTCATCATTCTTATTGCATTACTCCGTTTCTCCATGAACTTAATACACTAGATGCATGCTGGATAGCGGGCGATGTGTGGAGTAATAGTAGTAGATGCAGGCAGGAGTCGGTCTACTAATCTTGGACGTGATGCCTATCTAATGATCATTGCTTGGATATCTTCATGAGTATTTGAAGTTCTATCAATTGCCCAATAGTAATGTGTTCACCCACCGTTTGCTATTTTTCTCGAGAGAAGCCACTAGTGAAACCTACGGCCCCCGGGTCTCTATCTCATATTATTTGCCTTTGCGATCTACTTTTATTTGCTTTTATTTTCAGATCTATTAATCCAAAAACCCAAAATACTTTGTTGCACTTTATTTTATTTGCGATCTATTTATTGAATCTATTACAACTTTCTCCTGTCACGCACCAATTTCTGGCACCATTACCCGAAAGGGATTGACAACCCCTTTAACATGTCGGTTGCGAGTGGTTGTTATTTGTGTGTAGGGGTTGTTTATGTTGTGTTGCTTGGTTCTCTTACTGGTTCGATAACCTTGGTTTCATATCTGAGGGAAATACCTACCGCTGTTGTGCTACATCATCCCTTCCTCTTTGGGGAAATACCGATGTAGCTTCAAGCGACATCAGTCCTCGACATAGGACAATGGGAACTGGCTCTCAGACAAGTCAATTTTTTTTCAAAAAGGAGGATGACCCCGGCTCAGCATCGAAATGATGCATGCAACCATCTTTATTAAGTTATTCAACAAAGTCTAACAACATAAATACAAAGACCCACCTGAAGCCACCTTTGAGGTGAACAAAGTCACTATACCTACAAGTATAAAGATGTGTCCTAACCGCATCAATGGACTGTTGGAAATATACCCTAGAGGCAATAATATTGTATTATTATATTTCCATATTCATTATTAAGTGTTTAGATTTCATGTTATAGCTGCTATGATCCTGGAATATGTGATTCAGTGGAAAACTCGTATGCATGTGTGAAATGATGAAAGGATAAAATAAAGGTTCCTAGTCTCGCCTCTAAGACTAGATCAAGTGTTGTTGGTGATCACGTTTTCCAGATCTTAGGATATCGTTAACTATAATGATAGTCCTAAAACAATATTGAGATTATGACGTTGAAAGAACGATCATATTGAATCGACCCAAACTTGTTTGCTATAAATTGAGATAATATCGTTTGTAATCAATTGTAATAACACGAAGTGTTAACATGTGATTTTGCTCCTTATACCATGAGAGTATTGTAGTCACTTCTTACCGTACGGTAGACTGGGTTGCTCAAACATCACCTGTAACACAGTGATCATAACGATGACTTACAGGTTCATCGAAAAGTTAGACAAGGGACTAGATAGCTCAAGAGTGGGATTTTCTCCTCAGACGATGGAGAGATATTGTTAGGGCCCTCTCGGTGTGACGACATCCATCATCATCTAGCTAGACACAGGTGACTACATCACAGGGATGCAGGAACACAACAACGAGAAAGAAGAGCAAAACCGGTAACGGGGATAATGGTATAATGAGCATGTGATGACTCAGGAGGATACCGATGCATCCCAGGTTTTGTGAAGTATTGTGAAGCAAAGGGAACATCACATGATAACCAAAGGTAATTCGAATTTCATTCGTGTGCTCATAGCGGTCGATATGGACGACCACAGTTTTGGTATCGGTCATTGAACGGACGGTTTCATTCATGTCCATGAGTTACCGAACCTATGTGATCACAAGTTTAAGACAATCACGATATGCTAGGTGTTAGTAGGACGGGAGTGATGAGAACATATTTGTGAAATTGTTTCATTAATATTCAGAATACTTTTGAGAGGATCCGGAAGCGTTTAGGGGTGACCAGAAGGGTTTCGGAGAGCATCGGGTTATACCAGCTATTACCGATAAATAATATATAGGTGGGAAATGTTTTCGGGACTGTTAAATTATATATAAAAGGGTCTAATATTTACTAAAATACTTTTATATTAAACTTAATACTAACGGGCCTTAAAAGGCCAAACCGGAAAAAACAATGATACGTCTCCAACGTATATATAATTTTTGATTGTTCCATGCTGTTATATTATCAATCTTGGATGTTTTGTAATCATTTTATATCACTTTTTTGGTACTAACCTATTGACATAGTGCCAAGTGCCAGTTGCTATTTTTCCATGTTTTTACATCGCAGAAAATCAATACCAAGCGGAGTCCAAATGCGACAAAACTTTACGGAGATTTTTATGGACCAAAAGATACCTAATGGGCCCTGGCTGCGCCTAGGGGGTGCTCCGAGGAGAGCACAACCCACCAAGGCACCCCAGGAGGCCCAGGCGCACCCTGGTGGGTTGTGCCCACCTTAGGTGCCCCCCAGACGGCCTCTTTGCTCTATAAATACCCCAATATTCCCAAAAACCTAGGGGAAGCGATGAAATATTGATCCAGTCGCCGCAGAGTTCAGAACCACCAGATCCAATCTAGACACCATCTCAGATGGGGTTCACCACCTCCATTGGTGCCTCTCCGATGATGCGTGAGTAGTTCTTTGTAGACCTTTGGGTCCGTAGTTAGTAGCTAGATGGCTTCCTCTCTCTCGCTGAATTCTCAATACAATGGTCTCTTGGAGATCCATATGATGTAACTCTTTTTGGAGTGTGTTTGTTGGGATCGGATGAACTTTGTGTTTATGATCATATCTATCTTTTTTATATCCATGAAAGTGTTTGAGTTTCTTTAATCTCTTTTATGCATGATCCCTTATAGCCTCGTATTTCTTCTTCAATATTTGGGTTTTGTTTGGCCAACTTGATCTATTTATCTTGCAATGGGAAGAGGTGCTTTGTAGTGGGTTCGATCTTATGGTGCTTGATCCCAATGACAGAAGGGGAACCGACACGTATGTACCATTGCTACTAAGGATAAAACGATGGGGTCTATATCTACATAGATAGATCTTGTCTACATCATGTCATCGTTCTTATTGCATTACTCCGTTTCTCCATGAACTTGATACACTAGATGCATGCAGGATAGCGGTCGATGTGTGGAGTAATAGTAGTAGATGCAGGCAGGAGTCGGTCTACTAATATTGGACGTGATGCCTATGTAATGATCATTGCTTGGATATCGTCATGATTATTTTAAGTTCTATCAATTGCCCAACAGTAATTTTTTACCCATCGTTTGCTATTTTTCTCGAGAGAAGCCACTAGTGAAATCTACGGCCCCGAGTCTCTTTCTCATATATTTGCCTTTGTGATCTACTTTTATTTCCCATTTATTTTCAGATCTGTTAATCCAAAAATACAAAAATACTTTGCTGCACTTTATTCTATTTGCGATCTATTTATTCAATCTATTACAACTTTATCCCGTCCGCGCACCAATTTCTGGCGCCGTTACCCGGAAGGGATTGACAACCCCTTTAACACGTCGGGTCACGAGTGGTTGTT
The DNA here is from genome assembly GCF_002162155.2 of Triticum dicoccoides. Lineage (NCBI taxonomy): Eukaryota > Viridiplantae > Streptophyta > Magnoliopsida > Poales > Poaceae > Triticum > Triticum dicoccoides. Next base: position 341,725,263 of record NC_041388.1, on the reverse strand, counting down.
ATTTGTGTGCAGGGGCTGTTTATGTTGTGTTGCTTGGTTCTCCTATTGGTTTGATAACCTTGGTTTCTTCGCCGAGGGAAATACCTATCGTCCTTGTGCTGCATCATCCCTTCCTCTTTGGGAAAATACCGACGTAGTCCTAGCCGACATCAAAAGGATCTTGCTGAAATAACAGAAACTTTTGCACTGAAGAAAATAATTCTCATTTTTAACCAGAGAGCCATAAAATACACATCCTTTTGTAGTATATCAATATACAAATTTCTCAGGTCGTCCTAATTTTTCAGAATTTTTGGAGTCACAGAAATATTCAAAATAGTCATATTGCTACATATTGTTCTGTTTTGACAGATTCTGTTTTCTTTGCGTTGTGTGCTTGTTTTGATGGCTCTATGGTTTTCTTTGATGAGTTTTTTCCATAGAAAAGTTGGAATACAGTAGATATAATGCAAGAACAAAATATGAATTGGTTTGATACATCACTTATGGTAGTGATTTATTTTTCTTATACTAACGGATCTCACGAAGGTTTTGTTGAGTCTTGTGTGATTAAAGTTTTCAAGTTTTGGGTTATCTCACGATGGATGAAGGAATAAGGAGTAAGAAGAGCCTAAGCTTGGGGATGCCCCAGCATCCCCCGCTATTATCCAAAAGAGAGCAATCAACTAAGCTTGGGGATGCCCCCGAGTGGCATCCCCTCTTTCTTCTAGCATTGATATTTTGAAAGACATGGTTGCTTGTTGATATGCTTGAGTATTTAAATTATCATGTCAAAACTAGACTATTACTTTGAACATTATAAAAGTACAAATGTCCATGCTATAAAGAAAGAATATGATATGCCATGTTAGGCAGCATTCCACATCAAAAATTCTATTTTTATCACTTACCTACTCGAGGACGAGTAGGAGTTAAGCTTGGGGATGCTGATACGTCTCCAACGTATTTTTTATTTTTTATTGTTCCATGCTGTTATATTATCAATCTTGGATGTTTTATAATCATTTTATATCATTTTTTGGTACTAACCTATTGACATAGTGCCGAGTGCCAGTTGCTGTTTTTTCCATATTTTTTACATCGCAGGAAATCAATACCAAATAGAGTCAAAATACCACGAAACTTTACGGAGATTTTTTATAGACCAGAAGACACCTAACGGGCCCTGGCTGTGCCTGGGGGTGCTTCGAGGAGAGCACAACCCACCAGGGCACGCCAGGAGGCCCAGGCGCGCCTGGTGGGTTGTGCCCACCTCGGGTGCCCCCGGACCGCCTCTTTGCTCTATAAAAACTCAAATATTCCCAAAACCCTAGGGGAGTCGACGAAATATTGATCCAGCCGCCGCAGAGTCCAGAACCACCAAATCCAATCTAGACACCATCTTGTATGGGGTTCACCACCTTCATTGGTGCCTCTCCTATGATGTGTGAGTAGTTCTTTGTAGACCTTCGGGTTCGTAGTTAGTAGCTAGACAGCTTCCGCTCTCTCGCTGAATGCTCAATACAATGGTTGTTGGGGAACGCAGTAATTTCAAAAAAATTCCTACGCACATGCAAGATCTATCATGGTGATGCATAGCAACGAGAGGGGAAGAGTGTTGTCCATGTACCCTTGTAGACCATAAGAGGAAGCGTTATGACAACGCGGTTGATGTAGTCATACGTCTTCACGATCCGACCGATCCTAGTACCGAAAGTACGGCACCTCCGTGATCTGCACATGTTCGGCTCGGTGACGTCCCACGAACTCTCGATCCAGCTGAGTCTCGAGGGAGAGCTTTGTCAGCACGACGATGTGATGATGAAGCTACCGGCGTAGGGCTTCGCCTAAGCACTACGACAATATGACCAAGGTGGATTATGGTGGAGGGGGGCACCATACACGGCTAAGGGATCAATGATCAACTTGTGTGTCCTAAGGTGCCCCCCTGCCCCCGTATATAAAGGAGCAAGGGGGGAGGCTGGCCGGCCCTTGGGGGCGCGCTAGGAGAGGAGGAGTCCTCCTCCTAGTAGGTGTAAGACTCCCCTTTCCTAGTCCTACTAGGAGGAAGAAGGGGGAAGGAAGGAGAGGGAGAGAAGAGAAGGAAAGGGGGGCGTCGCCCCCCCCCCTTCCCTAGTTCAATTCGGACTAGAGGGGAGGGGCACGCGGCCCTGCCTTGGCCGGCCCTCTCTCTCTCCACTAAGGCCCATGTGGCCCATTAGTTCCCCCGGGGGTTCCGATAACCCCCCTGGCACTCCTATAATTATCCGGTGACCCCCGAAACTCATCCGGTGTCCTAATGTAGTCATCCAATATATCAATCTTTATGTCTCAGCCATTTTGAGACTCCTCGTCATGTCCATGATCATATCCGAGACTTCGAACTATCTTCAGTACATCAAAACACATAAACTCATAATACCGGTCGTCACCGAACGTTAAGTGTGCGGACCCTACGGGTTCGAGAACTATGTAGACATGACCGAGACACGTCTCCGGTCAATAACCAATAGAGGAAATTGGATGTTCGTATTGGCTCCCACATATTCTACGAAGATCTTTATTGGTCAAACCGCATAACGATATATGTTGTTCCCGTTGTCATCAGTATGTTACTTGCCTGAGATTTGATCGTCGGTATCTCAATACCTAGTTCAATCTCGTTACTGGCAAGTCTCTTTACTCGTTCCATAATGCATCATCCCATAACTAACTCATTAGTCACATTGCTTGCAAGGCTTATAGTGATGTGCATTACCGAGAGGGCCCAGAGATACCTCTCCGATACTCAGAGTGACAAATCTTAATCTCGATCTATACCAACTCAACAAACACCATCGGAGACACCTATAGAGAATCTTTATAGTCACCCAGTTACATTGTGACGTTTGGTAGCACACTAAGTGTTCCTCGGTATTCGGGAGTTGCATGATCTCATAGTCATAGGAACTTGTATAAGTTATGGAGAAAGCAATAGCAACAAACTAAACGATCATCGTGCTAAGCTAACAGATGGGTCTTGTCCGTCACATAATTTTCTAATGATGTGATCCCGTTCATCAAATGACAACACTTGTCCATGCCTAGGAAACTTAACCATCTTTGATTAATGAGCTAGTCAAGTAGAGGCATACTAGGGACACTCTATTTGTCTATGTATTCACACATGTACTAAGTTTCCGGTTAATACAATTCTAGCATGAATAATAAACATATATCATGATATAAGGAAATATAAATAACAACTTTATTATTGCCTCTAGGGCATATTTCCTTCAGTCTCCCACTTGCGCTAGACTCAATAATCTTGTCCACATCGTCATGTGATTTAACACAAATAGTTCACATCTTTATGTGATTAGTTCACATCTCCATGTGACTAACACCCAAAGGATTTACTAGAGTCAATAATCTAGTTCACATCGGTATGTGATTAACACCCAAAGAGTGATCATGTTTTGCTTGTGAGAGAAATTTAGTCAACGAGTCTGCCACATTCAGAGCTGTTATGTATTTTGCAAATTTTCTATGTCTACAATGCTTTGCACGGAGCTACTCTAGCTAATTGCTCCCACTTTCAATATGTATCTGGATTGAGACTTAGAGTCATCCAGATCGGTGTCAAAGCTTGCATCGACGTAACTCTTTACGACGAACTCTTTGTCACCTCCATAACCGAGAAATATTTCCTTATTCCAATAAGGATATTTTTGACCGTTGTCCAGTGATCCACTCCTGGATCACTATTGTACCTCCCTACTAAACTAATAGCAAGGCACACATCAGGTCTGGTACACAGCATTGCATACACGATAGAACCTATGGCTGAAGCATAGGGAATGACTTTCATTTTCTCTCTATCTTCTGAAGTGGTCGGGCATTGAGTCTGACTCAACTTCACACCTTGTAACACAGGCAAGAACCCTTTCTTTGCCTGATCCATTTTGAACTTCTTCAAAACTTTATCAAGGTATGTGCTTTGTGAAAGTCCAATTAAGCATCTTGATCTATCTCTATAGATCTTGATGCCCAATATATAAGCAGCTTCACCGAGGTCTTCCATTGAAAAATTCTTATTCAAGTATCCTTTTATGCTATTCAGAAATTCAGTATCATTTCCGATCAACAATATGTCATCTACATATAATATCAGAAATGCTACAGAGCTCCCACTCACTTTCTTGTAACTACAGGCTTCTCCAAAAGTCTGTATAAAACCATATGCTTTGATCACACTATCAAAGCGTATATTCCAACTCCGAGAGGCTTGCACCAGTCCATAAATGGATCGCTGGAGCTTGCACACTTTGTTAGCACCTTTTGGATCGACAAAACCTTCTGATTGCATCATATACAACTCTTCTTTAAGATATCCATTAAGGAATGCAGTTTTGATATCCATTTTCCAAATTTCATAATCATCAAATGCGGCAATAGCTAACATGATTCAGACGGACTTAAGCATCGCTACGGGTGAGAAGGTCTCATCGTAGTCAACTCCTTGAACTTGTTGAAAACCTTTTGCAACAAGTCGAGCTTTGTAGACAGGAACATTACTGTCAGCGTTAGTCTTCTTCTTGAAGATCCATTTATTCTCTATTGCCTGCCGATCATCGAGCAAGTCAACCAAAGTCCCCACTTTGTTCTCATACATGGATCCCATCTCAGATTTCATGGCCTCAAGCCATTTTGCGGAATCTGGGCTCATCATCGCTTCCTCATAGTTTGTAGGTTCGTCATGGTCAAGTAACATGACCTCCAGAAAAGGATTACCGTACCACTCTGGTGCAGATCTTACTCTAGTTGACCTATGAGGTTCGGTAGTAACTTGATCAGAAGTTTCATGATCATCATCATTAGTTTCCTCACTTACTGGTATAGGAATCACTGGAACTGATTTCAGCAATGAACTACTTTCCAATAAGGGAGCAGGTACAGTTACCTCATCAAGTTCTACTTTCCTCCCACTCACTTCTTTCGATGGAAACTCCTTCTCTAGAAAGGATCCATTCTTAGCAATGAATATTTTACCTTCAGATCTGTGATAGAAGGTGTACCCAACAGTCTCCTTTGGGTATCCTATGAAGACACATTTCTCCGATCTGGGTTCGAGCTTATCAGGTTGTAGCTTTTTCACATAAGCATCGCATCCTCAAACTTTAAGAAATGATAACTTGGGTTTCTTGCCAAACCACAGTTCATAAGGTGTCATTTCAACGGATTTAGATGGTGCCCTATTTAACGTGAATGCAATTGTCTCTAAAGCATAACCCCAAAACGATAGCGGTAAATCAGCGAGAGACATCATAGATCGCACCATATATAGTAAAGTAAGATTACGATGTTCGGACACACCATTATGCTGTGGTGTTCCGGGTGGCGTGAGTTGCGAAACTATTCTGCATTGTTTCAAATGAAGACCAAACTCGTAACTCAAATATTCTCCTCCACGATTAGATCATAGAAACTTTATTTTCTTGTTACGATGATTTTCCACTTCACTCTGAAATTCTTTGAACTTTTCAAATGTTTCAGACTTATGTTTCATTAAGTAGATATACTCATATCTGCTCAAAACATCTGTGAAGGTGAGAAAATAACGATATCCGCCACGAGCCTCAATGTTCATTGGACCACATACATCAGTATGTATAATTTCCAATAACTCTGTTGCTCGCTCCATTGTTCCGGAGAACAGAGTTTTAGTCATCTTGCCCATGAGGCATGGTTCACAAGTACCAAGTGATTCATAATCAAGTGATTCCAGAAGTCCAGCAGAATGGAGTTTCTTCATGCGCTTTACACCAATATGACCCAAACGGTAGTGCCACAAATAAGTTGCACTATCATTATCAACTCTGCATCTTTTGGCTTCAATACTATGAACATGTGTATCACTACTATCAAGATTTAGTAAAAATAGACCACTCATCAAGGGTGCATGGCACACTGAACTATCGAGTCGTCATCAGCTTTGCTCTGCCAGGTGTTCACAACATCTGGCGTTGCTCCTGCAGTGGTTTGTCACCTAGCGGTGCTTCCAGGACGTAATTCTTCTGTGCAGCAATGAGGATAATCCTCAAGTTACGGACCCAGTCTGCGTAGTTGCTACCATCATCTTTCAACTTAGCTTTCTCTAGAAACGCATTAAAATTCAATGGAACAACATCACGTGCCATCTATCTACAACAACATAGACATGCAAAATACTATCAGGTACTAAGTTCATGATAAATTAAAGTTCGATTAATCAAATTACTTAAGAACTCCCACTTACATAGACATCCCTCGAATCATCTAAGTGATCACGTGATCCATATCAACTAAACCATGTCCGATCATCACGTGAGATGGAGTAGTTTTCAATGGTGAACATCACTATGTTGATCATGTCTACTATATGATTCACGCCCGACCTTTCGGTCTCAGTGTTCCGAGGCCATATCTGCATATGCTAGGCTCGTCAAGTTTAACCCGGGTATTTTGCGTGTGCAAAACTGGCTTGCACCCGTTGTATGTGAACGTAGAGCTTATCACACCCGATCATCACGTGGTGTCTCGGCACGATGAACTGTAGCAACGGTGCATAATCAGGTAGAATACTTATACCTTGAAATTTAGTGAGAGATCATCTTATAATGCTACCGCCAAACTAAGCAAAATAAGATGCATAAAGGATAAACATCACATGCAATCAATATAAGTGATATGATATGGCCATCATCATCTTGTGCCTTTGATCTCCATGTCCAAAGCACCGTCATGATCACCATCGTCACCAGCTTGACACCCTGATCTCCATCGAAGCATCGTTGTCGTCTCGCCAACTATTGCTTCTACGACTATTGCTACCGCTTAGTGATAAAGTAAAGCAATTACACGGCGATTGCATTTCATACAATAAAGCGACAACCATATGGCTCCTGCAAGTTGTCGATAACTTGTGTTACAAAACATGATCATCTCATCCAATAAAATTTAGCATCATGTCTTGACCATATCACATCACAACATGCCCTGCAAAAACAAGTTAGACGTCCTCTACTTTGTTGTTGCAAGTTTTACGTGGCTGCTACGGGCTGAGCAAGAACCGTTCTTACCTACGCATCAAAAACCACAACGCGGTATAGTGATTGCCTTTTGATCTTCAGAAAGAACCTTGTTCATTGAATCCGATTCAACTAAAGTTGGAGAAACTGACACCCACCAGCCACCTGTGTGCGAAGCACGTCGGTAGAACCAGTCTCGCGTAAGCGTACGCGTAATGTCGGTCTGGGCCGCTTCATCCAACAATACCGCTGAATCAAGAATCAACTAGTGACGACAAGCAATATGTATATACCCACGCCCACAACTCCTTTGTGTTCTACTCGTGCATATAACATCTACGCATAGACCTGGCTCAAATGCCACTTTTGGGGAACGCAGTAATTTCAAAAAAATTCCTACGCACACGCAAGATCTATCATGGTGATGCATAGCAACGAGAGGGGAAGAGTGTTGTCCACGTACCCTACCGTAAGCGGAAGCGTTATGACAACACGGTTGATGTAGTCGTACGTCTTCACGATCCGACCGATCCTAGTACCAAAAGTATGGCACCTCCGTGATCTGCACACGTTCGGCTTGATGACGTCCCACGAACTCTCGATCCAGCTTAGTGTCGAGGGAGAGCTTTGTCAGCACGACGGCGTGATGACGGTGATGATGAAGCTACCGACGCAGGGCTTTGCCTAAGCACTACGATGATATGACTGAGGTGGATTATGGTGGAGGGGGGCACTGCACACGGCTAAGGGATCAATGATCAACTTGTGTGTCCTAGGGTGCCCCTGCCCCCGCATATAAAGGAGCAAGGGGGGAGGCCGGGCGGCCCTTGGGGGCGCGTGAGGAGAGGAGGAGTCCTCCTCCTAGTAGGAGTAGGACTCCCCTTTCCTAGTCCTACTAGGAGGAGGAAGGCGGAAGGAAGGAGAGAGAGAGAGAAGAGAAGGAAAGGGGGGTGTCGCCCCCTTCCCTAGTTCAATTCGGACTAGAGGGGAGGGGACGTGCGGACCCTTGGTCGGCCCTCTCTCTCTCTCTCCACTAAGGCCCATGTGGCCCATTAGTTCCCCCGGTGGTTCCGTTAACCCCCCGGCACTCCGACAATTATCCAAAGACCCCCGAAACTCATCCGGTGTCCAAATATAGTCATCCAATATATCAATCTTTATGTCTCGACCATTTAGAGACTCCTCGTCATGTCCGTGATCATATCCGGGACTCTGAACTATCTTCAGTACATCAAAACACATAAACTCATAATATCGATCGTCACCGAACGTTAAGTGTGCGGACCCTACGGGTTCGAGAACTATGTAGACATGACCGAGACACGTCTCCGGTCAATAACCAATAGAGGAAATTGGATGTTCGTATTGGCTCCCACATATTCTACGAAGATCTTTATCGGTCAAACCGCATAACGATATATGTTGTTCCCTTTGTCATCAGTATGTTACTTGCCTGAGATTTGATCGTCGGTATCTCAATACCTAGTTCAATCTCGTTACTGGCAAGTCTCTTTACTCATTCCGTAATGCATCATCCCATAACTAACTCATTAGTCACATTGCTTGCAAGGCTTATAGTGATGTGCATTACCGAGAGGGCCCAGAGATACCTCTCCGATACTCGGAGTGACAAATCCTAATCTCGATCTATGCCAACTCAACAAGCACCATCAGAGACACCTGTAGAGAATCTTTATAGTCACACAGTTACATTGTGACGTTTGATAGCACACTAAGTGTTCCTCCGGTATTCGGGAGTTGCATGATCTCATAGTCATAGGAACATGTATAAGTTATGGAGAAAGCAATAGCAACAAACTAAACGATCATCGTGCTAAGCTAACGGATGGGTCTTGTCCATCACATCATTCTCTAATGATGTGATCCCGTTCATCAAATGACAACACATGTCCATGGCTAGGAAACTTAACCATCTTTGATTAACGAGCTACTCAAGTAGAGGCATACTAGGGACACTCTGTTTGTCTATGTATCCACACATAATAAGTTTTTGGTTAATACAATTCTAGCATGAATAATAAACATATATCATGATATAAGGAAATATAAATAACAACTTTATTATTGCATCTAGGGCATATTTCCTTCAATGGTCTCTTGGAGATCCATATGATGTAACTCTTTTTGTGGTGTGTTCGTTGGGATTAGATGAACTTTGAGTTTATGATCAGATCTATCTTTTTATATCCATAAAAGTATTTGAGTTTCTTTGATCTCTTTTATGCATGATCTCTTATAGCCTCGTAGTTCTTATCTAATATTTGGGTTTTGTTTGGCCAACTTGATCTATTTATCTTGCAATGGGAAGAGGTGCTTTGTAGTGGGTTCGATCTTATGGTGCTTGATCCCAGTGACAGAAGGGGAACCGACACGTATGTATCGTTGCTACTAAGGATAAAACAATGGGGTTTATCTCTACATAGATAGATCTTGTCTACATCATGGCATCATTCTTATTGCATTACTCCGTTTCTCCATGAACTTAATACACTAAATGCATGCTGGATAGCGGTCGATGTGTGGAGTAATAGTAGTAGATGCAGGCAGGAGTTGGTCTACTAATCTTGGACGTGATGCCTATGTAATGATCATTGCCTGGATATCTTCATGATTATTTGAACTTCTATCAATTGCCCAACAGTAATTTGTTTATCCACCGTTTGCTATTTTTCTCGAGAGAAGCCACTAGTGAAATCTATGGCCCCCGGGTCTCTTTCTCATATATTTGCCTTTGCGATCTACTTTTATTTGCCATTTAATTTCAGATCTATTAATCCAAAAATCCAAAAATACTTTGCTTCACTTTATTCTATTTGCGATCTATTTATTCAATCTCTTACAACTTCATCCCGTCCGCGCACCAATTTCTGGCGCTGTTACCTGAAAGGGATTGACAACCCCTTTAACACGTCGGTTGCGAGTGGTTGTTATTTGTGTGCAGGGGCTGTTTACGTTGTGTTGCTTGGTTCTCTTACTGGTTCGATAACCTTGGTTTCATCACTGAGGGAAATACCTACCGTCGTTGTGCTGCATCATCCCTTCCTCTTTGGGGAAATACCGACGTAGTCCTAGCCGACATCAAACAACTTGGCCCACTGCTACTTCTTGAGCTTGCGTTGATTTTCCCTTGAAGAGAAAAGAGTGATGCAATAAAGTAGAGATATGTATATTCCTTAGTTAAGAACCAAGGTACCAATCCAGTAGGAGGAACACACAAGTCCTCAATAGATGCACCCGCACAAACTAACAAACACTTGCACACAACGCGAAAAAGGGGTTGTCAATCCCTTCACGGTCACTTGCAAGGGTGAGATCTGATAGAGATTGATATAAAAGATAAGTAAAAATGTAAAATAAAGTAAAGGTAGATAAATTTCAGCAAGGTATTTTTGAGTTTTTGATTTTATAGATCTAAAAATAATATGATAGAAATAGACCCGAGGGCCATAGGGTTCACTATAGGCTTCGCTCTTGAAAGAAACATACGATGGGTAAAAAATTACTGTTGAGCAATTGATAGAAAAGCGCATAGTTATGACGATATTCAAGCCAATGATTATGGATATAGGCATCACGTCCGTGACAAGTAGACCGACTCCTGCCTGCATCTACTACTATTACTCCACATATCGACCGCTATCCAACAAGCATCTAGTGTATTAAGTTAACAAGAACGGAGTAACGCCTTAAGCAAGATGACATGATGTAGAGGGATAGATCCAAACAATATGGTAAAAACCCCATATTTTTATCCTTAATGGCAACAATACAAATATGTGCCTTGCTACCCCTTTTTATCACTGGGTGAGGACACCACAAGATTGAATCCATCACAAAGCACCTCTCCATTGCAAGAAAGATCAATCTAGTTGGCCAAACCAAATCAATGGATCTGAGAGAAATACAAAGCTATCTTAACCATGCATAAAAAAGTTCAGAGAAGACTCAGATAATATTCATAGATAATCTGATCATAATCCCACAATCCATCGGATCTCAACAAACACACCGCAAAAAAGATTACATCGAATAGAACTCCAAGAACATCGAGGAAAACATTGTATTAAAGATCAAGGAGAGAGAGAAGAAGTCATCTAGCTACTAGCCATGGACCCATAGGTCTATGGTAAACTACTCAAACATCATCGGAAGGGTAGCAAGGTTGGTGTAGAGGCCCTCCGTGATCGAATCCCCCTTCGGCAGAGTGCCGGAAAAGGCCCCAAGATGGGATCTCACGAGAACAGAAGCTTGCGGCGGCAAAAAGGTATTTTTGGTGTGCCCTGTGGTATATGAGGAATATTTGGGTGTTTATAGAGCTGGAATTAGAGTTAGGGGTGCCACGATGGGCCCACATGCTTGGAGGGTACACTCCTAGGGCATGCCTTGTGAGCTTGTGGCCCATCTTTGGCCCTTCTGGCCTCCTCCCGAAGCTTCCTAGGCGTCTTCTTGTCCAAGAAAAATCCTCAAAAAGTTCCGTTTCGTTTGGACTCCGATTGGTATTGATTTTCTGTAAAAGACAAAAACAAGGAAAAAACAGCAACTGGCACTGGGCACTAGGTTAATAGGTTAGTCCCAAAAACGATATAAAATAGCATATAATGCATATAAAACATCCAAGATGGATAATATAATAGCATGGAACAATCAAAAATTATAAATACGTTAGAAATGTATCACCCACCTGGGCCCAAGTGGAGGTGGCGCACCATCCCTCCTTGTGGAAGGAAAGGAGAGGCCGAATTGGAGGGGGTTCCCCCTCCTCTTGGCTGACCACAAGGGGGAAACTCCCTCCCCCATGTGTGACGCCTCCTTCTCCCCCTCGACCTGTATATAGTAAAGGTTTTTGGTCCCTTTTGACACAAGTTTTGGAGCCTCCTCTAGTTCTTCTAGTTCTAGTCGGTCCCAGTTGACTAATTAGAGCTAGGTCTAGTTCCTCTAATTCTCATAATTAGAAGCCCAGTGTGGTCCTAATCTCCTCCCTCTACTTCTCTGGCGACGATTAGCTCTGGACGGCGAAGCGCTGCCGGATTGTGAAGGTTGCACGCTTGCAACCAAGTAGAGAGGTTGTGCTTTTGATCTTTGGTTCGAGGGACTATTCATGGGCGGTTCGCAGGATCGTTCGTCGACGGTTTGAGGTACTCCAAGTATGATCTACACCGACACATTCTTCTTCCACTGCAACTCAGTGACAGGAACGATCGTGATCCCAACCCGTAATGCATCTTCATATTGATCTTGGGTGTGCGTAGGTGTGATTTTTTTTTCTTTTCTGCTACGTTTCCCTACATTGGCATCATGAGCAGTTATATGAGTAGGTGCAAGTTGTGATCCGGATCACATGTGGATGTGAGGGTTTTGATGTTCTTGCTATGGTTACCTCGAGTGTTGCTTTGGTTCAATTCATTGGTGGCATGATGTCTTTTTGTACAAAGTTCTGACAATCGCTCGACTCTAGCTGCCGACGATGTGCTAATAGTTATTCGGGCTTCATCATAGTCAAGAATAGTGAACTATGGTGTACACAAGAGAGGTGCCGAAGATAGTCAAGAATAGCCGACAGGGAACCAACAGCCCTCGCCGACCCCTCAACCGCCGACCGGCCATAGGCAAAACCGACGAGTGGGTGGGATCCAGATCCACGGCCACCGTCGCGCCCGCCGTCGCCGGAGAACCCATGGGTTCCCGCCATCCATAGGGAAGACCACTGCCGCTGCACAACCAAGGACGACGCCCTGGCCGATGTGCGCGTGCTCCCCAATGGCCCTGCCCTAGCCGCTCCATGGGGATCCCTACCGCATCCATCACATTGGCCCTTCGGCACCAGGCCCACCGCCACCACAGGCTACGTCGGCGACAGCGGCGGCAGGAAGGGATGTGATGTGGACTGCTGCTGGCGGTGCTAGGGATCTCCCTCGACGGCACCCTGGGAAGGCGTCACGAGGGGGTTTGTTCCACCTACTTTCTTTTCGCCTTCTCGGACAAGAAAATTGACAATGCAAAATACTGTCAGATCCCTCATCGTGGAGGGATGCTGCGTGCGAGGAGTTACAATAGTGTATGATATTGTTACCGAGAGTTTGCCTATCTGAGAATAGATGGTCTAGAGGGTTCCCTGAGCTCCCTTTATATAGACAGGGAGGCCTAGGGTTTACACGTTAGTAGATGCGATCTGGGGCGCCACCGCCCTTAGCCTTGGAGGGCACGAAGGCCTCCGATGCTCTCCTAGGGCTTCTCTCTTGTATTGGGCCATGTGGGCCCCTCGTAGGCAACGAGGCCGAGCTCTCCTGAGAGAGCCACCCCCGGTGCAGGGCACTGTCAACAATGTCCTGACTAAACTTTTGTGTGTTCATGTCCTACAAGCGTTAGTATCATCAAGAGTGGAGAACACTAAACATGGATAGTATGAATGAGGACTAAACATGGACAATAAGCATAGTACACATAGATCATCAAGTTTAACATACTACCCTATGACCGTTCTTCAATCTTATATCATACCATGGAGTTCAACACACAACCACACCTCTACATACTTTCAAACTAGCATACAACGCATCCTCTGGTTCACAGACTAGTATCATACCTACCATATTATCATTCTTGCCGACATGAAAACAACATGAAGCTCATCAAATCCTACAAGCAACACCTAGCATGCTACAAATCCATCACCATTAGCTACCACAACATCACATTCCAATATATCGACAGCGTACTATGCTACAACATGCTTACAGATATACTCCTATCACATGCTCTAATATCTAGCTGGAACGAACAAAGAGGAAGGAGTGGTCGAACTCACAACCATCGATGTAGCCGGAAGGAGGCACGGAACACGTGGGAGAAAGGCGAATTGCCGCCATCGTGTACGGCCAGGCGGAGAAGAAGCGCCGCTTACCTGTTTGTCAGTGTCAATCCGCGCGGGATAAAGAGCTTGAAGTGAGGGAATGGTGACGGAAGTTTGGACGGTGAGGTGAGGTGAAGATGAGCGTATAGAGCGACAGATTCGGCCAAGAGGTGACCCCACCAATTCTTTCCCAGAGGCGCACGCCTGGTCGCATGAGCTGGGCGTCGCGTTTCCTCACCTGCGCCCCCGAGCCTGGCTGAGGGGCTTTAGGGCCTGTTTGGATGGTAGCCCACGGCTGCCATGCCAAATTCTTAACGTTGACTGGAGTGCTTGGCGTCCGTTTGGATTGCAGCCAAAGTTTTGGCTCACAGCCAATTATTTGGTCACCTGATGAGCTTCTGTGTACGCACGCTGGCGAGTTTTCTGACGACGAATTCCTTCGCCAATATTTTGGCTTGCCCCCGTTTTGGTCGGGCAGGCATGGGCGCAATCCAAACAGGCCAAAGTTCTGTCAGTGTAGCGGGCCGAGGCAGAGGAAAGCAGGAGGCGCCACGCTCGCGCGGGTGGCCGCTGGATCGTGCGGTCAATGGGAATCTTTTGTCCAAGGAAAAACCCCTGCGTAACTGAACCCAGAGACCATCGCTGAAGAATTAAGACTCTTAATCCCGCCCCGCCTTTCCTCCCTCGCTCTCTCCCCAATCCCTCTCGAATCCCCACCCAATCTCGGTCGTTTGTGAGGATTCCTTCCGCATGCAGGGATGGTGTGGACTTTCGGCGCTGGACAAGGAAACGGCGGCCGCCTAGGCGGTGGAACCGCTGGTTTCGGCGCCGGCGCTGGCCCGTTCGCCGGCAACTTCGGCAGCGGCAGGGATAATGCCGGCCAGATCGTGTTTGGTGACGGGAGCGGATTCGGTGGCCGTGGCGGTGGCGGTGGCCCCAGGTTCAGCCAGCAAGCCGGCTCCCCTGCTCACCTGGCGGCCGCACTTTCTTCTGGTATCGTGGCCGGCGGCGGATCTCAAGGCGGACAAATTACTGTCGAGAAGGTCCCGGGCTTTCGTATGCGCGTTGATTCAGATGATGATGAAATGTCCGACCACGATTGGCCAGCCTCTTGGTTTCGGGTGGTAGAGCGGCCCATCAAGAAGCAAAAACATGAAGAAAAACCATCTCTCTTCAGCTTTCAGAAGCAACGGGATTGCCCGGACTCTTGGTCCAAACTTCCCTCGAATAAGAAGAAGAAGAAGAAGAAGCAACAGCAAAAACATGAAGAACCATACACCCTGAGCTTGGATGAGCTGCAGGAGTTTATAGCGACCTGGAGGGAGCCGTGCCTTCAACATCCAGTTGACAGGGTATGCTTTATAATTTTATTACATATTGTAATGGTGAATCCATGTTTCGTTGAGATAATAACTAGGATCTCAAGGAATCATCACCCTATGAATATGCTACTTGTTCCATCATAACTCATAGATCTATATTTGCATCTCAACGCATTAAAATCACTGAAAGCAGAGGTCAGATGATGATGTGTTCAGTTCAGCCAGCCTCTTTATTTCTGATGCAACCTTCTTTAACTTGTCATCATGCAGATCCTGGAATCCATGCTAAAGACCTATGACTGTGACACGGTAACCCCAGAACAAATGAACAGAGTGAAAACAATATTCACGCAATACCCTTCCATTGGCTTGCTCAATGCTGCTGTAAGTTGATTATCTTGTTTATATGCAATTTATACATTTTATATGTCTGCTCACATATCCTTGAATTTTTTCCTTTTCTCCCCATGCTGTGCGTATGATGAGGATGCTGCTTCTACTCGTTTTAGCTCCGAGTCAGCTGTCACATGATATATCTGGCCACTGGGCGTAAAATCCACTCAACCTAAATTTATTATTGGGTTGGGTTGATACTGGATCTCCCTTAGTTGCAAATTTCTCTACTTCATAAATTCGTGTATGTGGTTTGCAAAAATTACTTGACACTCCCCTGCACTTAATCTGAAACCTGGTCCTAGTTGTTTGCACTAATTTAAATATCATGACGTAAATAGAGGAACATATACTTTCTTGCGGGGACAAGGAGATCTGAATGATATGTACGACAGTCCATTTCATGTTTTATTTGCTCCTTTCTGTAGCTTCTAGCTTGTATCCACATATATGTACGATATCAAAGTCAGTCTTACTATGTTGACGCTTATTCTGTTCACTCTGATGCGTCCATTAATGTCCAATTATGTAATGTAGCTAAATATTTATGATTCATTTTATATTTCCCCCAGCTAGAGGTTTTTTTGTTATGACGTAATGTTACCATTTTGGTATCTGTATTCACCTTCTACACGGATACATGCAGGTTAGATTAATCGGAGCTCCTTTATGTCCGTCATTAGAACTTGACGTTCCTGAAGGCACGGATCATAAACCTGGATGCAGTAATGAGGGCAGCAATAAACCTCGAGACAGTTCTCTCTCTCTCCCCCCCTCCTTATTTTTGTGTGCATGTATGTGTGTGCGTGAATAGCTGCTTATTTTGGAGAACGGCTAAATGACTCCCGAGCTCATCTGCTCCTATGCATGAACAGTAAAATCAAAAGAAATACTAAAAAAAGGGCAGCCCGGTGCATGCAGCTCCCGCTTGCGCAGGGTCCGGGGAAGGGTCTGACCACTTTGGGACTATAGTCAGCCTTTCCCTACATTTCTGCAAGAGGCTGTTTCCAGGACTTGAACCCGTGACCTTAGCAGCTTTACCACTGTGCCAATGAAAAAGTTTACTGTTCGGGACCGATTTTGTTTTTTGTTTTTGCTGAGAGCTGCTCAGATGTCCAAATGCGCTGAAATTTGGAACCGATTTTACTGTTCACCGAGATCAGATGAGCTCGGGAACCAAAATGGATATTCGCTTATTTTGGGCCTACCGAGTCATTCGGAGAGGCGGAGACAACACTGTTATGCGGGTGTTGTTGGAAACTGCCTTTTCAGAACCATAAGTATATGCGGAAGACCTATTCACATTTGGCATTGGTTTGTGCAGGTGTTCCAATTGATGATGTCATCAAAAGAACAATTGCATATTTTGAATCCAACATTGGAGTAAGTGAAGGATCTTTGCAACTGAAGAATATTTTCTCTCTGAAGAAACTTCATGAATGTGAATCATGGGTAACGAGCCATTTTTCAGCCCATCAATTTAGTGCTCTTGGCCATGGGTCTTTCCTTGAGTTTTTGGATAGACATGTTCATCATTTCCCCCCTAACTGGAGTGGTTTCTTAAATGGGGAGCTTTCTAGTTCTTCCTCTCTGGAAATTTGTGTAATGCATGAACAAATTGAAGTTTTACTCTGTCAAGCTGAGAGTAACTGGCTGGAAAATGGTGAATTTTCAGTGGATAGTCTCCTTATGCTTCTGAAAACGCAGTTTCCAACAATCACTGTTGATATAGTGCAAAACAAATTAGGAGGACTCATTGGCACTGTTGAGGCTCAAAGAAAGAGCATGCAAACAAACACCATAAAGTTCTCCATTGCACTGTTGCAGAAACGCTGGTCTGGGATTTTGCTAGGTAATGGTGATGTGTTGGGGAATGATATTGCTCCACAATCTTATCCTAGTTCAGTTTCTTCACAAGAAGCAATTAAGTGCTTACTCAAGGCTCCCTTCTTGTCTGATCTTCTTCTTTGGTCAAATTGGGATATGCTGTTTGCTCCTTCACTGGGCTCCTTAATACATTGGTTGGTAAATACAGGTCCAATTCAAGATTTGTCATGCATTGTGACCAGAGATGGCAGGTTCGTTAGAATAGATCCATCAGTCACTGTTGAGCATTTTCTAGAAGCTGTCATTCAGCAATCACCGTTTCAAGTGGCAGTGAAGCTGCTATCCTTGCTACACATTTACAATGGTTCTAGCAATGCTCCAATTTCGTTACTGAAGTGTTATGCACAACGAGCAATAGATGCTATAATGAATAGCAACATCGATTTGACCAGCACTGGTTCTGAAGGGGGGACAAATATGTACGAGGAAGTGCATACACAAATTGCTGAACAACATAGCTTTTCTTCTCACTATATTGGTCGTATTCAAGGAAATCCTGCGAACACTTGTGTAAGAAAGATTACGTCTAAAAGCTTATTAAACATTGACCACACTCTTCAGTTGATCGCGAAATTTATACTAGACTGTCTTGGCCATCTACCTTCTGAATTCTGGAGTCTGGCAGCAGATATACTATTGTCAGGACTTCGGACTGTTACTAAGAATTGCTATTCATCCATCTTGCATGCATGCAATGAAACTTGGCAGCTTTGCATGCTTCGCAACATTGGATCATCACTTGGAATCGCCGAATGGGTTGAAGATTGTCCCACAACATGTTGGACTGAAGATGCTTATGGAAACATAGAAACTAATTCATCTTCTTGTCATGCATCGGCTGTTTCTGGAGGTCATCCACATAAAAATACTAACATGCTTACTACCACAGATGATAACATGGTAGTAGTAAATAAGAGAAGTAAATCGTCTTCTAGATTGGAGGCTATAGATGATGAAAATATGCAAGTGTTAGATCATGATGGAAGCAAGGCAGATATGGCCGAATTACTAGCTACTAACAAGCCCCCAGCGATTGAAGAAATAAATCTTGAGAAAGCAGCTGTTATTATTGAAACTATACGTCAAGAGGAGTTTGGTTTGGATCAGACACTAAGTTATACTGATAGCAGCTTGCTGAAAAAGCAGCATGCTCGACTTGGCAGAGCCCTTCATTGTCTCTCACAAGAGCTATATTCTCAGGACTCTCACATAATCCTTGAGCTAGTATGCTTTTAGTCCCATTCATTCCTCTTTTATTTTATTTCTTCTGTGTGCTTGGGAGTGGTGCGTGTCTGCAGATATTGATTTGGTGTCATTATTCTTCTATATTTCAGATACAGAATGCTGATGACAATACTTATCTCAAGGATGTCGAACCAACATTAGCGTTTGTTCTTCAGGATGATGGAATTGTTGTTCTTAATAACGAGACGGGCTTTTCTGCTGATAACATTAGAGCGTTGTGTGACATTGGTAATTCTACAAAGAAAGGGTCAAACATGGGGTATATTGGAAATAAAGGCATTGGATTCAAGTCAGTATTTCGGGTAGGTGTAAATAGAATTATTTTTCAATTGAATTTATATATGGCTACCATCTTAAGTGCATATATCTCTTGTTTCATCAGTCAGTTTAACTATATGTGTACCTTTCCTTTTCCATCTCTTATGACTTTGTGTTCTCCTTTGAGTTACATAGTATTATCCTAATTTTGACAAACACATATTCATTCTTTTGCAGGTAACTGATGCTCCAGAGATCCATTCAAATGGTTTTCATGTGAAATTCGACATTACAGAAGGCCAGATTGGTTTTATCTTGCCGACTGCAATTCCACCTTTTGATACTAATCCTTTGAGTAGAATATTATCTCCTGAAGACAGCTACGATGCATGCTCCGCCTGGAAAACTTGTATTTTGCTCCCTTTCAGGTCAAACTTCAGGGAGGGCACTGGTATGTGCTCCGTCGTGTCCATGTTTTCAGATCTTGACCCATCTCTGCTCTTGTTCCTTCACAGGCTAAAATGCATCAAATTCAAAAATATGCTCAGTGAGAAATTTCTAATAACGAGAAGAAAATCTCTTGCCGATGGCATTGTGAAAATCTCACGTGGGAATGAGACAGTGAGCTGGTTGGTAGTTACTAAGAAATTACAGGGCTCGCTTGTTCGTCATGATGTCTGTAGCACAGAGATAGCTATGGCATTTTCTTTGCAGGAGACAGAGGATGGAGAATATGAACCTTATTTAAAGCAACAACCTGTGTTTGCTTTCCTTCCTCTAAGGAACTACGGTCTTAAATTCATTCTTCAAGGAGATTTTGTCTTGCCTTCTTCTAGAGAAGAAGTGGACACAGATAGCGCATGGAACCAGTGGTTGCTGTCTGAATTCCCATCTTTATTTGTTAGCACGCAAGAATCTTTTTGTGCTCTGCCTTGCTTCCGAAAGTGCCCTGGAAAAGCTATTACAGCCTTGATGAGTTTTGTGCCTCTACCGGGAGAAGTTCATGGGTTCTTTTCTCAGCTCCCTCATTTGATCCTTTCCAAGTTGCGCCTGACCTGCTGCATGGTTTTGGAGGGCTCCAGTTTGCAGTGGGTCCACCCATGCAACACACTAAGGGGTTGGGATGAACAGGCTAGAAAGATATTGCCTGATACCATACTCCGTGAACATCTTCACCTTGGATATTTGTCAAAAGATGTTACTGTATCCGATACATTATCAAGGGCCTTAGGTATACATGAGTATGGACCGAAAGTTTTGACTGATGTTATGTCATCTATTTGCCAAACTGATGGTTGCATTGAGTCACTGGGACTGGAATGGCTATGTGCTTGGTTTGTTACACTTCATTCGGCGTTGCTGTCTCAATCTTCTCAGGATCTTCCCTTTAGAACAAATTTTGAAAGTGACACTTTATGTTCTCTCAGGAAAATGCAATGCATCCCACTTTCAGATGGTTCATTTAGCTGTATAGCAGATGGCCCAATATGGTTGAATTGTGATCTTCTCGACTCTCCGCCCGGATCCAAAATCAGCATGCAGAGCTTCCCAGTTCTGTACAGTAGCCTTCGCATTGTGAGCCCACACATCCTCTCCATGTCCTGCAAAAATAGTTACATTGTCGAAGAGACAAGAACAAATGACCTTATAGATATTTTATTGAAAGTTGGTGTGCTGAAGTTGTCTGGACATGACATTATAAAAAATCACATCCTGGTGTCATTGTCTAATGCTACAGATGCTAATCCAGAAGAGAAAATGATGACAGAGTATATGAGTTTTATCATGCTACATCTTCGGGCCCCCTGTATAAGCTGCAACCCAGAGAAAGAAGAGATTGTCTCAGAATTACGCAAGATGCCTGTCTTACTTACGAATAATGGCTATAAGTGCCCAGCTGATGTACCCATTCACTTCAGTAAACATTATGGAAATTCTGTGGACATAGGCAAGCTCCTTCAGAATGTAGATATGGCATGGATTGAACTTGACACTTGTTATTTGACACATCATAGTTCCGCTTCATTGCAATTCAATTTGCAAAGTTGGAGGCAATTTTTCGAGCAGTTAGGCGTGACTGATTTTGTTCAGGTAATGGAAGTTGAGAAAAATATATTTGAGGCTGATGACTTTCAAAATGGTACTCCCTTCCAAGGTGGCATACCTGAAACACCTTATATTGTGTATGACTGGGAGTCACCAGAATTGACGACTATGTTATCAATACTCACCTCAAAGAATTTGCGAGAAAATTGTATATATCTTCTGAAGGTTCTAGACAAATACTGGAATGATTGTTATAGTACAAAATCTAGGAGTCTCACAAATGCAACAGATTGTGGTGAAAAGAGAAAAGTTGACTCTTCCTTTATGAAGTGTCTGCGAAACTTCAAGTGGATAGCATCGAGTATGGATGAGGACCTTCATTACGCAAGAGATCTATTTTGTGATTTTAAAAATGTGCGCTCTCTTCTTGGTAGCGTCGCCCCATATGCTAAACCACTGGTTAGTACTTGGTAGTAGTTTATCCTTGCCAAACTATATTGTGTTTTCATCATAATGTCTTACCTTGTTCCTGTGGAATAGTTATCAAGCACATTACTTAGGAAGGATATTGGATTCAAGACAACAGTATCCCACAGTGACGCTTTATTGATCCTCAATCATTGGATAGCATCACAAACTAATTTTAGTGCAAGGTATGGGGTGTCTCCATCTACTGTTTGAACAACAGAAAAATGCTACTACTAGTTAGTAGTTACTAATAATGTACTAACTTCTATCTTGTCTCACACCAAGGGTAAGGTGGGATGACGTTTGTTTTGGAGTGATTTATTTCATTAAATTTCTAATAATGTACTAACTTTTATCTTGTCTCACACCAAGTAAAGTTATGTTATCTATAAATTAGAACATGCGGTGACATTTCCAGATATTACTTATTTTTTGCTTGACCATCAGATTTTGCCTATTTTGTCAAACACCAAATATTACTTATTTAGTTATCTTGACATTTCAAAACTATTCGCCTATGTTCAAGTTTAGAATGCACATTATAATGTGCGCTGCATGGCACTCCATTTTCAGCTGTAACATTAGATAAATATTCTGTCACAAAATTTAACATTAAATATTATGTGCTATGCAAGTTTAGAATGTGGATTAAACTGTATAAGGACAATTATATTCTTAAATATTTGCAGCTATCCAACAACACTACATGGCACTCCATTTTCCAAGATATAAATGCACATTATAATGTGCGCTGTCAACACTTTGAAATTCTGACCACTAATATTTGTGAAAGTATATGAATATGGTATGTAAGAACAATATTGTTGCATTTTTCTTATAATATACTTTTATGTCATATATGTCCTTTACTAAAACAAGTAGCTATGTTAAATGAAAAGTAGTCAAAATCGCACATGGGAGACTGAAAAGTTAAACACGCATTACATTTTATGACTGAGGGAGTACATACTTGATATATATTTTGATTCTATTTCTCCATAGCTCCATATAATCTTGCAATTCTTTACATGCATTTTCTTCAGAATGGACCAGATGTGCAAATTCTACACCTTCATGTCAGAAGGTGCTGCTAGTGGAGAGATCAACATTAAACGCGATTTCCTACCACTCTGCTCTATATTTACACCACTGCATGGTTCACCATCAACTGATTCTGTAACCGGGAGATTTATGTCTTCAAATGATTTGTATTGGCATGACCCAACAGGCTGTTGTGAAAAGATATATGCATCCATTTTAATGAAGGGGAATATGTTTCCGAGAAAGATGTTGTCTGTGGCTTATCCAAGCCTCCATGAATTCTTTACTGAGACATGTGGTGTTCCAAAGATACCAACGACATCTGAGTACCTTGAGGTACTGCTTCGGTTATCAAGTGTTGCAGTGCCTTCACAAGTAGCCAATCATGTAAGTTGTTTTTCATGCACGAAATACCAAACCTGCATAGTGTAGGGTTGGCAGTTTCAGCCTTAATATGATTCTACTCCCTCGGGGCCAAAAAAAAATACAATTTATGGTAGCTTAGGGCTTTCTGCTAGACGATTTCGTCTACATTATTAAATCCACTTTGGTACTCTATGTAGGTGTTTCGTGTATTTGTGAGATGGGCTAATGATCTCCATTCTGGAAGTTATAAGATGGACGATATCTTGTTCTTGAAAGAATCTCTTCAGAAGTTGGAAACAACGGTATTGCCAACCCTGGGTTGCACATGGGTGTCCCTCCATCCATATTTTGGTCTTGTTTGCTGGGCAGATGACGATGAGCTGAAGCAGCAATTTCAGAACACTCGTGAGGTCGAATTTATACAATTTGGTGTACTTTCTCTTGACGACAAACAAAAACTCGATGGGAGGGTTGCTGCATTGATGAACATTATAGGTATTCCGGCACTTTCTAAGGTAATAAAAATCTTGTACAAGGTTGTCAAAATCGTAGATTATGAATTGGATCGGAACTCTATGCATAAGATATTAAGATCTCAAATCATATGATCATAGCTGTCACAATCGTAAATCATAGATTCTATTGACTAGAATCTTAGAATCACCAAACTGTTTAGATCGTACCACATGACAGAATTGATATTTGGATAAGTGGCATTCTTGCTTGTATGTTGTATTGCATATTTCCTTTTTCTGGTATGTTAGTTGAGTTCTCATACAGAGTGCAAAATCAGGATATCTGTGAAATTCAACCTTCAGTATAAAATTGTGAAGAAGGAATACTAAGTATCCTAGCAAAAATATCAATAATTTGTGTGCCTTAAGTTGAACCAAATTTATTTTCTATCTTTTTAGAATTCGGAAGTAAATGGAGTTGCAGACCAAAATCTAACCCTCCTGCTGAATTTTCCTTTACATTTAGAGTATTTTACTCTCAAAATCTTACTGAGACTTCAGTGTGAGTTTGCACAATATATGCTCATTCTTTTGCCTGAACCCAGCGATCTTAATCTTGTTTGAGTTTTATTAAATATGTTTGTAACTGACTAATACAATGAGTTTGAGTAATGATAGAAAACCGTAAGCCTCATTCATCATTTAATCTCACGAGTTCAGATTTTTCCAATAAAATTACAGAAAATTACCATATTAGGTATATGGTCCTCGTTGTGTTGCCAGTTGTGCAGTTACACATGCATATTTACTTCAATGACCCTTCAAATGTTGAGCTTATCAGAAGGAAGTAGGAGCATACGCTCAATATGTATTCAAGTCAATTTGTGATAGCTAGTGTCCATTTGTTGTATGATTTTTAGATCAACCATTTGTTGTATGATTCTCATCCACAATTGCCACCTTCACACAGGTTGTGTACCGTGAACCAACGCATTCTGGTACAGGGAACAATAGAGGAAAGGCTAGTTTACTTAATTGGCTTTTACCATATATGCAACGTTACATCTACAAGATGCATGGAGATACTTACAATAAATTTCAGCAAAATGAGGCCACGAAGCTTAGCAGTCTTGAAGTTATTGTTGTTGAGAAGTTATCCTACAAGTATATGCTGAAAGGACGTGATAGTTCTTGTGAGGGAAGATTTGAATGCTCTTGTCTTTTACAGGTTAGTATCTGACTTTCTTTCAGTGTTTATAGTTAGTACCGACTCACCGTCATCATTTATCCCATCTTTATGCATGTTGGTAGGATAATATTTCTTAAAGATCTCGCAGGACACCTGAAAACACCGAGCTGTGGGGTGTAGAAAACCACTCTCCTGAAAAATTAGATATATTCTCAGCCCTAATATATGTACAGCTGGAAAATACGATATAAATTATCTTGCCATGATCTTACGTTGCATTTATTAGCAATAACATTTGATGTCGACCTTACTGTCATCTATGGACATGCTCGACGCGTTGCATCGAAACTTTCAGATTTTCGCTAAGTAACATCATCGGTTTTGAAATTGATTTTATTTGTTACTCATTTCCAGGGAAACATTTTATATGCTACTCAAGAAGCTGATTCACATTCGATTCTTCTGGAAATTTCTAAACTTTTCTTTGATGGATCTGTTGATCTACACTTCGCAAATTTTCTTCACATGGTCAAAACCATGTCAGAATCTGGCTCCGCAGTGGAACAAATTGAGTTTTTTATTGTCAATAATCAGAAGGTGCCTCCGTTGCCTGAACAGGAACCTGCTTGGTCCTTTTCTTCATCGTTTGTCGCCGAGGAAATATTTAGTCCCCCAACAGCTGAACTCCAACCTCCGGATGAACCCAGACGCCCCCTCAAGCGTAAGAAGAACCCAGGAATCATTGAAAGCCACCCACCAAATAATCCTGAAACAGCACCTGATCTTGAAACCTCTTACATAAGCCAGGAAGAGATAAAGGTGAATGATATTGCATCTTCATCAGAGCTTAGCAAGCCTGTCGTGTGTGGACCCATGGAAGATACTTCGGTTCCCATCAAGATTGAAGGGGATCATGCCGTGAAAGAGAATCCAACAACAGAACATATACTAGGCATACAGAGTACGATGGAAGTTGATGATGAGCCTGCTTGTTTGGACTTGGAAGCAGGAAGCTCACCAAGTCTGATTGATGAAACTGAGCTAACCGATGTTGATGAGAAACTTGCTGATGTTGCAGAAGATGGAAGCGGGTCAGGAGCTGGCACGCCTGGGAAAGCCACAGTTCACAAGCCAGACGAGCGGTCAAGAACCGGCAGGCTTGGTGAAGCTGCGGTACACCAATACCTTGCCGGGCAGCTGGGACCTAGCAATGTCAAGTGGGTGAATGAAGAGAAGGAATCTGGGCTTCCCTATGACATTGTCATCACGCCCGAGGGTGGCGCGGCAGAGTATGTGGAGGTGAAGGCGACCGTGACTTCAAACAAGGACTGGTTCCACATCACACCCAATGAATGGCAATTCGCGCTGGAGAAAGGGGATTCGTTCAGCATCGCCCATGTCGTGCTGAAAGGCTCAGACAAAGCGAATATAATGATGATGAAGAATCCACAGAAGCTCTGCCACCAGAAGGTCGACGATTTGAATTTTGCTCTTGTTATGTCGAAAAAATATAGAAAACTCAACCAAATCTCAGTTTCGCTGAAGTCCGACTCGAAATCGCCGACCCCCGATGAATCTGCATCTTGATCAAGCCTCACGCACTGATGCCTCCGTGATTTGTGTAACTCTTAGATTTTGTGTATAACTAGTGTAGCAGTGTAGCTCATGTGTAGAGAAGTACTACTAGTGTAGGTGTAGCTCTCTAACCTGTCCCTTTGGCGGATGTTACCTGAACCTGAACGTGTTTAGTGATGGCAATCTAGTGAGTGAATGTCTGTCTCCAGTTTACGATTAGCACGGGCGCTGGTCTGTCAGGTGTCTCTGTCGACGTTCCGCTTCCAGCGCTGAGCATAATTTCCTCTCACTTTCCGAGCTACTCCCTCCGTCTCATAATATAAAAGCGTTTTTAACACAACACTTTTATATTATGGGATGGAGGGAGTGGTATGTATGAGTTAACATGGACGAAGAGGCAAGAGTGTGCGTTTTGATTTTTGACTTACCATGGATGAAGAGGCAAGAGCATGTGTTTTGATTTTTGACTTACCATGAACGAAGAGGCAAGAGCGTGCGTTTTGATTTTTGACCGTGTCCCTTCACTCGTCTATACAGGTAAATGCTCCAGAAATTCATCCATAACTACCTATCGAATAAGGTAGCTTGTGCTTGGATACAACATTGCTTGCGTTGATCAACAGGGCACGTACTGTGTTAAAAAACAAGCCCAGGGAAAAGTCAAATCCCTACTAGGCAAAATATGACCTCGCGTGCAAAACCGTGTTACGGTCATGACATGCGAATAATAACATATTTCTTGCCTGCGCAGAAAATAGCAATTTAATGGCGTAAAGGATAGTTCGTCTTTTAAAAACGTTGTTCACTCGCTCTCTTTCTTGGAAGCGTTGCTACAGTGTGCTATCTCTCCCCTCTTCCCGCGGCCTTGGCTCTGGAGGGAAACCTCTGATCCGCGGGATCAGGCGATGAAGGCGCCTTCACGTCTTCTTCCTCCTTGGGGGCATCGTCTTGGAGCCGGCTACAACTGGAGACCGGTGGTTGGCGGCATCTTCGCCGCGTGGTTTGCTGAGGAGGCTGTTTCGGGGGCATTGATTTCTGTATGGCAACGACGACGGCGTCGAGAGGAGCTTCGGTCGCGGCTCGGGCTTTGGTAGTCGGATTTTCCCGGCGTGTCCGAGGTGCTCTTCCGTGGGTTGCCTGGTTGTTTTGAAGTCGGAGCTGCGGTGGAGCAAGTCCAGGCGGCGACGATGACAGGCACTCAGTGGTCGTTTGCGGTGAGCACGGTCGGCGCAAGTCCTGCATATTTCCCTCCTGATGCTCGTCGTCAAAGTCGGAGCTGTCGGTTGTTTGTGTGTGTGGCCATCTGTTGGCATGTGCCGCCGTGGCTTGTGCAGCTGTCCTGCAGCTCTGTGTTTCATGTTGGTGGCCAGGTTGGCCGGTGGTGCCCATTTTGTGGGCTGGATTGTATCGGTTTTAGCCTGGTTTTTCGTCAATTAACTGGGCAATTCTCCTTCTTCTTAATCAATGAAAATGGCAATTTGCCTCGTTTCAAAATTTAAAAATAAAAAAATAAAATGAAAAATCGTTCCAGATTCTCAGTGCCTTGTTTTAAGTACAGCAACGTCATGATTTTCATTGCAACAAAAATAAAAGGAGCAATGGTTTGATGCAGATAAGGGCATGTCTGCATATGCATGACATATACGTACACGCTACTGTTTCATGACATGAGCTTGAGTGCAGAGCTACGAATTAGAGCCGCCTCTGTGTTAAACGTACGCAAACTGCCTTAATTAATTATACCCGTGCTTAATCAGTCTGGTACGTATGGAGGATTGTGTCAAAAAGGAAAAGGAAAAACCGTAGAGAACACGGTATAACATCCCTTGTGGATGAGCTACACAATGTTTAACTGAATAGTTTATCGATTGACATCGGAAGAAGAGTAACAAGGTTTATCCAGCTCCGGTGAGGGAGGACGATGACGGTGGCATGCTTTTAGCTCGCTTGAGTGTTTGCAGTCGTCGGTAGATGGTCTACAGACCTGGATATAATTTCTATTGATTCTAGTATTCTTTGTAATATCTTGATGTTTGATAAATAGATTGGAATCATCTATAAAAAAATCCACTAAAAACAGAAGAATGGTTAATCCGGATCGAGCTCAAATGCTCTCCGTAAACAGTAAAATCAGAAAAAGGAAATGTAAGCTAAATTTAAAAAAGGCAACAATTTCTGTTAGAAAAGAAAAAAAGACGGACAATTCTCACAACTTTTGTTAATTAATGAAAATAACGAGTCTTTTGCCTCATTCAAGCTTTTTTACTCCGTAGAGAAAGAAATTATATCATCTGTGGATGAGCTACACAGTGTGCACCACACGTGAAATAATTCTGCATTGGTGATATAATTAATTAGCTAGACAGCTAACTCAAAGCGAGTGAAATCTTTTACATTCTGTTCTGGAAAGAGAATCGCTTTGATAAATCAGAACATTCCAGTTCAAAAGAGCGACAATAATTTCTTTGCAAAAAGGAGAAAGAGAAAGAAGACATCATTATTTTCTAACCAAGCCGCATCCAAACAGTCGGTGAACAGAAAATGTCAAGGAAGCGAAGGCTGGAAGGTCGAAGATAAAGCTGGCTAACAGCTTTGCTTTTCTAAAGATCTTTTCTAGTTGTAATTAGTAGTACACGTGAGAATGGGAATGATCGATTTCTGGGAAACCAGGTAAGGGGATACTGTCAAATAACACCAGCTGTCATGAATAATAGTTTTCTTAGTGATGAAATTATGAGCATATCATCGCATAAAAGTAGTTGATTCTTGAACGTGCCCTTGATTTTGCTCACCGCCAATCTCAGTTCTCAACTACTCACGGTTGTTGCAAAACACGATTACAGTGCGACAGGTAATAACAAAATTAGTAGCAAAATTTGGCGCGGAAACCAAATTCGGCTCTAGGGAGCATATGCCCATGCGCGCCAAAAAGCCATTTTTGCAAATGTGAAAAAAGTATGGAAAAAAATTAAACATGCATATTTTTATGTCCAAAACTCCAAATGTTCTTGTGTAAAGCCCAAGCATTTCGGTATGTGAAAAGAAAAGCCTAAAACGGGACTCAAACGTCAGGGCTGACCGCAACCCTCATATCTAACTCAAATATGAGGCGGATATGGGGACGCCCGGACGCGTCCCCACGTAGGGCTGAGGATGGGGTCCCACGCGGAATCGCCAGAAACCCGGCAGTCCAACGGACGTCTTCTCCGTCGCCGCGATGTGAAGGTCGTGTGGCACGCTCCGGCTCGCTGCCCGAGGCAAAAATCCGGCTATTTAAGCCGTCCGCCGTCTCCCAACCCTAGCCCATCCGCCTCCTTCCTCTCTGCGCTGCAACCCGAACCAATGTGTCGAAGGTGCCGGCGGAGCTGCAGCTGCCGCCCATGTACCCGGAGCCGGCACGGAGATAGTCGACATCTCCGACGAGGAGTAACTTTAGGTAATCTACATAGTATGTAGGTTTTTTCTTTGCATGCTTTTGTATGGATTTAAAAAATTTAGTATGAAGTGTTCAGATGTAGTTTTGTAAATTTGAGAAGTGATCGGTCACTCAACGTTTGAAGGGTCATATTTGTCATATTTGAGGATGAAGGCGCGAAGCATCCGTGAGTTGCTCGCGAAAACAAATACCAGTCAACAGTCAAAGCTACGGAGCAAAATCAGCAGAGAATCAGCAAGCGCGTCCGAAAAAATCAAGCTATAAGACCACCAGCTCGCAATTAATTAAGTGTAGCCATGCATGCATGCTTGTCATGCTCGCAACTTCCTAGTTGGTGCGCTCCCTGTTAAAAATGATACTGTTCGATTCGCAAAAAAAATATAAAAAATTGATACTGTTCGTTCGCGTGGACCAAACGTATCTTTTAGCGGGGGACACCGGACGAAATTTCGTACTGGACATTTCGCGGCTTATGTTCGTACTGGACACCGATCTGATCTGATCATATCAGATTCAGGTGACCATTTGCATGCATCTTTTTTTTAGAGAAAAACCATTTGCATGCATGCAGTCTACAGCAGAGTAATGCTACACGTACAAACGAGTTACTCCCTCCGTCACGGTTTAGAAGGCGCGCTTGGAAATTCTTTGGGATCTAGGTGGTTATCTATTGGTTGTGGGATGGACTAAAAAATAACATTCACACTACGTATGCATATAGAAATAGTATATCGGAGTACTAATTAGCTACTAAAAATAAATGCAATGCGCCTTAAACCTTGTCTATTGTGGAAACGCACGCAAATTTAACTGTGCCTTCTAAACTGTGACGGGGGAAGTACAAGCTTTTATAAAAAAAGGTTAATTTGATTGGTCAATAGGTGGTAAGGCGGCCCATCCCCTGAAAATCAGGGAGGGCAGGTTTATAATTGGTTAGTAGATAAAAAAATTCTAGGCTGCGTGTAATTGCGTGTAACTCTTTGTATGTTTAGCATTATTGGTCTACATCATCTCGAAGAATGTATACAGCACGGGGCTAATATGGGCAGTATATACGGGCTGACCGACGCTGCGACGCTCCCTCATTTACAGTGGCGCGGTATGTACTTTTCACCTACCTCTTCTATTTTATTTGAGAGCTATTTAATTCCACCTCGTTTTAGTTTTGAAGAAGACAGGAATGAGTTAGTGCCAACTTGCTACCGATGATGGATTAGTAGCACCAAACGTACTGCCAGTCGCCCGTTGGATCAGAGAGACCGGCATGGCAATGCCAATGGCATGGATGGTTTCAATGCCCGGTCCCTATAAATACACCGGACAACAGAGCAAACCATAGCGAGCGCGTGCCCTTGCCCATTCCGGCACATAGCAACGGACATTCCCTAGCCAAGGCCACACCATCCTCTCCTCAGCTTGCTAGCCGTAGGCCATGAGCGGTGGTGGCGCAGCAATGGAGTCGTCGTTGCTATGCGCGAAACAGCTTCTCCTCTGCTGCCTCTTCCTCTTCCTGTGGGCGCTCGCCGCCGTCGCCGAGGCCAAGACGGTGCACGAGCAATGGGACATCAGCTACCAGTTCACGCACTCGGACTGCGTGCGCAAGCTGGCCGTCACCATCAACGGCGGCACCCCGGGCCCCACCATCCGCGCCGTGCAGGGCGACACCGTGGTGGTCACCGTCAAGAACCTGCTGATGACGGAAAACGTGGCGATCCACTGGCACGGCATCCGGCAGCTGGGCACGCCGTGGGCGGACGGCACGGAGGGCGTCACGCAGTGCCCGATCCTCCCGGGGGACACCTTCGAGTACAGGTTCGTGGTGGACCGCCCCGGCACCTACATGTACCACGCGCACTACGGCATGCAGCGCTCGGCCGGGCTCAACGGCATGATCGTCGTCGCGGCCGCGCCCGGCAGCGCCGACGCCGAGCCGTTCGCGTACGACGGCGGCGAGCACGAGGTCCTCCTCAACGACTGGTGGCACAAGAGCACCTACGAGCAGGCCGCGGGGCTCGCCGCCGTCCCCATCGTGTGGGTCGGCGAGCCCCAGTCGCTGCTCATCAACGGCCGCGGCAGGTACAACTGCTCGGCCATGGCGTCCGACGCCGCCGCCGCCTGCAACGCGACGCACCCGGAGTGCGCCCCGCAGGTGTTCGCCGTGGTGCCCGGCAGGACGTACCGCTTCCGCATCGCCAGCGTCACCTCCCTCTCCGCCCTCAACTTCGAGATCGAGGTAAATTCAATCGTTGACGGTGTTCAAGGTTTCTTTCTTCAGCACGTACTGTAGCTGCACGTACGTAAGTTGGTCTTGGTTCTGTCTGACTGCTTCGTTTGGGAGGTGTGCACATGGAGACGTAGTACGTGTGAGTGAAAATAACAATACGAACGTATAGCCGGCAAAGGCGACCAGGGACATGTGGATGCATGTGCGCGCATGCAGGCCGACAAGAGAGATCGGGGCAGACCACGGTCAGATATTCACATTGCACCGAGGAGGATCTGATTTTCGATGCCCTCCGCCACCTTCTTGTTGCTGCCAGCTTGCCACTGCTACCATTAGTGGTAATAGTATACTCCGGGTAGTATCTTTGCTTAGCCGGCAATCAAGGCCGGCCGGCTGTAACATGAAGCCGTGTTTCGGGCGAGCTTCCCTCCAAGCAAGTTATCGCCGGCCGGCCGTTGATCTGGATTGTAGTAACAACAAATATAAAATCTTCAAGAGATCGTCATGGGAGCATGCATCTCTGTGTAGTACTTATCTGCATGCACTTGGACCTCCATCTACGATACATAAGCCTCTCCACGGACTAGTTTAGTACTGATTCCAAAATGGATGCAAGTGGAAACCTCAAGATCCGGAAACATATGCTTTAGTTGATCGACCTTCTTCTCTGTTTGGCTGTACCGCCAGAGTCAAATGGGCAGGTAGAAGCTGAGAGGGTGTTTGTTTCCAGGGACTTATTGGTTTAGGGACTTAAAAAAGTTCCTATAAGACCCGTCTAAACCAAACAGGAGGGACTTATAGGGACTTAAAGTGGGCATTTGGGATTTATGAAATAAGACTCTCAAGAAAGGAAGCCTTTTAGTTGTAATATGGTCTTATAGAGACTTATAAGTTTCAGAAACCAAACAGGTAAGGACTTTTTAAGGACTTGAGACTTATAAATTAGGACTAAAAAAAGTCTTAGAACTTACGAACCAAACATGGCCTGAGTCATTTCGCAGAAACCACCTGGCTAGCCAGCCAGTAGCATTTGTAAACCACGTCGAAGTCCAGGGATCCTTGTCAGATATTGACTTGCATCCACTTCGAGCCTAGACGTTTCAGACGTTCTCATCTACCCATATAGAGCTAGCGGCCAGCGTAAACACTGTATATAGGTGGTACCCAGTACCCATCACCATGCAACATAATGAGTGCGCGCGTGTCTGGATCGATATATGGACGTGGACTAGAAGTAACCGCGTAGCACTGTGTCTATCCACCGCTAACCTCCAAGTAGGATGAACTGGATCGATCCACTGACCACCCACATGCATGTAACGTCTAGTTCTAGTTGGCCACTACACTCCCTCCGTCTCATAATACAAGAATATTTTTGACACAAAAAACACTCTTACAATATGGGACAGAAGAATTATACATTTGAGTAGTATAGCTAACATGCAACTTGTGTATGTAGTACGGTATGTACCGCGACAAGCAACACATGCAGACTCCTGGCTAGTCAATGACCTATATCTTGTTACGCATATCACGTAGGAAGGCCTATCTTGTTGCGCGTATCACGTAGGTTCAGTTTAACAACATAATCCACTCGTTAGCGTGAGGAAGATGCAGATAGGATTAAGATCATTTCCCAGTAACGTACACATGCCTACGCACGCTTCTTAGCCCTGTGGTGTTTATCTATTCTCATTCCACATACACGTCAGAGCTGGGGTTCAAATGATCGATCGATTGATCCCGATCACTTAGAAATCGTTGATTGGAGGGGTTGGTTGGAGTACACATATCATTCAACTATTTAATTATATATGTTAGGTTCCACAGATAATTATACTAGTATAATGTTAGCTGGTTGATTTGGATGAAAGCTAGCTAGCGGCCACGTCTATATCGCGCACAGCACAATGTTCCAGTCCAGCGTTGGGAACAGTACTGCTCAACAAACCCAACATTTATCTTCTGCCCTGCCATGCCGCTCTCCAATCTTTGAAACGGAATTAACAAGTTGACGACGATGTGAAAGCGCAAGGGCGAAGGCAACATGTATGTATACTTAACCTAATAAAGGTGTCTCACCGTCATGACATTTCGAGGAACAAGGTGTGACATGGAAATCATGAGCAAATACGCTAGCAAACATAGGAAACGCCAAGGAAATTGCTGCCATACGTCGAGATCGTCCAAAACTCACCCCATATATATATGCCATTGCAATGGAGAATGGAGATTCGCTAGCTAATTCTTTTTGTCACACTTTACCCGTTTGCGTAAACAACGTTTTTGCCTATTTGTGCGTTTGTATTTTCGATAGCATAGTTAATCGGTGCTGCTAAATCTCAGTCAACTTAGACTTCGCGAAGTCTAAGTCGACATGTTAACCGTTGGATCGTTTCTTGCGTCAGGATTCGCGCATGGGGTTTGTTTTGTCTTGATTGGCCTGTGTAGGGCGTGCGGCCGGCCTGCTTTCATTTGTTTGTCTGTTTTGGGCCTTTTTCTGGTGTCGGGTGGTTAGCTTGGGCGGTGGGCTGTGGCAGGTGTTTAGCTGCCATTTTTTGTCGTTATTTTTTTTGTTGGGCTGCGACATTGTTTACACGGATCGGAAGACGGAGAGGGGCCGGCAGATGCATGTGCTCCTTTTCCACGAGCGATGAATTAAGTTATCTCCTTCACCCCTTTTGTTTGGTCTATTTTTTTCTCTTTTGTATATTTTCATTCATTCACTGATACCCATAGATATGGGAGTATTTTTTCAATTCCAGTAGTATGGATCAAATAGAGTTTTCCAGTAGCAGATATAACTAGCAGAAATTCTTCGTAGTTTAGATCTAGGTGTTTTTTTTTGTTCTTTTGTGTTCTTATTCAATTAGCTCTTTAATTTTGCTCGCAAAAAAAGTAGGGGGTTACATTTTTGTGTTTTTTAGCATTTTTTTGGACATATCTTTGCACGTTGCATGGTTGCAATTGTCTTCCAACACGAATTGCAACCATATCCTGCTCGCAAAATTGCATGCCTCCCAACACGAATGCAACTGAACTTTGTTTTTGTTAGAGGGGCTGGGAGAGGTGGGGGCAATTGCATGTGTACACTACACATGCAATTGCATGTCTTCTAACACGGATGCAACTTGACTTTGTTTTGTCGGAGGGGTGGTGGGAGGGGGAATTGTTGCATGTATATATTAGGCATGCATTTGCAACCATCAACCCAGACTGCAATTGCATGTCTTCCAACGCGGATGCAACTAG